>NW_022601408.1:654893-678968 GCF_009176505.1 Sitodiplosis mosellana
TTTTGACTTTGGACTTTAATTAAAGTCTGAGCACTTGGAATCAGCATTATAGCAATTCACTAGCAAAAATTTACACCCGGGTACTATACAGAGCGTGGACACTGAGATCCCGGCATCGAGTGCAAAGCAATTTAGATGTCGATCTTATGTGGATTTTATCGCTCGCTCTCTCTCGAACAATATTGCACACTCGTTTGCTCTAACGTGCCAATAAAAACGAGTTAGTGTGTATGCACAATGCACACACTGATTGTCCTCCAAAAATCAGCGTGGCCCATACATACATACACTACACACTCTAAATATGTGCACACTCATTGTCGCTCATAAATGTATGGGCCACGCTAATTTTTGGACGACAATCAGTGTGTGCATGTGCATAACGACTTTTTCAGCCTGTATTTGTATTCGAGTTGGTATTTCCAATTTGTTTTCCTTGCCTGGTACTTAAGCAATCGTGCTAACAAATTTTTGCGTTAAACGGACAACCAATGGGTAACAGCATTCTGTCAATCGTATGGAAACACGACAACAATTTGTCTGCATCCAACAAAGTTAGTTTTGCGATTATAGTGGCGCTGTTATGCTCAAGTATTTTACTGTATCCACAAAAAAGGGAATGAAAAAATTTCGTTATGATTTTTTTCTATTGAATTTTTTTGAATGTATTTTACATTACAAAAACGACTACTGCGGCGCTGCGAACGTTTTCACAGGTATAAAAGTCAATTGTTAGCAGGCATTGCGGACAACGATAGAAATCATGTTTTTGAGGGGTCCAAAAATTTTCACCAATCACAATTGTCATTTGAAACCCTAATAGTTGGATCGTATACTCAATTTTGTCCATGACTGTATGTGAAGGACACACTCACACCTGAATCATGAAAATGATTTGGAAATGCCATCAAAACTACCACCAAATTGATGTACCATTTTGCGAGGAGTGGAGAATTACTAAATAAACATTCTGACAGGTTCTTATTCCACATGATCGAGTTTAATTTGATGTTGAAATTCATTGCGAAACACTCCAGTGAGCACATAGCATACTGTTTGACAATAACAATTAATTGTTACAATAAGACAAAAAGCGGAGGCATGAGGACATCGTTGAGGTGAGCATTTGGGCCGAGATGAAACGATTGTTTAAATTATGTATTTTCTTAGCACAATTTATGATATTCGGCATGCAATTTCTGTGGTTGCGGTAGCGCATTGAGATTTATTTATAATTATTAGAACAATAATAGCAATGACGTTAGATAATAAGGCTGCCAAATTTGAATGTTTATTATGCTACGTGTGCAATTGGTTGCGATCGATCGGCGTTTGCGTCGCTCCAATACGACATACAACCAAACAATAATGGCAAGTGCGATGCATCCGTTCAGATAAATTTCATATTTTATTTGCGAGCCAGCTCATTAAAAGCACTGAATAAATTGGTTGCTATCAGTGTGCATAATCTACAATACAGTCTACAACAGTCCAGAGTCCACATGCAATCAAAACACCAACAATTGTGTTGCGTGAACAGTTTGAAACTAGTTGCATTTACTGTCGTTCACAGCCAATTTTCTTGTTGAGAAAATGCTATTCGAACGAAATTAATGTACAGATGGATCTTGAATTAACGTAATAAATCTCACAATCGATTCGAAAACCAAGATAAACAAAAACACATTGTTTTCAATTCGTGCTCCGCATCATTGTATCCATGATGTGGCTTGCAAGTGATAATCTTATTTGCACTTTTGCGTGCGCTCGAACGAAACAAAGTATTTGTTTTCATTTTGAAAACTCAATTATCATTGATAAAAGATAAAGTCACTTATCAGGTAATTGCCAGTGATGTTCCATCATCTTTCATTTGCGCATTCGGAACATGTTTCCAACGAGCATATGCTCATCACACGGAGTGAGCACTTGTCATTAGTGTAAATCACATTACACTAAAATACATAGCATTCAATTTCCATAAAAATACTTATAACAACAACCCATTGAAATGGAGCGCCACAAGGAAGTGGAATGGAAGTGCCGCACACATATATACACTTTGCGGAATTGCTCGTTCCACTCGTTTCGTCAAAGGCGTTTCGCGGAGCAGCGCTAAGTAATCGTTTAATTCACTTATGATTAGGTAGAAAGCGTTTTGCACGCTTCACAAAAGTCAGGCTTTTTAGCTCAATCGTATTTATTTTTGTCGATAAAACGACACACGACTGAAAATGAAAATGAAATGAAAAATAAATCAAGTAGCGAATAGGCTAACGCTAAAAATCAGAAATTTTCAAACATCGGTACAAAATAAGACACAGTTGTGAATGAAGGTGTGTGGATCTGTATATATAAATTGTTTGGGCTTGTATCAGAGCTCAAATAAAAGCCATTAGCAAAATTACAAAAAATAAATCACTTGGCGCAACATTTTTTTTCTTCTCTTTCTCCCTCTATCCATCGCTCGCTACCACTTTAGTGGTATGCGATTTTCCAGCCGTTTCTATATTTGCTATGATCAGGCAGTCGTATACAACAAACCAAGAAAAAAAGAAGAATAAAAATGCGCAATACATCTCAAAAGCACGTTCATAAACAGCATCGAACTTTCTTACTGCGTTGATTGCAACAGCAGTTCGCTGCTTGATGTTTATGTATGTTTCGTTCTATTATCTAATGTTGTTCACTTTAGATGTTTTATTTATCGGCTTGACTGTGATACATATTCTCATATGCTCTTGCCTTCGACTCAACTTCATGCCACTATTCATAGTGTTAATGTATTGCATCGATTATAGCAGCTTTATTCGTTCATACGTCATAGCATGTCCTCGGATTTTCGTTGCAAACTCGGCTGTTCTACTCACGAGCAACGTTGCACTCGCTTAAGCATCGAAATGGATTTACGGAAAAGGGATTTATGGAGTATGAATAATGACCAAGTGAGAAAATTAATGATGAATTTTTCAATTTTCAGCTGAAATATTATTACACCATAGAAGAATGAATTGAGAATACCAGGGAACAATTTCTGCATTCCATAAAATAATTAAAACCATTTGGATCACATTTAGAGTTTCTGCCGCAGCAGAATCTAACACAGATTGAATAAATTAAAACCGAATGCATGTCATAAAATGTCGACACAAACACATTTGCGCTTAATTATTCCAATTAAATCCGAAAGGAGGCAAAAAAAGGAGCATGTCTGTCTTGTTCATTTGACCGTATCGAACCCAATGCGGCTAACAGATTACAGACATCGATAGATACAAATGGATTCAATTCCGAATACAGCACGCGAACTCAAAAAATCGTGACAGACTATTTTCACTTAGATCTGTGTGAACGAATGTATACCACCGCACTTGATACTTACGAATGAAACGATGCCTAATCGTAAATTTATGGACTCAGCAATTTATTCACTGGAGTGTTTGCGATAATGTCAAACCATCCATTCGTGGTTTCTTTTTTCTACCATCAACCGTTCATTGTGTGTCACTGTTCATTTGAACAACACGGAGGAGAAAAAAATTACGATTTTTTTGCGGCTTCATTTGAAAACGATATACACGCGTCAGAAGATTCCATTCATAGGCTAACACAGTCGAAGGGCCCAAATACATAAATAAATATAAATCAATTTTAACACAATCTCAGATTTATTCGTTAGCGTTTGCGTTCACGCAATTGCCACCATTAGTGGTACAATATGAAAATTGTTTGCTCATGACCATTGACCAGATTCTATATCCGGCAAATATTTTACTCGTGGCAATAAAATCGATAACATTTAATTGAAATGAATAGTCATCAAGAAGAAGAATTGATACGGTTGTGACAACTGTCATTTAATTGATAAAAATAACGTGATTGCACTCGGTTTGGAAAAATGAAGAAAAAAAGACAACAACAACAAATTAATCACAAATTTACTGTCATACAAGCCATTAATTCAATCCACACTGTTATTTAATTAATGGAAAGCGAGCGTTCTCAAGCACTATTGAATGAATGAATCAGAAAGAAAAGGTTTCAGGAGCAATTTTCCCGATTAAAAAACGAGAAGAAAAAAACGTCACTTTTAATTATTATATCGGTTTGTCGACGTGAATATTTTTGGATCGGCCGAAAAATCGTTGCGACAAAATAAATAATAAATTGGACGATATTCCAGAATTTATGCTTCCATTTTAACCATGAAACGCACCATTGAACGCCTTAGTAAATGGTGAGCAGCCACTACGCGTGAATAATCTGCTCTCGATTCAAACACACTCCAAAATTGGAACGATCGAATAACATAGAGTCCTAAACTGCAAGAATAGTACAACTATACTTGCAGTCATGGTAATTCGTAGAATATTCAATCAGTTACACAAACTTTGTGAAAATTTTATTTAAATCTATCAATCTAAAGTTGCTGCTACTGTTGTTTCTACTGCTGCTGCTCTCGATTCGCATACGTACTACCATCAGTGGACTCATTAGTTGCAGCTGAGATTTAAAAATTATCTAAACAAAAGCCGAGCTAAATGTTTCATAAGAATACAACTAATTGATCCCATTTGCAATGTTTATTCAAAAAAAATGGGTACAGTACGAGAAAAGCATGGAAAAAAGTAAGGAAAAAACGCGTGTTGAACGCACGTAAATCGATAAACACAAAAGAAACGAGCGAGAGAATGAGAAAAAAAAAACATTACACTAAGATAAAGATGCAACGTATGTAAACAGGGTACTAGATTACAAATGCTTATGTCGACCAGAAGAGAATTTTGCATTTGTTCGGCTTGCTTAAATCTTTCATTATCCTTCTCACTCGTGTGCTTAAGCGGTCACAGTCACACTTACACATATAAGTATTTCAGCTTTCCTTCTGTTGTAGAATTAAAAATACATTCAAATGATAAAACCAAATTTATGCCGTTCGCTAATGTTTTTTGGTTTGGTTTTAACGTTACATTGTATTTTTCGTAGCATAAAGCTCCTTACTTTTTCGAAAGCATTATGGTAGTAGTTGAGCAATATTTTGCTACTTTATCTTCCGTTTCGCATGGTATGGCGAATGGCTTACTATTGTTTCTTCTATATCCTCATCATTCAGAGAATATGACATTAATATAACATCTAACTCCATCTAGAACTCTTTCCAGTAATTGTGTTTTAGTGAGTAATATTACCTAGACTGAATATAGCGGTTTCAACTACTTTCGGGCGAAATTATCTCAAAACTGCAATGAATTATTTGTTATGCGAACACTCAAACGGCTATTGTTGATGTACGCACTAATTCAGTAATCCACAGACATGCAATGACTATTGGATGACAAATCCACAACACAGTCGAGTGCGTATATTTGCGCGCACATTAACAGTGGCCGTTTGAGCGTTCGCATAGCAAATAATTCATTGCGGTTTACTTTTGAGATAATTTCACCCAAAAGTAGTTGAAACCGCTATGTTCAGTCTACACACTCAATATAATAGCGACATCTATTATTAAAATAGCTTGTAGTAAACGCATTCATAGCATTTCACTGTAGTTGCGATGTTACCTATTAAATTCCCCTGTGGTATGTAGTTAACAAGTGTCAAACATGAATGTGTCAGTACTACAAGGGAACTTAATAGAAAACATCGCAACTACAGGGAAATGCTATAAATGCATTTACTACAAGCTATTTTAATAATAGATGTCGCTATAATATTGAGTGTGTAGGTAATATTACCCACTAAAACACATCTACTGGAAAGAGTTCTGGATGGAGTTAAATGTTCACACCTAATCTAATGTATTGAAACTCCATATACATGCTCGGAGTATGATCCTCATATTTGGCGAATTCATCGTCACCCATAAATGCGAAAACTTGAATGTCACGCTTTGGAGTACCGCTTTTTTCCAAATTCAATTCAGGATGTAATGTCGAATTGCGTTTGTTTCCTTGAAAGAAAAAAAAAAAACTCGGAAGTGGTATTTCGTCCTCTCCGATCTTCAATCTGCAACACACCCCAAATGAACTAAAATGAACATAAAAATGTCCAATACACATATTAGGCGCACACAAAACACGTAAGTCGGATTGTAATTTTCGAAACTTGTTATCGTTTTTATTTTAATATTCTGTCTTATATCGCTCTTCCATTTCTTCGTATGCCATTTGAACCAAATATGGAGACAATTAATATATTGAGTGTAATTCGCGTGTACCAGATATAAATACGAGTCTATTGCATTGTACTTTCTATTACTTGCATTGTTTCTGCGTTAGCAAAACTGAAGAAAAAAACAAGTACAACAAATTTGCTAGGATTTCGTCACCATTGTATGCACCTCCTAATTTTTATCATTTCCACAAACAGAAATGGTTTAAATTTACTCCTTCATTTGTGAGCCACACAAAAATTCATTTATTTAAAAACAAAAATAACATCAAATTATGGCGAGACCAAAGTATATACAGATGTGATAAATCAACTCAATAAACCACTATTTAATACAAACCGCATCCAAAACAACATTTTCAACCTCTTTTTTATTGAATTATTTTGACTGACAATCGACATTTCTATCGAAGGTAAAAGTTATAGTAAAAATACCATAAATGATCAACTAAATAATTCAAAAATAAATGATCAAGTGTGTATGCTTTCCGGCGGAGCTTGGTGTGAGTTCAAAATCATTTGATTGCGTTAAAATGTTTTAAATAAATTATGTGAGTGGGAAAATTAAAATTTAAAACAAACAATTTTTAAATCTGATTTACGGAGACCAAAAAAGTGTGCTCAGCACACAGCAAGGCTCCAGCCATGAGTAACGCTTGACGAATGGATGATTTTCCCAAATGAATCAAATTTCAATTAAAAATTTACATATTTTGCGATGTGTTCTGCCTTTTGTTTTATCTCGCATTCGTATGCGCTCGCTGACAAAATGAAATTAAAAACGCTTTCGTTGGCATTGCAATTTTCGTTTTGCTGAATTTTTGTCAACGTTCTGGCACAATCACAGCGGTATTTACAAACGCCGGAAATAATGAGTTTAATTGAATTGAATGCATACCGCTGTGAGAGCCTAAACTGGATCGGTGAATATTGTGGAGAGAAAAAACGTTTCCATTGGTTTTCTTTCCGTAGAAAAAGGGAATGCAACTGAAAGGTAACGCAAGACTTTACAACATGGTTAAAATCTACCTGGATTATGGGCATATTCCCGTGACGATTACAATACCAATTTAAAAAATAAATGCTGTAGAATGGAATAGAAATCGCTATTTTCATGCGAGTGAAAGTACAACTCAAAAAAGTTACAACAAAATATCGGCGTCCATACAAAATAATACAATATGCATGACATTCGATTGTGTGTAATTCCGGAGCGGTTTCACTGCATTGCTCTCTGTTCATCGGAGCAAAACATAGCAAGCGGAACGTTCTGAGAATGGTTTGTATGAGCAACGTTGAAACGTGTTTTCATTGTGTTAGTACGTTTCTGTGTGCCATACAAACCATTCTCAGAACGTTCTGAATGGTTCGGTTTGCTCACACAATATTCGGTTTGGTTTGGTTTGGTTCCGATCCCTGGATATAATATCGAAATGGTATGTCTTTTTGAATTGCATCTTCGACGAATCGCACTTTTGTTTGCATAAAGATGCAGATTTTTCTTTTTTCAATAGCATTCAAATGCATAGAATAAACAAGAGCTCTAAGAAAAAGTAAAGAAAAAAATTGCTGTATAAATTGGAGAAGTGTCAGAAATGGGGGGAAATGTTGAGATAAAAAATTCTCTATTTGCAAACATAATTTCCATTTGTCGTTTCCGACGGTTCTCCTGGACATATGGTACATAGATTTTCTTTCTCTTTCTCTTTCTCTCTCTCTCTCTCTCTCTCTCTCTCTCTCTCTCTCTCCGAACTTTGAATTTCATTTTCGTTCTCTATTTTGTGAGGCAATTAAATTTATTAATGTAAACATTGTGTCGCTTTCTGTTTTGTAAAACTTGAAAATGGTTTCAAAAATATTTTTCCCGTCATCTTTTTTGTTATGCGTGTGCTCGAGCAAATACACTTTTTTTTACCGTCGAAACGAAAATTAAAAAGTGAAAAAGAAACCGTAAATTATTTTCTACTTTGGATTTGGTGAGCCCAACGCCAAGGCGATTTTTCCATGAGTCTAATTCTGCACACCCAAATCAACTAATTGATTCAACATTTCAATTGCGATTAAGGCCCTTAATGGAAACCATGAAACGTGAAGTAACTGCAGAAACGAAGAATAGTGACAATTCAACCTGACGTCAATGTGCCGAATGTTCAGCAAATAAAACAGGTGAAACAAAAAATGAATGTCATTATTTTAATCAGGTGTTCAAGCGTAACAAAATTACCACAACCAATAAATAATTGATTTTGGTCTACGATTAAATGCGAAGCTCATTTCGACAATCCGTTTGAAATTGTTTATAAATTAAATAATTCAAACCATATCAGAATCGAATATTAAATAATTAAAGTTTTTTGTTGTTGCGTTTCCATGATTCCATTAACACCCTTCAGAGTACATCACAGTAGGTCATCAAAGTATTGCGCTACAAAAAATATTGCGCTTTTATAAATTGAAAAAAAAAAAAAAAACAATTTGGTGTATTGCAAATGAGTGCTACTCTTAACAACATACAGTGTTCTACAGACCTACATTTTCCGATCGATTTTTTTTTTTTGGCTAAAGCTTTGCAATCTTATTGAGTCGTTTTTCTGAAAAAAAAAGAAGTAAACAACATACATGTAGTACTTGCTAGGTTATACATTTAGATCAAAGAAACATTTTTTTCACAGTTCGTGCTTGTAATTAAATTTGCATTTGATGACTCGTTGCGAATAAGGCAAGGGTGGGAATTAAGTGAGCAAACATGCTAATAATAACTCTACCACGATATTCATCCCTTGCATTTGCATTTCAGAGCAATATCGTATTGAACGTGGACACTGGACATTTCGATTGAAATAGTTATGAATTTAGATTATAATCTAATGAAAAATGGTGTATGCTAGAATATTACCAGTCATAATTTACTTCTTTTCTCCATTGGTTAGTTACTTGCTACGTATATATTATATGCATAGTTTGGTTCGCTTTCCATTCGTAACTGTGCAGTTTTTAGCTAAATCGCCCAGTTAAACAAAAATCACTCTGGGCTAATTTGGTCATAGATTGCTTTCATCGTTATCTTTGGGTACGATAAAAATTTCAAGCGATTAAATTAAAAAGTCTGTGTGATTTTTATTTACTATTACGGGCGAAATAAAACAGTGACTTTTATTTCGTTAAAAACTTTGAACAGCAGTAGTCTACTTTGCTGGGTTAGGACCATCGCTTCCATCAACTGCCACTTGAGTGTTCGCCATTTTGAACTGCTTTGGCACGATACCATCCATATCCTTACCACACGCTCCAACCGCTCCAACCGAAAATGTGTCCGAAAACTGCTCACACAACACTCGTTGTTGCTGGTTTTTGGACTAAGTTTTGGGAAAACCGTTGAAAATGACAAAATTGCTACAATCATGAAAAAGTTTTTTTTTGTAGTAATTAAAATAAATAGATAAAATCAAATGACCGTAACTTTTGCAGAAAAGTTTTTCTGTTCAATTAAACTTTTTGAACGGAATCATATCATCCATGAGGGTTTGCTTATTCCAGCCATAGCTTTTTTGTGTGTGTGATTTTCCAAAGTTTTTTTTTATGACCGTTATTATTATTGTTATTATAACCACATGTGTACTAGTTTTGGAGCTTTTCTATAGATGCACGTTATTCATTTGATATTTCACTCAAGTTTGTTGGGATACCGATTCTTCTTTATAGTAATAGAATGGGATAGCCTCTTCTGACCGAAAACTCTTCAAATATTTCACGTTGACGGAGGAGAAAAACAATAATAGATATAATGTATTGTATTGAATCCAATTTGAGGAAATTTCAATGCCTGTTAGCCGGACGAATAATTTTTTGACACTTGACACCAGCGCCGCATATAGTAAGAAGTTGAACTAAAAATATTACACGAACTCCTATATCGGTCTCAGTGTATACTGTTTACAGTTGTGACTACCGCGGTGCACTTGTTCGTTGCTAGCAGGCATTGGGAAATCTAATTTTTTTCAATGAATTTTTATTATCATTTTCATTCTATTTTTGTAGGAATTTGAGCTGTGTCGTTGGGTGATTGAATTTTTTTCTAGCGAATAAATGACCCCATTTCGTAAATAATATTCACATTTATTGTCTGTTCGTTTCTTTGGTTGGGTTTTGATGATTATTGCTATCATCTTGACCTGAAGCAAAATCAACGGTAAAAGGCAAAAGAAGACTAATTTTGAAATAAAAATCGAACGTGAGAAAATAACGCCTTGAGCGTCTTTGTTTTCCAATGTGTCAATTCGTCTATCTTTGGTTCGAAACGGATTTCATTTTCTGTAACTTTCCTATTTGGTGATTGTGTCTGTTTGTGTTTGACTTTAAATCTGTTATGTTACATCGTTTGCCTTTTTATCGTTTCATCCCATTTATATCACAGTTTACTGAGTTTCATTCACTCCATTCAATCGTGTTAAATTGAATAAATGTCTTGCTGAAAATGTGGTTCACCTCTAAGTGGTTTCAACTTGATTGATTTGTCAGGTGATTAATTTGTAACCAACAACTGCTAGTTTCGAACGTAAATGCACGTAAATGCTGCATAATATTAAACGCACCCATTAATTTTTCATTGTTTTCCCATTAAGAATGGATGCGTTTAGTAATATGTGACTTGACACTAGCAGGACACTAGCAGTCGTAGTTTGTAACCATAACTGTCTCGCTAAAACAATTGTCTATCATAAGTATAAGCATGATTCTCACTGATTACTCGACTAGTAGCAGCATCTACTATCATTGCATCGCTGTAGTTTCATGCACTCTGATATCGCATTCTTGTCCACCAAATTTCCATTTTAATTGAAGCAAAGTTACCTTCATATTGTGGAAAGAAGATTTTTTCTAAAGCTCATTGTTTCATCTCAATATTCTCTTTAGCTACAAAAAAAAAAACCTCTTTCACTGTGAACTCAATTTTTTTTCTCAATTTTTTTTTCAGCCTGGTCATATAATCTACGTGATGAATGCTCCGAAATAGAGATTTAACATATTCAAAAATTGAAATTGCATGTAAATATGCAAAGTATACACAAAGTGAAAGCAATTAACTTAATTTCACGTGAATTAAAATTACCTACAAGAAACTGGGAGAAACACAAACGACAAGCAGGGACAATTTTTTTGCCACATCGGTTGCCAGCACCGTTTTTGCGAGTCTCTCCAATAAGAGAAAGAGAGAGAGAGAGAAACTTCATTTCATCCACGAATCCGTTTGCATGTATATCGGTAATGCCCAAGGATGTTAACCTTACGTTGATGTGCAGGCACACATGCTCGCTTCGCTTCATCTTGTCTCAAGCATTCACGGAATAATCGCATTTTTCGTCTGCCTTTTATTCTTTAAATCTATCGCTGTTCTGCTATGGTTGAGATGGTGGTTGTGGTACTGCTGTCATTGCCAGAGCCGCTGTTACCGTCGCCTATTTTCTCCAAGTTCGAAAAGAGAAATCATTGTGTGACACTTTGAGGACTTAAACGGTATATGCATTAAGTTTCTCGCGCCAGTAATAACACACACACACATACACCCAACAGTGATGAAAGTTCTTAATATCGTGCTATAATCGCATTTGATGAATATTTAAATTTTCTACACATTTAAAAAGTAATAAATTAAAGTGTTTCGCTTCTTTGCTGATGTCTCTCGACTGCGAGTACCGTTGCTGCGCTCTGCATCTATATCCCTATCCTATCCCATTTGTATTTCATTTTCATCTGCATGTAGCTGTCACGCTTATACATGTCATTGTTTTCCCTTTGCCATAATGAATTATTACACATATGAAAATCGTCTCGAGAAACGAAAAATAACGATGCATATGTCGGATGTATTTGCGTATTTTGTGAATTTTGGTGTGCAAATGGAAATGGTAAATTGGAAAATCACGGCTTAAAGAGATGGAAAAGTAAATGAAAGAAGAATTCGTGTGATACGTTCGAAACTCACAACCTGTTGTCGTTCTCGTTCTCATTTTCGTTCACGTTAGCAACGGGACGTTACCATTGCCAGCAACAAATTGTGAATATTTTCACATATGTAAGAAAATCACGGACAAGTGGCTTTCCGCATGGGGGAAGAGAATAAATGGGAAGTCTCCGTTACAAAATGAAGTGTTATTTGTTTGATTGATTGATTGAAATGAAGAAAGTTTACCAGTAAATTGAGTATTGATCTTTGATGTCGTCAATTGAACGACTTTCTATGCACGTGAATGTCGACTATACGAAACATATCGAAAATTCTCATTTTCAATGGAACATTGGCGAATCATAATTTTATAATAAGTTATTGAAAAAAAAATTCTGCTTCGATGACGAATCAGTGCGAATTGGTTTGCAGGCAACACAGAGCAACATGAAAACGATGGGGTGATACACGTTTAGAAGTGCTTGTGAAATGAAGAACCCATTCGCCGCACATGTTTGTTTTTAAATAATTGTATTTATTCAGAGCGATTGCGTGACGAGCTATCCGAGCGGCCACGCACAGTGTGACAGTGTGAGCTAGTGCTGAACAAGCATTTCATGTATAGATGGCAGCTACAACAATTTTAACATTTTCATTTCAGGGTAAAATTACATTTTTGCAGGTGCTCTTTCAGTCAAACGACTCTTTTTTGCGCTGTAAAAATCGACCTATTAAAAAGTTGATCAACGTTCATCACATCGTGCTCACATTGCAGCAGGCGTAATTGGACCGGTTAGACTTGTTTGTTGGTACGATTGCGATGTGGAGGAAAAACCAGAAAGCGATTGCAATAGTGCATGAAATGGCATGAGTTTATTTTCAATCAATTAATGCTGATACTTTCACAGGTGGATATTTCGCAATGCGCGCGAATCGAATGCATTTGCATATGCAATACATATTGATACAAACGTTGAGCGTAAATATTGATTAAACAGAACTTCGAAATTTTCCTTTTAATGTATTCCATAGCTGTGCATGGGTTTTTGCCCAAGCTTTCATTTCGTTCGGTTCGGCGTTTTGGTTTTCCTCCGCGTTTTCCATGTTTCCACCGAATATATGAAAGCGTAATCGAATTATATCCATACGCTATTTGTGGAGTGGCAAACAAACAAACTAAAACATAGCATGGAAGCACGGAGCAGAGGGAACGGAGATCCACTCAAAATGCATTCACAACAGGTAATATTTTAATGTTATGAACGTCCTTTTGAGACCTAAATTGCATTATCAGGCTCTCGCCCTCTCCCTCTTTTATCTCTCCCTCCCTCCCTCTCTCTCTCTCTCTCTGTGTGTGTGTGCCCGTTCGATTTCGTCGGATATGTTTCACACGAATCCAGTCGCTTTCCAAATTATTCGTTTCGTTGATATTGAACGCAACTAATTGCTGAAATTTTTATTATGCACACTTTACTGTACGGCTGTGGTGTAGTATGAGCGATGTGTTCATGTGTGTGCGGCGAAATGACGAATAAAAAATTCACCACGATATAACAAAATAATAATAATAATAATAATAGAAGGAGATGGTTGAACTTATGCACGTCACCTGATTGTCTGCTTGCAAAGCGTTGATATAATGTTGATTGCAAATTATTAAGCGTTCACACAAATGGAACGCAAATCGCAATTGGGAAATTGCATTCCGGGAACTCCGTGATGCCAGTCAAAAACTGAAATGAAATGAGCTTGTTAGCAAATTTTGAAATATTAAGAACCCCAACAGTTTGCTACACGCTAACAAATGAAATATAGACATTACGACTAACACACCCCAACCAATAAAATAAGACAAGTTGTTGGCAGCCTCAGTCAATTTGCACACATAAAACTTTCTCTCATTCCGCAGCCCTTTCTCTCTATCGAGAGAGGAAGACAGAAAATTAACAGCATTATCTGAGAGTTCAACGAGTTTATGAGTTTCCGTTACAAGGTGCGTGTTCATCAATGTTCATCAAAGATTGCATTTACGTAACAAAACCCGAAACCCATTTAATCTTGCTTTTGAATTATCACGTGCATCTTTTTGAACCTCAGCTTTACTCGAAAATATCAAACGTGATTGTTTGAATAAAAAACAATCAATTTGGACTTTCTTCCAACATAAATTTTGCCCAAGACCTAACATCTTCCATAAGCTCGGGCTCAAATTTAATGGAATTTATTTCGACTAGATCTTTTAGCCGTTTCTCTCTCTCTCTCTTAACGCGCATCGCTTGTATTAATGCGGTTGCAGTTATTTTGGTTTTTATTTTGTTCGCTCGAAAATCGGTGGCAACGTGCGCGAATCTAGTAATTTTGTTTTAACAGTATTCGCTTTTATTTTTTCTCTGCTCCAATGTATTATTCTTCAAAGGCTGTGCATGTTTGAAGAGAAATGGTTCACTCTCTTTCTGATTTGGTTTCTTTGACTTACATTATAGCCGAAAGTGATTTTACGTAAAAATGTTGAAAGCTATTGGTGTTTTGTTCGCTTTTCCCTACTTTCCGCTAGGCAAATATTCGTTCAAAAGGATTCAGATTTAATTCATCCGTTAGTGCAGAAGGAAGTTCGTTGCAGGACTTTTTTTTATTGCACGGTAATACCTGGGAATTAAAGAAAAAAGTAAACAGGAGCAAAAAAAAAAGAAGAAGAAACGAAAATGGATGGCTACTGAACTCTTTGAGAGTTGTGAGCTATCAGGAGATTCTTTGTAGCAGTATGCAGTGTGCACTGCACTGCCAAAGAAGAAGTGAATTATATTGAAAAAAATGAATGAAAAGGAGCAAATAAACCTGCATTGAATTGGTGCTCTTATCATATCAGCAAATGCATTGCATAATTACATGCGCGCACAAGGTATGAAAGTGGAAAATCGACGTCTTACACACTTTTGCCGGATTCGCCAATGTTCGTTCCAGTTTTTACTGTCGAAACTTTTCCTGTTTCCAACTTATTCCTGTTGGACATGATGCGATGCGATGCGATGCGATGCGTGGCACGACTGGAGAACGGAGCTGAGCTGAACAAATTTAAGAGCCACACTCATTTATAATGCAGAGAAAAGTGTCGGCAATCTTGATTCATTGAATATCGATCCATTTACACCTTTTTATTTTGCATTTTCTCTGATGAGAGCGCACAAAGAAGTCTACCGAACCAATTCAATCAATGTTGCGGAAAATATTCCGCATAAATGGAAGACACCAAATGATTTATAAATAAAAGTGCTAACCAACTCCATAAAATCAGCGCAACAAATTTGTGTACAAAACTATTATGTGTGTTGGTGTGTTCGAGCAAGATAAAACGCAAAGAAGAAAAAAGTACTGAGAATACAATTTCATGGATCAAAAATCATTTAACTCTGCTGTATCATTTTTGATTATCGTATGAAATATGAACAACAAAATGGATTGTATCTGAGTCTGCTGCTTGTGTTACTTGTGTAGTTTGATATTTCGGTAGAAAAAAAAGCGAAAGATTTATTCGCTTATTTTTCCATTCAAAGCGATTGCATATATTCTACTCTCACGTTTTTTCTGTTCGTCATCAAACGATGTATTTTTCATCTCTCTTATTGCATTGCAAATAGTTGCAACGGATTCCCAGCATAAGAATATTTCAAAAACTATACAATTCAATTTAACATTTGAGTGAGTTTGAAGGTGTGCCGACGAATGTGCAAAAAAAAGTATGAAGCAATCCAATGTAAAAGACAAATGTTGTAAAGTGTATCCGAATTTGAAGTGATAAATGAACTGCGTCAAACAACTTTTTATGATACTTAAAATATTGCATAGCATCGACAAAGCATGTTATAAGACTAAATTGCACAAAAAAACCACGAGACATACATAATAAATGTGCCACTTGTGGAGATCCTATTCACTGATTTCAATATAGTATACACCCGATTATGAAACGCGCACACCCCCAATATTAGCAATCAAAAAGTCTAAGGCGACATTCAGTTGAAAACCAATTCAAAGGAATTTGAGTTTTCAGCAAAAATGAAAGTAATGCAATATAAAAAATACATAAAAGTACATATTCGATGCGCGTATCATGGGCTGGTTTTTGCAAACACATTAAATGCTTCATTGTTTGCTTAGGACTTTCTCTCCATATCCACGTTTGCCGAATTACAAAGAAAGATATAATCAAACATCAAACATCAAAATTACGTATTTCATATGTACTGTAGACTTACTTACTTCTCCGTACACAACGTGTCAAGGGAAAGTATAGGAATTGGTCCCGAAAACTTTTTTGGCAAAATTGGTTTAGATCATCATAAAAACTCATGAAACGCGTAGAAAACCACTTTTTGAGACACTTTTCCGTTCGAGTGCCGTCGTCGTCGTTGTCGTTATCGTCGTCGTTGGTGTTTGTTAACACGATAACTCAAAAAAAAAAATTGAGATAATCAAAATCTGGAAACGTCAAAAGTTTTGTATTCAAAAAACTTAGTTTAAGTTCGAAGATGAGCCATTTTCGATTTGATCCTCGGGTACTTGCCCAAAGAAAAACCTCAAAAAATTGACACTTTTGTATGGGAGGTACCTGTAAATCGACTCCGATTGGCTTCAAACTTTCTGGGATTTCATTTTTTGGGAGAAAAATAAGATTCTGAAAGTTTGTAACCAATAGGAATCGATTAACGGGTACCTTCCATACAAATTTTTTGAAATTTTGACTTAAATTACCGATTTTTGGACAATTTTGTATGGGAGGTACCCGTTAATCGATTCCGATTGGCTTTAAACATTATGAGGTTTTATTTTTTGGAGAAAAAATAAGATTCTGAAAGTTTTATGTTGAAGTTTGCGGAAGTTTGATTTTCTGTCCTCAATTTTTGTCGAAATTTTCTTGGAAAAGTTTAAGGGCCAAAAACCAAACTTCTGCAAATGCGATCAAGATAAAACTTTCGGAATTTTATTTTTTCTCCAAAAAATGAAACCTTAGAAAGTTTAAAGCCAATCAGGTACGGTTTACGGGTACCTCTCATACAAAATTGCTGAAGTTTTAGTTAAAGTGACCAATTTTTCACTTTATTTTTATTATTATATTTTCATTGCCTTTATTTCAAGAAAATTTACAAAAAATAACCAAAAGTACCTACGGACAACGCAGGCCAACGGTACGGAAAAGTTCGGGATTACCAATGTAATTCTTTTTATTATGAGTATGAAATGTTGGCTTAAATGTTTTCGATGTGATTATTAAATGTTAAAACTTGGATGAAACTGCTATAGCTCAAGTTGTCGTTCTTTCAACCATGGAAAATGCAGGTCAATTAATAATTTAATATTTGATCCACCTGCACATAGTTGTACGTAAAAATTGGATATTTCTTATAATTCACTAATTTCGTGGATGAAGGGACTCAGATAAAAAAAAATTCAATGGTCGGACAAAAATTGGTCAACTAAGTTGCCTGCGTAACTATCAAGCCAACTAGCAAAAATCAGAATTTTTTTGTACACCATTTCTCATTTCAACAATAATTTACAAGTTCTTTCATGAATTTGCAATTTAAATTTATGAACAAACCTACAAACTCATTTGCCAGTTTGTGTACGTTTCAAAGAGCGTACGAATTGCATGCAAACTAACGACAAACACTTGATACTTAAACAAATAAAAGAGAATTACATAAAAATTAAAGTGAAATGAGCGAGTCAAAAGTTGTGAAAGCGACACAATAGTGCCGCAAGCAATCAATTACCGTATAAATATGACCAATTTTATACATTTGCTTTTTGAAAGCGTTAACGTAAAATGGGCGATAAGGATTATTTTTCAACATGCCAACACCGGAAAGAGATACAATTACCATCCATGTATATCATTAAAATAAAAATCTCTAGAAAAATTATTCATGCTTCTAAATTTGAAAAATGCATTTTCTCCAATTATTACGTTCTTCGGCCCAAAATATACAATTGAAAGAAAGTTATTTGTTCGTGACTATTTTGTCTAGATTTTAAAATAAGTGGAAAGAGTTGTCTTTGAATGTCTTTGTTTTTTTAATGGAAATGGTTTTTGACTCTGTCAATTGTAAATACGTCCGCAATAGATGATTTTCGAACGCGTGTTGCCGTATATATTCGAGTGGGATAATAAAACAGAGATTTACTACAAGAAAATACAAGAAAATACTGACACATTAGTGAGAAATGAGGCTGTGAGAATGAAAATGGCAATACAGGAATAAATATTCTTAAGCGCATCAAGAAAAAAAAATTCGCAAAAGTGAATCATGAGTTCTGAATACGCAAAAGTGAACCATGAACCTCCTATGCTGTCCATGTAAATTCATGTTTCACTTTTGCATATTCAGAACTCATGATTCACTTTTGCGAATTTTTTTTCTTGATGCTTTTCAGAATGTTTATTCCTGTATTGCCATTTTCATTCTCACAGCCTCAAATATGTAAACATTTTCGTAGAAATGTGTAATGCTTGCAGTTCGTGTTCGAAATCGATATAGTTATTGATGTGCGTATAACGTGAAATTTCGTAGCACCAAGCGAAAACTAGTCGACTATGTATGATTGGAGAATATGCAATGCGAACACACAAACACGAAGAAGACTACAAATGGAAATATTTGCCAATGAATATCGACCGTTTGCGTCATTTTACACATTATATCTGTTCAATCATTTCACCAAAGAAGAAAAGTGCAATAATCATTTAAGTGTGTGTGTGCAGCGAAATGAAAACATTGAATTTCTTTTTATCAGAATGCTAGAGCATTATTGAATTCTTGTTCACTTTCGTTCCAGTCGTTATCGTTTTTTTTTTCCTGCTTCATTGCTCAATCGAACCGAATCGAAAGCGAAAAAAGCAATGAAAAAATACGAATAGAAAAAAGGGAAAAATTGTGTGTGTTTTTTTTGTCGAATTTTCATATGCGTACGTATTTGGATGTGATAAGAGCATTGAAGTTGAATCAAATATAATTTGCCATTAAAGATTGCTGTTTGATCTATCTTTCAATTGCAGTCAGAGCAATGATATGAGCAACGCATTTAAATGTACTCATTACGTTCTGTAACATTACATTCATTTCTGAATAATATTCAGAAAAGTACAGGTGGGCGTTTTGCGATTACTTAATCACTTGCACAATCATTTTTCGGATGATTAAGATGGCACTTAATCGCTATTAATCAGGATTAAGTGATTGTGCAATTGATTAATTAATAATCGATGATGATTAAGTTGTTATCTTAATCACGATGTCGCCGTGATTAACTGTGACAACTTAATCATGATTAAGTAAATTCTTAATCATGATTAAGATGTGATTAACGAAATGATTGTGTAGAATTAATTAATCATGATTAAGTAAATTTACTTATTTATGAAATAAATACGTTTATTTGTTTAAGTAAATTTACTTATTTATGAATGAAATTTACTTAATCATGATTAAGTTGTCACAATTAATCACGGCGACATCGTGATTAAGACAACAACTTAATCATCATCGATGATTAATTAATCAATTGCACAATCACTTAATCATGATTAATAGCGATTAAGTGATTAAGTGGTCGTATTAATCATCGCGAATTTTGGGTGTTTGATTAAGATTAATTAATCTTAATCAGATAGTCCGCCCATCTGTACAGAAAAGTTTGTTACATTGTCTTCTTGTTGTGCTGGTACGTTCCTCAATCGATTTGGAGGTTGTGGTATGCGACATATAAAAAGAAGAGAGGTATTGTGTATGATAAAATCATATATTTTCTGGAGAAATATTTGTAGCTCAAAATGAAATAATTACCAATTCGAGCAATCTCTTCGAATTTTAGACAATCGAAGCATATATTAATAGCATCAACACAGAAAAAGGTGATATAAGCCATTATACATATGATAATCATAATTTGTCAAACAACCAAAAGTGTAATTAAAACCGAAACTATCGCACGTAAAGAGGAATGTAGAATGCGTTTTCATATTTTTTTCGTATTTGACTGCTATGAATAGACCGATAGTTGTTTTTTTTATAAATCTAATATGTAAACAAATAATGTGATGAATGTGGTACATGCGATTACTTTTGATTGATTTTTTTTTCAAATCATATATATATATATATATCCTTTTTCGGGGGATGAACCCAGAAACAAATTCAAATAAAAGGTCATTTTTATTTCATCACAAAGAACATCTTCCCATCAAATAGTTATTTAAATATCATCATAAAACTTCGAAAATGATTATTTGAAATTAAAAATTATAAATTGTGCTGATCTCGAATACGTACCAAAAGGAATTCATTTCGAAAGGATGTTTGTTTCCCAGTCAAATCAACTAGTCAGCCAATTTGAAGCCAAAGTAAACCAAGTGGAATAAGTACATAAAATTGTTGAGAAATTGAAATTTGATTCTACGACAATACTATTGCACTTACATTACATCACAATATAATCAACAAAATGGGAAGAACGACAATAACAATAAATATATGAATGCGTGGTTTAGGAACAATGGCAGAAAGAAACGTCGCTGCGAGCTAGGACCTTTTTTGTGCACTGTACCACATTAAGAAATGAGCATTTGGCAGATGAAGTTTGAAGGAATTCACGAAATGCTGTTCAAATGGAATCAGCGAGGCGATAGGTAAATATGCCATAAACTATTCCATTTTTATGTTATGCGCTCGTATTTGGCAAGTAAAAACTTTTTAATACTTCCAAAAGTAATTTAAAATAGCTTAAATGTGAGAGCATAATGCCTGAGCAATCGAGGGCGCTGCAGAATTGGGAGACATTTCTGATATTCTGCGCTTGTTCGGTTATTCAGATTGTCGTTTTTTTGTGTGTGAAGCACAAGTTCGATTTGAATGTTTTCGCCTGGTGTGGCGCTTTTAACGGGCGCACACATACCCTGTTCAATGCACTGCAGTGTGATGCACGATCGTGCACGGACCAATGAAAGCTTCAAGTGCATAACAAGATAAGAGGAGGACGAACGATGATGAAATCCACCAAAAACAGCGGACATTGTTGGCGAAATAGTTGAAATGTTGAGCATAAAATTTTAAAGTTGACTGTCGCGTAAAATTAAGGAGGATATCTAAATGAAGGTAGATCCTGTTGGTGTGAAAATGAAGAATGACAACGATACAGTGAAATAAAAATCATGCATTCACAACTTGTGCACAAAGTAAATCGTTAGCGCTAAAATGAAGCAAAAACTGAAGACGTTTTTCAAAAAACTTTTTCTCGTTCTTTTTTTTCAACTAATTTGCGCATTATTCATTTGTCTACTAAAACTTATTTACCATCAAAAATTGCTAATAATAATGCTGCAAAACACTTGCTCGTAGCATGTTAAACGTAATCATCACTGTTGCACAATGCACATGCTAATAATAATACGATTCTTAATAAATGAAACACAAATGAATAACTTATTGTTCAAAAAATTTACAACAGATAAATGTCATAAATTTGTGCTAGGGCTAAAAAACTATTGGTATATTTGCTGTATTGACAAATATTGTTGTTGGTTTTATTTGTTGCTTCATCTCACTCGCGACGAGTATGAATGACAGTGGCGCATATTTCATCTATCGTATTTGCATTCATTGGCAGCTATCTGTACAGTTCTTTTTCCCAACCCATTGGCTCTCAGTCCTGTGCACACTCAATCGTAGTAGCCATGCGTACTGGTGTGTGTTGGCTCTCTACGCTCCTATGCTCAGTTGGTATTATACGCCTTGCTGTGTCTGTTGGAGCGAGAGCTGTACAGTGTACTGCACTGCTCTCGCTTATGCTTGTTATTATATGTCGACTTTTCACCACGGCGGGCTGAGTTTCAACGCACCGTACTGACTCTTATTGATCCAAATTCGATATAAAAGTATTTTAATTCACGCTTATCCACAGGATTTAAATTCGTATTCATTCAGTTCTTTTCCCCTAGCACTTAGTTCAAATGAACAAGTTTCATGGTTTGTTTCTTTGTTAGGTACAAGTTTGAACCAATGTCTTATTGTTAATTATATTCAACTCATCGGGTGGCAGCTGAGACCGAAAACAACTTAAATAAGAACTGTGGCGACGGGAGCGCCCTCAATTTCAATAGGCAAATCAATGTAAATTCGTAATTTGAATTTTGTTGATGCTGCCACCCTATGATTCAACTATGAATGAAAATGGCAAAATATTCACAAAATTCGGAACAATTTTATCTAAAAGTCACAAAAATCATATGAACATAGCTGTGGATGAATTATTTTATGGCCTGTTGAAGTCAACGAAGTGATCTCTGCGTCATAACTTAAATAGAATATTGATACTCTAATAACCTGTCTGACACAGTATTCAAATCAGGTGTAATGCGGCCCAATCAATAGCATTTTCGTGTAAATTGTTTGGGTTCGGTTATTGAAATTTCCAAAGCAAAATTCACGAGAATGATGATGCACTGACTATCGTTAGGAAAATGCCTGCGTGTATATATGTATACATATGCATTACGTCAAATCGGAAATTAAAAGCTGTTAAATTTCCTTTGGATATTATTTATTCGATGGAAGAATTCGTAATATCAGTGCAGTGTGGTTCTTTTTCCCCTTTCACTGGCCCAATCAATTTTATTCTAGTCGGATAGAAAGCGAAATAGGGAAAATAAATAGCTGACCGTAACATCTACATGAACATTTATTGGATAATGCTTCGGTCTATTCCGAAGTGGCGAGTGTTAAGAGTGTTTTCTGTTTGCTTTCTGTGCCTTGACCTCAAGTCTTTAAATTATTTATGTCGAAAACGAGGTGTCTAGTGCTCCATTTCATTCAGTATTAATTTGACGAAAATGATGAATGTGTGTACTTTAATGTGAATTTGCACACATCAGTATCACTAAATTCGATTCTTCAGATAAATCATGTTTATGTGTGTCTTTTCAACAACCGTATAGTACTTGTATGGGATTGTAGACTTATTTTTTCGTAAAGAACTAATATGCGCCATCTCTAGTTTTTTAAATGAATCTAATTTAGTTCTCTTTCTTTTCTCCACATTTACATGTTATTTCGTGGGAAATTCTTCTGAGCCTTCAATTCGGTTAGAAAATCTCTCCACACCAATAGATGTCATTGCTGTAATGTGTGTTTTGACTATTTCTGAATAGCCGTACATGCTTGCTTTTCAATTCACAATATTAAATTTATTGCATGCTCTTTTCCATCTTTCCAATGCCATTATATCTAACTGCTTTCGTCCACATCACATCACACCACATCGAATCAGTCGCATCACTCCAGAGTGCTAATCTTTTATGAATGAATGCCAACCGGCACACTTGCAAAAAATGCTCCAAATTCTACATGGGGCAACTTATGGACACTCGAAGTCGTGAACATCACAAAAACCGAAAAAAATGAGCCCGAGCACAAAAATTTGTGAACAATTGAATGTGAATTCATTAGAATTTCTAACTGGTTAAAAAAGACGAACGAAACTACTAACATAAACAAATCAATTGGAAGATAAAAAACCAGACTCGAGTTTATATTTTAGCCACACTCATGTAATGACAAAACTTTGACGAGAAGAAAAAAAATGTTTTAATTGTAGAATCGTTTAAATGTGAGCGTCATCGCCAAGTCAATTCAATTTTATTTATGTGGGATGGCTTTCGTTTCAGGGATTTCCATATGCTAAATGCATTGAAAATTGAGTGTGTTGTGTGCTTCGAATGAAGCAACAACAGATCTAAATCATGTAATTTATTTTGGTATTTTTACAGGAAAAATATTTTGAAGTTGATTTGGCTTGGGAATTGCGCAGATGTTTTAAATTCCAATAGCGATATAAAGTTTGCGTATGTGTTGGCGGGAAATATATATATATATATATATATATATATATATATATATATATATATA
>NW_022601408.1:678978-685978 GCF_009176505.1 Sitodiplosis mosellana
ATATATATATATATATATATATATATATATATATATATATATATATATGTGAAATGTGAATGTATATACGTTGGATTATGCTGGAACTAATCCTCTATGGAAAACGATATGTGCGCGATGCACACATTGAGTTTTGCGTAAGTTTGCCGTAAAATTCGAGACCCATCATTTATTGTATTTGGATGAGCAGCTGAGTGTTTGGCGTTTGTATTGTGCTGCGAGGGAAAGCGACGAGCACATCAACACAGCATCGACCGAATAAAAGAGGAACGTATGAACGCTTAATTTCAGATTTTCAGAAAGCATATATACATGTAGACAACAATACGTCGACATAATAGTCGGGCGCTATATTCATCCTCTTCTGTTGGAAATGCGCTTGCTTTCATTTGCTCCCATTTGTCAGCTCCGTCGTTATATTCGGAACAAAAGATTAAAAATTAAATTATATGCGCTCAAATCGTATGAAACCACGATTTTAATACCACAGATAAATCCATAATACCCGAACCACTTCTAACTCCCCAGTGGCGAAACACTTCATACTATGATTGTATATTTTGAAATTTGAAGACGGTTCTTCATTTAAATCAACTGTTTTTCTGTTGTTTGCACAAAAGACGACTTGACCGTTGACGCAAAACGTGTTCTGCAAGAGGAAGCTTTTGAAAAAGATATCATAATATGAAGACAATTTGACAATTATCAATAAATCAGACAAAGCTTAATGTCTGACAAAGAAAAAAACGAGTCGAGGAGGAACTTATTCAATTTGCATTAATATTCATATTCATTCATACTTAATAGATTGCCAGCTACACATTAATTTTCGTTTACGTTAATGGGCGAAAATTCAATGATAAATCTACTTGAATACAAATAATTTCACCCTTATCATTTATATATATTTGCTCGCTTGTTTTATATTTTCCCGTTTGGAGTGGTGGTTGCAATATAATCTATCACAATATCAAAATCGTTGAGATTTAGTGTGTCTGTCTACTTAGTTGCATCAATGCTACAGTTTCATTTGTATCAATCGTAGTCTGTACACACAAGAAATGCAGAACGTTTCATAGCTAATAGCTATTAGCTATTTTCGGTCATGATTTGACTACTTGAGACGGTGGGTGATACTATTGTTTAAAAGTACTACTCATTCGACATTGCCGCCAATACAATTTGGGACATGGCTTTCATTTTGTTCTATCGCAAATTATTGCGTTATCAGAGACTTTCGTTTTGGTACAAGAAAAACTGCAAACAGTTGAGCATTACTGCTAAGTACGTTGGCGAAAATGTTTTCGTCACTTTACACATCTGATGATACCTGGATGAATAAATACATCGAATTTGAGCGCTGCTACAAGTCGAAAATCACAAAGTCGATGTAAAATCATTTTGTATGAATGAAAAGCTTCTTTAAATAAACCATTTTAATACGTTTTGGGTATATTGATTTGATTTTCATACACAGAATATAAATCATAATGAAGCGCATACAAAAAGGAAACGCTTTGAATGTCAATATGAGTTTTGAACAAATCACTCAATTATGTTTTCTCGTTCAATATCATTTCGTCTTTTATTTATTTACTTAGCTTTCGCTCTTTTTGGTGCTTACAATTTACAAAATATACTATTATCGATTCCATGACAATTTTACATTTATGCTATAAATATCTGATTTTCATCTTTTCTATAGCCTGGTAATCTTAGTTCGCTATTGCTACTGCTATGCGTATTTCCATTGTGTTCTTGTTCATTTCTGGTATATTTTAATTGTTCATATACATATTTTGGTGCCATTTCATTATTCATTCTTAAAATCATAACTATAACATTATACACAATGGTTTGTTCAATACTCATCCAATCCAGTTCATTTATCATTGCCTTGTTTGAAGCATAGAAGTCACATTTTAGTATTATTCCACATGGCATGGTCCGCTTTTGTATTTTTTTTGCAATATAATAATTTGTTCTTTGTTAAACAAATTAAGAACGGCTTTTCGTTCTTCAAATTATTTTCTTGTGGATTTACCTAAGTGATGATATGGGGCGTTCCGACTTTCAAAGATTAAATAAGATTATATGATTTCTGCGTGAAGAATTAACCAAAAGCAAAAAAAAATATTCAACCGTTTTTCCTTGGACGAAATATAACCGTTTTTCAACCGAAATGCAATCTGCTTAATTTTGACTTGGGAGGCAATTTTGGATAATTTGGATTCTTTTGGTTATGAAATAAGCATATAAAAAGTGTTTCTAAGAAGTTTTTTTTTGTTAATATTTCGCTCAACTACAGTTATAAATATACGAAGAAAAAAAACACAAATAATTTGGATACAAAAAACACCCTGGGAGAAAAACATACTCTCCGTTAACTATTTAAAAAATGGAAAGAATCTTACTTACATAACAAAGTCCGTCAGAACATACTCCACTTTTCAGCTCACCCATAGATGTATATGTACAATGTACATATGGTGACCGCATTAGTGTGTGTAATATGCATTACGAAAAGGATTTGAATACAATTGATGCATTTTGAAACTTAGCGATGCAATCGACGGTGAACGAATGAAAATAATTGAATTTGCATTACTTTTCGTTCCACACACTTGTAATTTTCCATAGTGTGTGTACGGAACTCTGTTCCAATTGTATGATCGAAAAAATTCCGAAGATGATTTCAAAATTTCGAAATATCCATGTTCCTCATGTGTGTATATACAAAGGGTAGTGTATATACCCTGCAAAAGATTGGAAACACTGTACAGTGTACACGTACAGTGTACATCCGTATTATCGAGTCGCTGGTCTATTTTGACTTAATGCACTGTATATGATTGGATGTCCTGTTAAAAACTCGAAATCGACATAGTGAAAAATCGGGCGGCTCAGCCGGCCAAATTCAAAATTTTATCAAAACAAAACTTCAGTGTGACAGAATTTTGAGATTCAGGAACAATTTTAAGTAAAATAGAACCGCTGCAACGTTTCAAAACATGTGCAGGGCAGTGTATATAAATAAATGTGCTAGTGGACGAAGAGAAACGTTGTATCAATGTTTATAAATTTAAAGTAAATTATCAAAACATCTGAAGAAAGAAAAAAATGCAACATTCAATATGAAAATGATGAATATTAATAGTGGATCGGCTGACCATCTCGGTTCAATCAACTAACGCAATGGTATGGCCGTTCGCTGTAAATGTGAAATTCATGGGAGAAACAGATGTGAGGAACGAAGATAGCGGTGGATCATAGTTATGTGAAAGTCGAACAGCATGTACAGCAATTGAAAAATGAATGAGCAGAATTGTTTATTTAAATTATCTAGATACGACAACGACTATGATTACTCTCGAATGAAATAGCGATAGAAATGGCCGTGCTGAACGCATTACAAATGCTAATGTGTACATGTGAACGGCAGTGCACATAAGCTGGAAAGGCATAGGTCGATGTGGTAAGTGTCAATTTTGCAAAAGTATGCACAGCACACGAAATTTTACTGTTTAAAATTGTTTATTAGCATCAATATTGAGTTGGAGCCTATGTACATTGTACACTGTCTGCAGTGCCACTCGAATGCTTGTTCAGCTGGAATATGTTGATGGTATTCATATTGAATAAGATCAGTGTACGTTGTGGGCTAGAATTAATGATGGTGGAAGATGTAATGAACAAAAATTACTCGAAATAGATGATCGTCTGATTTGATAGTTTCTAATAGAAATGCATTTCCAATGGCAAACGAAAAAGAAACATTACGCTTGGATGTTTATCGAAAATAATTGTTTATGATTTGGCTTGTGTTTCGGCATGTGTGGAAGTTCTAATAAAGTGTGGGGAAATAATGAAATCAGCGACAGCTGAACAATCCTCTTCTTTTGTTACACAAGCTATGAGCATAACGACCATATGGAATAACAAGTTCAAGTGATTGAGATTCGAGAAAATCTACTACATGTATGCACAAAAGTTACTGGCGCGGGGCTCTTTTATGCTAGATAAACTTTCATCTAACACGCTAAGCTGAAATACTGTGTTGTTTTAAGCTTCAAAGTTTTTCCATGCTATTTGCCTCACATAACTCTAGCCAGTCGAGTGTAAAAGAGAGAACATTATTGCATGAAGCTGCCAGGATTTGAGAGGAGAAAATACTCAACTTCAACGACAATGATAATTTAGAAACAACAAATATGGTCAACTGATGAACATGGGCAAAGTACATATTTCAACAAAACAATCACCATCGCTTTTTGTTAAGCCCTCGATTTCGCTGTAAATAAATACGTTACGTTATTTGTTGATTTGTTGTATGAAATTTGAACGCCATAGAAAGGACAAATAATATAGACTGTACACGTAATTTTGTTCAAAAATGGATAAAGCCATTCCCATTCGATGTTGAAATTTTATTTTTAAACTAAAGCATTTGAAATTGAATATTTGATGCGAATCTAGAATATATGGAATGCACTTAAGATAATTTATCCCAACACCAAGAGAATAGAAGTTTTTGGGTGTTTTGCTGCAATAGATGAGATTTGGGTTCTATTTACTCAATTAAATTTAGAATAACCATTAAAAACTTTTGAGAATATTGAATTAGGATTGAACTGAGCTACATAAAATTATTTTGTGTCAAGTGGCAAAGCTTCAGATTTTGAGTTCATTTGAACAGTTCCTAAGTATTATGCGTGCAGTTTTAAATTATTATTTTTTTTTAAATACTGTGAGGAATAATTTTCTGATAAAGGTAATGTGAAGAAATTCATTTGAGATGAATCAAAATATAGGCGATTTTATGCAAAATCTTCATGGAACGTACACATGAACTGTACGTTTTTACGAAAACATTTTTCTTGGATATTATGGTCAATATTACACAAATACGCGATCTGAACAGAACGCCGTTCGACTGTAGATGAATTTCCATTGAAGATAAAACGTGAGCTTTGTACAATGTGCACAGCTTACCACTCATTAAGGTATGACAATGCAAGCACAACACCGAGATTCGATTTTCTCGTCTAAAAAATGTGGAGAATAGAACTGTGGACCCCATGTACCATCTGTTCAACATCTAGTCCCATTTGTTCGTATATTTGCCGTCGGTTTCCTCATTGTTATTCTATTGGATGATTTTATGTTTCTTGCCAACGATTCTCTCTATTGACATATTGTCACGGTGTGGTAAATTTAATTCAAGATTCGAAAATGTAAGTCATTCATAATTTTTTGTGCTCTCTCCTCTTCACTCTTCTCTTATTTTTCATTGGGCTCTGTGCATTTTGATACATCAAATCGCTATTTTACTCTTACCACAAAGACAATCACATACGTTGCATAAGGAAACAGTATTTTTATTGGATTAATAATAAGAACTTATTATCATAAAATGATGTCTCACACTGCGTCACGTAAATATATATAGATCCGCTACGAATATAGACGTAACATTTCTTCCGTTCATTCCAACTTACAAAGAAATGTTCATTGTTCATCCAAATAAATAATAGGGTGATTATAAGATGAATGGGACAGTATTTGTTCCATGCGAATGAAGATGAGTGAAAGATTGCAAACATACAAATGTAATCGTACCATGTAAATGGAGTGGAATGGAAAATGCGTTTTAAAACGAAAAAGACATTTTTCAATCAACTATCCCATATAAATCGTTTTGCACCTGGGCCCTATTTGACAAACACTGAGCTCATGAGAAATTCTCACTTTTTTATAATATATTTTATATGGAAGCTGTCAAACAGAATTGAAAATTCCACAAAATTAAAGGTGTAATGTTAAAAAAAAATTGGTGTAGCTAGGTACTTGCCGCAAAACTTTTTACATATTACACTAACAATTTTGGAAAGTTCTCAATATATTTAAAAAAAAATTGAGAATTTCTCATGAGTTCAGTGTTTGTGAAATAGGGCCCTGGTATCACTCTTCCACCATCCAAATGATTATAACCAGTCGATTGTGTGGTAGCGGTATTTTGCCGAGAAAAAAAAAACAAACAGGAATCCTGCTGCAGGATGCAGGCGCCAATAAACCCACCCTTCAGGCCTTCACCGTTCAATTCATCGGGTAGAAATTTGCAAGCATTGCTTGATTTTATTTATGGAATATCGGTTGAAGTTGCTCTTTAGCTGCCGTGCTTCGCATGACTTGCCGCTTACATCGGTGAGTACTTTTTGTGTCGGCGAAATGTAAATAAAAATCCACTGAATACACGCAAAATGAGTGTACATAGGAGCAATATGTATTATTTGTGTATTTTATTTGATAGCCTGCCTGGCTGACTGCAAGTTGCGTGACCAGCAATGAACGAGAACCAACACGAAAATGTAAAAACAATTGCACAATCGCATATTTGCATTCATGCTGTTGTTGTTATTGGGGTTGTTTCCTCGTACACTGCAACATTTTTGAGTGTAAAGACTAATATTGAGTTGTGGTAATATAGAGGTTTCAACTATTTTAAGATGAATTTACACCAAAATTTAGGTAAAATGAGTTATTTTCTATGCGTATGTTCAAACGGCTACTGTTCATATACGCGCTAATAAGTAGGCACGCACTGGTGGCGAGTCTGTGAATTTATATGTATTGTATAAGTTGTTGAGTGCAAAATTTACAATACATGTAAATACACAGACTCGGTGCCAGTGCTTGCCTATGTATTAGCGCGTATATGAACAGTAGCCGTTTGGACAAACGCATAGAAAATAAAACGAATTACATACGTAATCCAAACTTTACCGCTCCGCAGCAATTTAGTTTACCTCCCGCTTAATGTTTAACCAAAATTTCAATGGACCCTTTTTTCATAGCATTTTTGACCTTAAAATATAACTATTTCGACCATTTTCCATACAAAAGTGTCATTTTCGAACAAAATTTCGAAAATTTCAAGAAATGTTGATTTCGGACCAAATTTATGGGCAAGTAGGTGTTCGGTTGTTTGAAGGCTCCCATT
>NW_022601408.1:685988-704868 GCF_009176505.1 Sitodiplosis mosellana
TTTGGCCCAAATTTATGGGCAAGTAGGTGTTCGGTTGTTTGAAGGCTTCCATTATTTTTGCAAAAAAACATCAGTTTGTCTTGATCAAAACCCTAAAAAATGGCTTTCTGTATGATTTTTCATACAAAAGTCTATTTTTCGAGGAAAATTTCAAGAAATGTCGATTTTGGACCAAATTTATGGGCAAGTGGGTGTTCGGTTGTTTGAAGGCTCCCATTTTTTTTGCAAAAAAGCATCAGTTTGCCTTGACCAAAACCCTAAAAAATGGCTTTCTGTGTGATTTTTCATATAAAAGTCTATTTTTCGAGGAAAATTTCAAGAAATGTCGATTTTGGACCAAATATATGGGCAAGTAGGTGTTCGGTTGTTCACAGACTCCCATTATTTTTGCAAAAAAATGGCAGTTTGCCTTGATCGAAACCCCGAAAAATGCCTTTTTCGGGTACTTTTCGTACAAAAGTGTCATTTTTCAAGGTTTTTCAGGTCCGCAGTCGGAGGCTTATGGTACGAAATTGGTAGATCAGAATGGGCTCAAAATCAATCCGAAGCTTTGTCTTGACATACCAAAACTTTTGGCTCTTACAGATCTCAATTATCTTGTCAACTTTTTGAGATAATCGGCGAACAAAAAGCTCGGACGCGGACGCGAACGCGAACGACGCCATACGCACATCGCTATTTTGCACATATTTTATAGTAAACAACATGTTTTTGGGGGTAGATAGGTCTTGATCGATAGGATTTCATCCCATCTACATTGCCTAGTGTACAGATATGTGCTTTTTCAAGTTTGGCGTGACGTTATAGTGGTCCGAAAGAGGAGATGTCATGAAATTTTGGCTAGTAAAACCAATACTTTACCTAACAAACAAAGTTTGCGGTAAAGTAATAACTCATTTTTCCCAAATTTCGGTGTAAATTCATCTTAGAATAGTTGAAACCTCTATATTGCCACAACTCAATATTAGTCTTTACACTCAAAAAAATGGCAGTGAAGTTTACTTAATAAAAGTCATGTCTTGAGATATCAATTCCATTTGGTGCAACATTTCCGGTGAGAAACAAACACAAAGTTCGTTTCCTAACTTTGATTGATTACTGCACGGGGAAAATGAATTCAATACGGCAAATTATATATCAAAAAAAGTCTTTTTTTTTGTTCTACCCCCTCGATAATTCCGAACAGAGCAAACAGTCAAAAACGAGTCAAACGAATCGGAATTTCAATTAAGATTCATGATATTATCATGGCATTGAATGTTCATGTCCAGGGATTCATTTTTACATATGAGCGAGTTCATTGCTACAATGACATTTTAAATGTTTTCAATTGTGTATGTATTTTTAAAATTGTTTTTGAATCGTTTGTTTTTTGTTGCCAGTCAATTTTATAATGATTTACACCTAGTGACGCTAAATTAGTGCACATCTGCAGTATTAAAGAAAAAAAAAATACCATTGATAGTTTTGAATATCTGAAGCAAAAAAATCCCTGTTCAAGTTCATCGTGTGCGCTTGTTTGCTGCAAACCAATGTATGAATCATGGATGTTCTGGACATCATAGGGAATGGGACGAAAATTCCATATCTAGTTGAAGCGTTTATTTGATCAGTTCTGTTTGCTTGACATAATTTAAACTGATGCCGAGCTTATTTGTTGACGATTCATTGTTTTGTTCACATAGTCGCAATCGCAGTTACCTGCTTAGCGGGCTTAAACTTTGTTGTATCGATTTTCTATAGCCAACAAGCTAACCAATCATTTAAATACATTTTATACGTTTTGGTGAAAATCGAAAATTACGCGCGCAATTCCAAATAGCAGTGTACGATGCATTCTGCTTGGGTACATTCACATCACAAATATATCAGCTCACGGGAGGGGTGTTAGAACGGTTTTACAAACCCTCCACCCGCTCAAATTTTATTCTGGACATTACACCACCTCAACGTACAGTCATTGAGTTAGCTATTCAAAAAATTGACTAGCTATATGATTCTCACTATAAAAAGTAGTTTTTTTTTAGATTCGACCTCACTCCCAACTCATAAATTTTTAAAATTCGGGCAGCTATCCAAACATTTGAGTTGTCTATCGGAGGGATTTCATGAGTGTGTACCGCTATGATCATGGAACTCGATGCCAATGTAGATATCAATTTTATTTCATTTTTTTTCTCTCTGGATGTTGTTTGTGTATGACTGTGCCAGCATGATAGGTGAAGAGAATCAATATGTATGTTATTGGCGCCGCCGCAGGCGAATCAATCGTTTTCCAAAGATGATGGCGGTACACAAATTTCGAGCGAAGCAATGCGACAAAACTATCGGAAAATGCAATCGCATTTAAAGCAGAGCGTGTTATGAGCTGATGTCAGCAGCACTAACTGCCGTCGGCCTGATATCAGCAGCTGATGAGTATGCGTTGCGTTGCGTTGTTTTAACGCATTCGCAGTTCAAAAATAGAATTGTATCGATAATTGAACGTTTCCCTTTCACTAAAGGAATATGAATTTTGCACTGCGAATGCGTTAAAACAACGCAACGCCTACTCTTCAGAAGCTGACGTCAGTTAGTGCTGCTGACATCAGCTCATAACACGCTCCGATTTAAAGCGATCCAACTAAAATCCGTGTACATATTATTTTCCATTTAAACACCATCGTTGCTGTTGAAGTTCAATGTTTGCTCTTTCCGAGTGTTTGCCACATTCGTCGATTGATTTTGATGTTCACACAACAAAAGCGACTACCGGAAAACTAGCAATAAAATTTGAATTATTGTTTATATACGAACGGAGAGGCAACAAAGGTCGGCAAGACACTGTGAAAAACGTGAAACATACAATGAATGTTTTTATCGCTTGAGGTTGATAACTGAGAATATTGTTTAGAAATTCGAATCATTTGTCGGCCACCATTCAATTCAAGCGGAACATCGAATTCAATTCTCAACTTTGAATCATTTCACCCATCCATCTATGTGTGTATACCTGTGATGTACAGTCGACAAATGAGTAAATGGCAATACTATAGTCACGCATAGGAAGAGCTTACTGCTCATTCGTTTTTATGAACATATTCACATATTATGAAATTTAATTTCATGCGAATCAGAAGAAGAAGATGTGAAAAAAGTACAGTTCATCGCTGCCAAACCAATAAATTTAAAGATTTTACCTCGATGAGTTCTTGAATTCCTTGAAACATCACACCGATATGCGTTGCTTTCGGTGCATATGTATATTATTTAAGTGTGTCTGTGCTCTTAATCTGCAGAAAAAATGACACATAAATTTTGTGTTAAATCTACTAAAATTCAAACGTGAAAATGTGAAAATAAGGCGATAACCAAACAAAATTCATGAAGACATATGTGCAAAAGTGCGAACATGAGCAAACGCTTTACTGTACAAGCCAGTCTACGTTCTCACATCAATTTTCGGTAAAAGCTCATCTAATTCTCAAGTCTTTATTCCTGTGTCGGGGTCGTCCGTGCAAACGTCGCAAATGTCTCTACATTTCTCTACTTGTACTACTTTGCTTTTGTTTTGTATGCATCAAAGATGCTGGTTGAGTGCGCTGCTGGTTTTCCGAATGAGAAATGAAATTTATCCCAAACATATTCATTTCGCGATGTATATTATCTGTAACGGAAATTCCATTCATTCCATCTCATCTCATCACTTCTTCCAACCTCCCTTGTACGGTTTTCTGACTACGGAGTTTCTGTACCGAACAACATGTGCCATTGTCTGAAAAATATGTCGCTTTAATTGTTTTATTTCACCTAAATTTTTAATGGTTTCTTTAATAATGAGATGTATTATATAGAATGAGTTCTAATTTCAGTTGCTCGTATAAACACTTGAAAAAAACAGTACCATCAAATGACTAAATGCACTTGTCTACGTTCGACAAGGGAACTGATTTCAGCCCACGGACGTTCCATAAAATGGCAAGACTTTACGACGGTTATGATTACAGCATTGTGGATATTTTTTACACACAGTACCTTAATGCTGTACTACATTGAATATGGGTTTATTTTAATTTAATTACACTCGGGAAAACAACAACAACAAGCAAAATCCAACTACTTGGCGCATCGAGCCAAATTACAAAATACCACTTAAATATATGTATAAATTACAAATTTTACTGTCAATTGCAATTTATATGCTTCAAGATTTTCGATTCACGTCTTTCATATTCACATGCCATCTAATAAAAGTCAACCAAACGAATTTCCGTACGCTTATTATGTGGTTTTAACAGCAAGACATTTAATTTCATCAAAATTGCGATAACTGCTTTCATAGCATTCATTTTGCCTTCATCTTAGTTAATTACTAAGATCGATCAAAGATATAAAACTCATGTTTGCCCGAAAATTCAGCATTGTGTATGCGTATAGTAGAACCAAGTTGATGATGTTGACCTATGATTTATTATTCATTTTATGGGCGATCGTAAAATGTTCGGGATTTTCATTTATAATCAACAATCAAATGTGCTTGTTTTATTACATGGTCTTTTTTTAATCTGAGCTTTTCGTGCCAAGAAATTATTTTATCTTAAGTTGAACAGTCCATATGATGGTCCACATTCTCCCAGAACGAAAATACTAATTCTATCTTTGAAATTTCAGCTTTGTCAAACAAATTAAAGGTTTTTAAACTTACCGAAAATAATTGACATTTCATATTCAATTCTAAATTAAGCCATGAATGTGCTAAGGTATTTATGCACTAGTATCCAGTATGCTTGCAAACGCTAACGTGTATTTGCATGAAAATTGTATCTTGTGTAGCAAGCAGTCTGCGTCATTTCTTCTAATTGCAGTAATGCCACCTCCCAATATGGAAAATCCCTAGTGATTGTTCCATCTATTGCCATTCCTCCTTTTGTTTAGAGAAAATGATATTGCGACTATACAAAGAAAAAATATTCTCCAATAATGTTCGCTGGCGGCTCTGACTTATGGTATATATAATATTAAAAAAAAAAAAACCCTTTCCATATAATTCATATGGATGGCCGTCAGATGAAGTTTTATATCAAATTTCTCACGGCTTTATTCGCTGGTGCGATCAAATGTAATATGAAAATGTACATTTCAAATCATATGATGCATGGTGATTGATGATAGATAACATTGAGCGTAAATCCATGCGATAACAAAATACCGTGAAAACTGCATGGTTATAAAATAGATGCGGTAGAGTATTTTCGTTTTTTCGTATTTTCTTGGCATATAGCTAAGATTGAAAATAGAGTATGCTTTTTTTAATCATACATTGTAATATTCGGTGAGTGCCACTAAAAAAATATTCACACTCATCTAGTGCGTGAGACGCATGGTCATTCATTTAGTTAGTGAGACGCACGCGGAGGAGATGAAGCAAAGCGAAAGAGAAGCGGGCAACTCCATACGAACGAACGATATAGCGCGCATACATTTCGTCACTCTGTCGTTAGAATACGGACACAAACACAAACACGTAGTACCCATTGACTCTATGTTCTAGTTGCGCGCTTCCCTTTCGCTTTGCTTCATCCCATCCGTATGCGCGTCACGCACTAGATGACTGTGAATATTTTTTTAGTGGCACTCACCGAATATCACAATGTATGTTTTTAATTGCTTGAACAGGTGAGTAGGTTTTTTACTAATCCGAATTGCAGATATGAAGAGTAAGTTTCGTTCCATTTAAAAACACAGTAGTCATAATCGAGAGAATATTTTCATAGCTTCAGATATCGAAATATATATCATTTCCGTGGTTCTTAGCGTAAACGATAGGATATGATAGTTTGACCTATTTTTAAAAGTCCGTGGAACATATTCACTTCTCAATCTCATTTTATAGATATTCCATATGCATTGCTTACTTAAAGCTCAGACTATCAAGATAAATGACTCGCTTTGAAGCAAACACACGTAAAATTTATTCAAAAACTATGAATATAAGATTGATACTGCGGTATATTAAACTGCGGGCAACATTTAATCGTCTGTATAATGTGGACCATACGTCGAACTATAATGCTTCAAGAGGCTTTCCCATTTTGGACACTTTTAAACGATATTTTTGATTATTCTTTGATTTGCGCCTATTCACATTTCCTAATATATAAAGAATTTTAGCCGAAATATCGCAATTTTGACATTTTTCTCTAAGAATCGACGCTACAAATGATTGTGTGCGTTTCATCAAATAACATCTTCAACACAAATACATCTCTATTTATTTATTAACTTATTTATTTTTTGTTGGACATTTGCCAAACCAATTTGATGAAGTAAACGAATCTCTTCTTATTTTGCGGAACAACGAAGTTTTGTTAATCTCATGGGAAATTGATTTAGAGATAACTTTTCATGTACGAAAAGAAAAAAATACAAATACAATGAAATACCATTTGTTTAGGATTAACTTGATGCCTATTAAATGGATTCTCCCTTGCGAATTCTTAAGACCATTCTCTATTGCATTAAAAGCCGATTTTTCGCATGAAATTTAAATGAATTACAATTTTTGCGCCTGTTTTTTTTTCTCCATTTTCATTTTGCCACCAACGATGATGTCTTTAAAGAAGCTTCCAGGCGGAAATAGAATATTCGTAACCTTCTTGATTGTTTATTGAATGTAAAAAGAACAAAATTGGTCGATAAGTATTTTTGAAATGCAGTTAAAAAAAAATTTATAAACAAATTTTGGAAAAAACTATGTTTCATACAAATATGTTTCTTATACGACTGACCCCACAGCGAACGCTTGAATAGCTTTATAAAAATACGGGAAAAAATTGAAATGTGGCAAGCTGTTCAAATGGTGGTGGCTACTTCTGCCAGCTTGGCGAAAGCAAGCAAAGCAGAGAAAAAAAAAACGTTTTCTTGTACGAAAAAGTAACGTGAGGTGTAGGAAAAATTGAACTGAAGAGCAGAAAATGCTGCGTCAGTAGTAGTATGGTTTTGATATGCATGTACTATATTAATCTGACGAAAGCACATTTTCATATGGCGTTCAGCACAGAATAGAGATCCGTTTCGGCTACATGGCTAGAAGTACTTTTAGCGTATCAAATAACAAAAAACGCATATAAAATATGTGTATGCTTTTCATTTGTACGCCCGTCCGCTTGCTTGCTTATTTATTTGATTGGAGGAGATTGGATACATGAACTAGCACGAAAACCCATCCATATGACTTTTGGCTGATAAAGATAATTTGCATTTTACGAGTGAATTTTTTAAAACGTGCGATTTTTCCTATTCCAACGTTTGTACTGTACACCCCATTTTTAGTCTGAAACGCGTCAAAAATAGCTTGGCCGAACCACATGCCGAAATGAACAATTGAAAAATGAGAATACCAAAATATGCTGACATTGTGTCTCCATTGTTCGTGCAACAGCATATCTCCAGTGCTTCATCCTTCAGTTTTTTATTCTCGCTGCCTCAAAATCGATATATGTGTAGGGTGCATTCGAAATGGACTCATTATTTCATAACCAAGTCCGTGTACAAACATTTCCAGTAAAATATGATTAAAAAGGCCATATTGAATAACCCTTCATTAAATCTTCTTAGTGACTAGCCTGCAAAATTTAGAAACACCCTGTATTCATATTTCTGGTTTAAAAGTCACAGAATAAATGGAAGTAGTATGAAAATTTGATGTAATCACATGCGTAAATCATTTTGTTTGCTAGCATGATGGTTCAAATTCAATTAAAAAAATAATCTGAGCGTTCATTATCTTTGAGAAAAGTGTCATTGTTTCGCTATAAACAAATGAGATCAGATCAAACACAAACCATGCCATTGGGGGCGTTCAGATTTTATTCACCAAAATGCGTCTGTTGACCGCTTTACAATTAATATCGCACTGAAAACTTACACTATGTAAGTTACAAACTAAAAGCATTTAGTAAATCTCTCATGCATTTTTATTTGTTTCGTCAAACTTGGAATAGTCATATAATCACCGCCATCACTTTGGTTTAAAATCCAAAAGAAGAAGCGATTATTGTGGTATAGCAGCCGTATATGTTGAAGCGTGTTGAAGTCATTATTATTTGTACTGTTGAGATTGCAAGCACATGGCGGAAGTCTAACGATGTCATCAGGTAGTTCACATTTTATGTTTGCTCGTTGTGTATTGAAATTGATATTCCTTTTTATTATCATATTCGCTGAAGGCATGTGAACACAGAATTAGCCGTCGCGGTGATATCGGCTTCTTGTCAAATAATTTACGCTGCCTGACACGACACGGCAAGCATCGTACATTTCATACACTTGTGCCGCGACATGTGTTGCACTTTCAGCTTCAGTGTAAAAACGAAATTTGAGCTGTTTGTGAAAGATAATCTACTAAATGATTACTGGCTCCTCGTCCACAGGTTTTCGGCACTTGACTGTGGGCCACAGATATGGTTTCATTATTTTGATTGCACGCATTTTCATGAAAAATGCAGAATGATCACCAGATTTTCATCCAAATGATGAGTGTATGTGTGTGGTCGAGTTAAATTGTTGCGTAAGAATATAAATTGGCAGCATGTATGCGTAAACACAAACCATATTCCTTTTCAACAAGAGAAATAAGGAAAAAGAACTGGGCTTGAAGACCAAATATGAACACTAATCTTGCTATAATGTTGGTTACTAGGAAATTCCGAATAAGTGTATGTATGTTGAGATTAAAAATGCAAACAGCTCTTCGCAGGCTTTGTTGCTCATAAACGGCCACAGCTTATTGTTTTTACCGCGAGTGAATATTTCGTCATTTTAATGCATTTTGTATGAATACTTATATATAATGCTTTGTGCAACGCATTCTATCCAACTAACACATTTACAATCATATACTCATTTTAATGGCTCTTATCTCTGTCAGCGTAAAGACATTGCACATAATTTCATACATAATCTTTATTATAATAGCGGCTGCTAGAAGTTTAAGTCATAAGACAAATATTCAAATGTATCTTCTTTCCATTCGTTCGGCGTCCTCACTCACTTTCAAGACGCTCCTCCTCCTCGTCCCCATTTTCTTTCTCTGTTCTCTCCGTCTGTCTTTATATGCACGGCATGACTTACACGTTTAAAATGTGGCAGACCAAATACTTGAGTACACACTTTAAGTGAATGGTCCCGGTTGCCAGCATAGATCTTTACAGGTTTATCTGAAAGCTGGGCTATGTTTATTTCAACGCGTCTGGTAGCACACATGTGCCATGAAAACGATGGCGGTTTCGACGCCAATATGAATAGGAGAACAACAAAGACGACACCAATAATAACGATGTTGCAATAAACGGAGGAAATGCAGAAAATGGATGTAGCGAAGTATGAATATTATGACAAAAGCAACCGGCACTTGCATGATTTTCACTATTTTACTGTCCTACTACAAAAGATGATTACGTCCTGTGCTCCTCACTTGTCCTGAGAACGCGCGATATTACGTCTGTAAGTGTGTATGTGTGTGCGTTTTTGTTCCACATTTCTATCACTTTAATATATTCGCATTCGACTGGTTCACTTGTGTGCACCAAATATGTTCGCTCTTCTTCACACACGTATGCATGCATATGTATGAGCTAGGAATATGAACAGTGTTCATGTTAGTGTTCACTGTTGGCTCGACATCGAAGTGGTTTCTGGTTTGCTTTCGTTATTATTGCACGAGCAAAACACTTAAATTTTATTTCGCATTTGTCGTCATTAAACATTATGTGCGAATATTAGAGAAGAAAGGAGCGATTTATACGTTTTGTGTCTCGTGCTTGGCAAAACTAGGATAAAGCCATAGATTTTTGTTTGGATTACGGTTTTATAGAATGAAATAGCGGTAATTTTGTCGACCATTAAGTAAATATATGTACGACATAAAACCAGAACTATTTTTTTCCTTCTTTTTTGGACTTGAAAAAAATTACACAGCGAGTTCGAAACGCGTACACAGTATTGAAGGCATTGCGAGGGAAACAAATCAAGTCGGAAAATCAATCCGTGATTTGATATAGCACAATAGATGAATATTGTCAAAAATCTAATTTAGAATTTCTGAGAAGAAAAATCGTTTATATTTTTTGATGCAGCGATTGATTTGTTCGCTACTCGTATACGCACATATGGATAACGGTCAGTTTGGTCCGTTTGAATGCTTGCTTTTGCTCGTACCTCTGCCAATAATAAAGAAGACTCATAATTTCTCAAATGTATATTATTCTGTCCAACAGAGTTCTCAACACTCAATAAAATCAACTACGCTGCAAATATACAGCGTGTATTCCCTGCGCACGCTGCATTTATACCAAATTTACGCTTATTTTATACATGGTTTATTACAGAGTCGAAGGTATATTTAAGGCATATTTTTAGTGTGAACCGCATGAAAAGCATACGGACAGAATACTACTAACTCAATACTAAGTCAAAGTATTCTATACGTACGCTTTGCATGCGGTTCACGCTAAAAATATGCCTTAAATATACCTTCGACTCTGTATTGAACTATGTATAAAATAAGCGTAAGCGTGAATATGGTATAAACGCAGCGTGCGCAGGGAATACACGCTGTATATTTGTAGTGTAGTTTTTTTTATTGAGCAAGCCTGGAAAATACACCATATCCCATTCGAGTTTCAAGCAATTACCGTGTAGAAATTTTTTTACTGACTAAGTCGATTAATTTGGGACATTTACTAACTATTTGACTGACTGAAAGTGATTGTCTCGAACGAAATAAACAACTGTAGTTAGCTTTAATCACAAAACACCCCTAGTCAAAATGTCCCAAATTAATCGACTGACTGAAAGGATGAGCAATTGACCAATCGTGATTAACTCCATACAAAATACTTGATTTCAATCAACTTCATACTCCGTTTTCATTCGGTTTGCAACACAGCAGTGACGCGCGTAGTATAATTTTGAACTATTTTCATAACCTGTCAAATACTTCAGCATTCCATTTCTACCACGCAAAATTCACCACCTGCTTATTCATTTGTTTTCACTTTTACGTGTGAAAACTGGAAATGTCATATAAAGCCTGCTTCAGCAGACACATTTTCTTTGTTGAAGAAATTCACCGAACAGTGTAACTAATATAAAAATTCAGATCGCGCAAATCACTGACATCAACTAACAATTGAATTTCACAATATTTTTTTACTATTGCAATAATTATTTAACCATTACTTAATCTTTCTTCCTATTTGTAGACATGAGTTTCTAATGAGAATAAAGTACACGAAGCAGGCCTCCAACTTAGCCAGTTACAGATGTGTACCACTGCATACAGCTATATACAACTGAGTGACCGTTATTCATTTTATTTGCACACATTTTCGTTATGATTTCGCTTTATATTAACCGCTGACCATATATTTGTTGTTTCTTTACTGTTCAATTTGTTACGATAATTTTGGTGTATTCATATCACCAAGCCACGCTTTTATTTAGTTCAATTTTCTTCCTACTGTAATATACAGGCTTTGTTATGCGCTAAATCCATCACGCTGAATAAATTCATGCGATAGATTTATGCGATAAATATGATGCGCTCGCTTTGCGGTGAACGAAGTCTGTTGCTCTTCACTTGTTCACGCATGAACGTTCATGCTTTGCAGTGAACGCATCGCTAAGCGGTAGTGAAGAGCAACAGACCTCGTTCACCGCAAAGCGAGCACATCACATTTATCGCATGAATTTATTCAGCGTGATAGATTTAGCGCATAATAAAGCCTGGTAATATATAATGGTCCCAGATCAAATCTGCGAAAAAAGATAATTTTCATACTAGAGAAGAGGAAAAAAGATGAAATTTTTTTCAAAAAAGGTCATATTTATCTTTTTTTTTTTCCAAGGAAACGTTAATATTTTCTTAGTTTTAGAATGGGAATTGGGAATAGTAATTGCATGATGCATGTGCATTAGTTTTCAGCGAATTATTGCAATACAAATTGTACAATACAATCAATTCTGATTTTGAAATGAGCAAGCACGATAATTGTGGTGCTGTTCAAAACTGAGAACATTTGTTTTGAACAACAGGTGCTATTGGAGCACATTCAACCGTCAATAGTGTAATTTCAACTATATGTATTTCGTTGATATAGTAGAAAGAACAGCCATTGTTTCTAACATACATTGTAATATTCGGTGAGTGCCACTAAAAAAATATCCACACTCATCTAGTGCGTGAGACGCATGGTCACTCATTTAGTGAGTGAGACGCACGCGGATGCGTGTATTCACACTCACCAAATATTACAATGTATGGTTTCTAATATTATTCGTCATTCTGATGGATGAAGTTACTCTAAATTTCATGAAAAAGAACAAGAAAAGGAGGAAAAAAATATGGCAATAAAAGCAAATAAAAACTTCGCAATGAAAACCTTATGTAACTAAAAGCCATGAATTGAGTAAGTAATTTTCAGAAAAATGTAGTTTTTTTCTAACGCATCTTCAAAAAAGATGAGATTTCGATCAATTTCTTTGAAAAAAGATGACTTTTGTGCAAGCAAAGATGATATGAGTGGTTTGGAGCGAAAATGTAATACAGAAAAGTTGAGCGGAAAAATATCAAATGAAAAGGGATAGCTATATAGTTCACTATAGTTTACTATACAGTTTACTATATAGCTATCCCTTTTCCGCTCATTCATCATCGACATTTTTCCGCGCAACTTTTCTGTATTACATTTTCGTTCCAAATCATTCATATGATATGACAAGCCTTGAAAAAAGATGACTGTCATCTTCAAAAGATGACGTCTGGGGCCATTAGTAATATATAACAGCTAATGTGCAATGCTTCAAATTACTCTTAGTTTAAAGACTGAGATTTTAATTCGATTCAATCACTGGCTACGTGTCTACAGTTGTAAAAATAATGAAATCCTTAATATGCAGGAATATTGGTCTGGGTTCATGGGGACTCAAACGCATTTTTCTCATTGAACAACTCGAGTATGGATCACTCGCAAGAGCTACTGTAGTTATCGCTTCAGTGAAATGAAACTAAAATAAGTAATTGATCATACTTCATTGTGTATAAGAACAAACATCCCACCTTGCTCTTGCAGCTACCGTCTATCATGTTTATAATGTGAACCGAAGAATCGAAGTTGAACTAAAGATGAATTTAAAAATGTCCTGTTTGATCAAAATTCGCTTCCATTATTTATTGCCCATTCAAACTCGAAGCATATGCAAGTTTTTCTAATGCAGGTTTCGGACTAAAATTATTTGAGTGAAACATACTAACTGAACGAGTTCATTTACAATGACTAGTATTGAGATGCATTCATATAATATCAAATGAATTAATGAGCATTTTTAACCAAAATCGATAAGCTGTAAACCACTATAATTAGATAGCTGTCAATTTCTTATCTTTAATTTTTGTTTTACTAAATTCTTTTCCTTCTTTCTATACAAGAAAATAGTATTTAATTTAATTTTTATTTATTTATTTATTTAATTTTTTCGTAATAAATCATCATCAATCAACATAAATCATGATCAAACCACTAGGTGAAAAATGTAATTGGGATTTATCCTGTTTTTTTTTACCATTATAAACAAATAAAAAATAAAAATAAAATATTATACATTTGATGCATTGTTTTTTGCGCTTTATTATTACAACATTCCAATTGGCCCATTTCTCTTTTTATTATTTTCAACATTTGTATTTGCTACATAAACTGTGACAGATGTACGGAAACCAAAATATTCATTGCGGCCACTGTGATTTCCGTACTATGTATAAAAACAACGCAACACATACACCGGATTGTCATTAATTTAGCTATTGCCGATCGATTCATCCGACGGTATGCTGGATTATTAAATACAAGAACTAACTAATTCGTGTCTATAAGACATTATGATAAGAATCATCCGGCGTATAATGTACTTTCGATCAATTCGTTGCTGTTGCCTACGTCAACGCTTGAAATCGGATATTCGTGTAAGGCGAATGTATAATATACATTGTAAATTGAATAAGCAAAAATCGAATCGTTCAAAATGTAAAATAATCGATACATTCTTGGATGATTATCGCCTTAGTTGTTATTCGATTTAGATGCACATGGCCTGCAAAGAATATAAAACAATCAATCGGCAATGTTTTGACCTACCTTCGCTCAACTAAGAACTCAACTCAAGAACTTGTTTATTCAAATCGAAAATGATATCAAATATTAGATGAAAAATGATGGATTCATTGAAATATTCTGCTTTGCGGAAATATTAAAAGAATATAACTTGTTGAAAAGGGAGGAGTGCAACAAGAAAAGTAGTTTCTAATATGATAGATGGACAGTTTTTCTATGCGTGAATGTTAAGTTTATCTAAAATCAAATAGTTTGGTCATGTGAGTGATTAAAAGCACTGTATAATGCCTGCCGAAACATTTTTATAATATTTGAAACATTTTTTTGCGGTTCAATCTTATTTGGCGGTTAATCCGTATGCTTAACAGTTAAGACTTTTAATAAAATGTGTCTCTTGCTTCTGGCTCTTTTCATAATTTTGCTACTTTTTAAAAAAAATTATCAGAGAAATTCCCAAAGGGTTAGACACAAATTCATACTCAACAAACACTCGGCGATACTAGAATCTAGTCGGTGCTACTCGGTGCCATTTGGTTCAGTGTAATGTGTTGTATATACAGAGAACTGTCAAAGTCAACTGAGTGTTTTGAGTAGTTTCGAGCTTACATTTAAAATGCATCGATGTAGTCGGAACTACTCGGTGCAAAATGAGACAAATTCGTCAAAACTTGTACGTTAGAAAACTGTGAAATTCCTCACTTCCAAATTCAACTTACTAGAGCTTTTACGGTCATTTCTTCTGCTTTTGCAGAAGTGTCATCGTATTATTCACATTCGCCCCCAACACATTTAATACATTCCAATTTGAAGAGAATATTCTCGTATTATCAGTGTATTTTAAAATGAATTGGGTTTGCAGTTGATCGGGATCAGATTGGTTGTTGAAGCTCCTGAAACTGAAGAAGGTGTTAAAAGCTGTTGAAATCAGATCGTATGATAAGTAAAGCTGAAGAGGTTACATCACTTTGAAAAATCAAGGTGGTACTGTCGAACAGAAAATGAACATTGCGTGTGTATATGTGTTGAGCACAGTGAAAGTCTTTGGATGGATGCTGCAAGCAGCGGCAATGTTGTTTGAATTAAAAATGAAATTATTTGAAGAACGAAACACGGCAACATGACCATTTCATTAACGTTAACAACATACTAAAATCGCAGAAGCAACTCTCCTAGACTAGGATGGATTGGAATTAATGTTGTTTCAGCGTTTATCTTGTGTCTTCGATGGAGAGACATTCACTCAGGTAAAAATGATAAAATTTATGGAACGAATGACGGTCGTATTTTTCATTTGAAGAAAAAACGATGGGACAGAATGACTGTTTGTCTTTTTCCCCATCGCATGTTCGCAATTTTTTTTCACTATATCATAATTTGTCTTGTCTTAATTATTTTGCAGAGCTAATTCGGAACTTTTTCGCTATCTCAAAATAAAGCACAGAACTTTGTGCATTACTTTGCGAGTCGCTGTCCACATCTTTCGCCCATCTACCAAATTTTTAGCCTTTTCTCCGTTGTCCCCAATCTCAATTTCTGACACTTATAAGAATCGAATGACCTAATTTTTAATTGGACACAGATCTGACGCTTCACAAGCTCTGCAACAAACCGAATTCATTTTTCAACAAAGACAATTTTAGCTATGGTGTACTTATCCACCCGTTTAAATGTTATTTACACTTACAATCCGCTCACTCTCTTTTCACATTTTTCTTCTTCTTAAAAAAAAAAGTATCCTACCCTATCTTTACCATCTGGTGGAAAGGGTTTGGAATTTTCGATGTTGTCTTTCGTGCCCAACATTTATTCAATCCAATAATTAGAAAAGGGAATTTATAATGACGAAAAGGAAACTTCAGATCTGAACCAAAATTAAATATTTGCTATAGATTATAACTCTGAACAAAGGGGTTGGCTCGTCACTCGTAGCCGCTCAATCGTTAAACTTTTCGCAATTTATTCACACAGAAATCTAAGATCGATAGATGTTTGCAACCCTTCATCTCGTACGACCTCGTGATTTCTCTGCTTTAGTGAAATTTCATTCTGTACCATTTTGCCGATATATTACCGTTTATAGTTTGTACCATTTGATTTGAACGTCTGCATTCAGCGGATTCATTGGATGAAGTAAACCAAACTAAACATTAGATATAACTGTGAATGTTTCTGTTTCCTCGTTTGAAAATTCGAGTCCGCACCTCTCAGAAATATTACCGATATAATTGTTCTCAAGGCCAATGTACTTGAGTTTTTTTTTTACAAAATTGATTAATTACGATTTGGTTATGATTTTTGAAGCACTTTCAATTATCCCATTCTAACATGGGGAGCGTTTATTGCAATATGTCGACTATTCCGAAGAATTTCATTAAATATTGGTACTTTTATGTTTGTTTTCGTAATTTGTTTTTAATCCCTCGCCATATGTGTACTTGAAATAAAATGAAATTAATTTCAACGCATTCTTGTTGATTGTAAATTTTGCACATTCGCTTTCATCGAACATAAATGTGTCGGTAAGTACAATAATGTATAATCGTGACATTTCAGAGAGAGTTCACCGAAAAAAATTCAACATGAGCGCACCAGTAATATCATGTGGTATGGATTTTAAACGACATAAGTTTTTCAAAGTAACGTTGTTAATTGCTGAACGTTTTTGCAGTTCAACGATTCCACGATTATTCTCAATGTGACATGGAAAATTGCGTGAAACAATTATAGTAGAAATGTATACGTTGTGTACGAATTGATGCGACTGCTTATGATAGAGTCACCGAACAACAGGGATATGCCGCCAGTGAAAAATTCATTTCGTAAAACGAATTCTCAAAATTAATGTTCTAAAGTAATTCGTCGTGTGGGAAAACGTCCGGTTTGAAGCTCATTTTTCCGCTTTTATCGTTGGTTGATACACAAATTCATGTTGTTTCTAGGGAGACCGTCAGAAAATCACTCAAAGCGAATTTTTGCTTCGGTCCAAAAAAGTCATATTTCAAAAATAGGTAGCATCAAACGAATCGATATTTGGCCGCTTTACCCTTATTCTTATACGCACGTACACCACTCAGTTAATGGACTGGAATCACGATTTTGCCTTGAAAATGTGCGGAAACATTGACATGAGTACGAATTTAATTCATCGAACGATTTTGATCTACTATGCGAACGAGTAATGAATGTGCAAAACCTGTGTGCAAAAAAGAGATAGATGGATGGAGTTTGGTGCATGGGTGTTGAATGTTATTCAATGCCACTAAGCTGTAGACATCTTTCTCCGGCTATACGGCAAACAACTGAACCAACACTGAACATGAAAATGACATGTTGTGTTTGTTTTGTTAGTTTCAACTGTGCCGCTACGAGAGGTCACTTTTGTCGTTTTTTGTTGTTATTTTACATGTAGAATCAATGGTATTAGACGAGGATGGTTTGGTGGAAATTTATCACGATTCAGTGAACGAAAACTCATTGAATTAAGAAAACAAGACCGCAGAGCTTCACTTCGCTGCGCTCTGCGTTCTTGAGTTTTTAGTTACTTAATCTATTTTGTTGTTTCACAACAAACTATTTTTTGGCGCACTACATGAAATGTATTTTATCAAAGTAACTTTGAAGTAATATTATTATTTGCAAAATGAATTACAAGATCTTGATTTTATTTCTTTTTTGAAATACACTGCCTTTGGTTTAAATTAAATAAATAATTATTTATTATATATTATAATATGAGCATAAAATCTAAAATCACTTTAATTCTGTTCAAGACACAGAAAATATTATACGAAAAATAAATGTAATTTTTAAACAACATTTGATAATAGTTCGTCAAAAATATCAAAGTTTTCGCAAATATCAGCTTTCAGTTTTCTATTCAAGTGGAAAGTCGTTTGAAGCGTTACAACTCTGAGAAACCGATTGAGGGTATTTCACCACGGATTGGTAGCTTTCATGCAATATCACCTCAAAAGTGGTTTGATTTGAGCAAGCACTGGTTTGGAGATAGAAATAAGTAAGATAAATATGCTAAGCATAGTCGCGTACGTACGGACGACCGTGCGTCGAACGTATCCAATCGCAATGCACGATCTCCTGTGTATTCGTAAGTGTGAGTATGAATATAGTACACAGTGAAAAACGATTGCTCTGTTGATACTTTCGTCGTACGGTCATTCGTACGCAGGCCGCGCTAGCGTCCTATCTAAATACATTATAATGAATAAGTACAAACTAATACATATGCATTTCTACTATGAATACGTTTCATGCTATGTGTTTTAATTTCATTTAATTTTGGAAATTGGAAAAAAAATATTTCTCGACAAAATATATTTTAAAACATCATTGCAATAAAAAAAAAACTTCCAAGTAAAAATGAATATATTGATATTGAGTACGAAAATTCGGTGAAATCGGTGAAATACTTGAATCAAACATAAACGTTTGAAAAACGTACGACGCGCGCCAAACCATAAGTGATGTCAAATTGTGTACAAAGAGTGAAGCAATAGTGCGTTTAATGCTATGTGCTATAGTGTCTCTGTTGATGTTGATCGCTGACGTTTATAGTGGTAGTTCGTACGCATCAATGCTTTGCATATTTATACAGTATAAAACATCTAGATAAACATATTTCTAACTCCGAACCAGTGCTTGGATTTGAGAAATATGTGGTGCGCTCAAACCAGACGTGTGCAAGGTCAAAAATTCTAGGGGGGGTAAAATGA
>NW_022601408.1:704968-738735 GCF_009176505.1 Sitodiplosis mosellana
GTGAAAAAAAATGAAGACCTAAAAAAAAAAAGGTCCCCATTTTTGAAAATCGATTCTATCTAGTGTAAAATTTTCCAAATCGCTTGGGGGGGGGGGGGGTCCACATTTTGGAATCCTAGGGGGGGCACACGTGTGGCTCAAACATTCTGAACGCACCACATTTCTCTTAAATCAAAACATTTTTTGAGGTGATGTTCCATGACAGCTACACATGGTGGTGAAATAACCTCAATCAAGTTTACTGAGAACATTCGCTTAAATCCACCATACTTGATGACACGGTTGAAAATTACGTTAATTTAAATAATTTGAATAAACTTTTACCGAGAATATTGAGAACATCGCCAAGCGATGAACGCTTTTTTCCCCTTTTCAACTGATAAAATTGTTGGTATGATGGTATGACCTTCGTGACTTCCTCTATCTAGCGAAATATACGAAATCTGCATTATTCATGAGCACTTGATTTATTTTATTCTGAATGGATGAGGTGAAGTTATACTGTTGGTCATACATTGTAATATTCGGTGAGTGCCACTAAAAAAAATATACACACTCATCTAGTGCGTGAGACGCATGGTCACTCATTTAGTGAGTGAGACGCATGCGGATGGGATGAAGCAAAGCGAAAGAGAAGCGCGCAACTAGAACATAGAGTCAATGGGTACTACGTGTTTGTGTTTGTGTCCGTTTTCTAACGACGGAGTGACGAATGTATGCGCGCTATATCGTTGTTCGTCTAAATGAGTGACCATGCATCTCACGCACTAGATGAGTGTGTATGTTTTTTTTTAGTGGCACTCACCGAATATTACAATGTATGCTGTTGGTTGATTAGATAATATTTGCTTAATTTTTTAACGCTAACCAAAAAGAGAATATAATCACCATGAAGTGATTGGTAGGCATCTGAAATTTCGTTCGCTCCAACCAGAACTTATATTTCTTTTATCATTTTGTTTTTAATGCACACTATGAATCGAAAATAGCCACAAATCCATTGGCACCTCTATATTCTACTTATTGGACCATTGACTACTGTGCGATCGATGACGTGATAATGGTCAAGTACACCCTTGCACCCAAAATGTCCCCGAGGCTTTAAATACATGTATACATTGTACCTATGTACAGAAGCTGTGCAGTCAGTCAGACATTAGCCAGTGTAAAAAAATGTGTACGTATTGTAGCCCAAGAAGTAGTAGCCCAAGAAGTCTCTCGATATAAATTTATCGACGCAACGCATAGCAACAATCATATCACATTTGAATTTCGCTAAATACGTTTGACTGACAATTTCACTTTTATCGGCTTGCTCAGTTAGATAGAACAATTTACGTACTTACTTCGGTCATTAAACTACAGTCTCCATGGAAAGTCTGGATATATGTGTAGTCAGCAGTCGATAGTGGAAAAACATGGGAGAATCTGAAGATTAATACTTGAAAATATTGTTTTGTTTGGTTCACTGCTAGAAAATAAATTCTCAATTCCCCATGGATGTCTGTAAAATGTGCGAACGAAAAAAAAATTGTAAGAAAAATCCGGCAAAGAGAAGACAAAATTCACCGCTTGAAACGAAAGAGACATCGAAAGGAATCGGAAAACTATGTGAATATATAATGTGGATGTGCACTTTTTTCTCTTCATCCACAAAATAAAGCCAGTGCAAATAAAGTATTCGTGTGTTGTTCAATGTTTACGTGCCTGCATTCTTGCCAGCCCAAAACTTTTAGTATAGTCAAGTGTATGGATTGCATATTGAAATTGAGCTAAATCGTTTGTGCACATTTTTGAATAAAATAATAAAAATAATAACACCGACACACACACACACACACAAATTCAAATGGTAAAATGTGCAAAAAGCTCCTTCTCAAAAGGTTCCTATTTTATACGAGAATAAAAAACGAACAAAATCATAAAAAACCATTTCCGCAGTCGAAGTACACCTTACAAAGTATAAACTTGGCCAAGACTTGAGAGTTGTAATAGAAGCAGCTGAATTTTTTGTCGAAAGGAAACACTTTGCTCCAAATACACAACACATTTTTACAATTTACCAAATCATTCAACATGCAGAAGATATTATTTCTTGAATTTGCCACACACACACACACACACACACATACATACTGCCAACTCAAAAAAAACAACAGCGAAGATAACACCGGAAAGACGCGCGCGCGATCAAGCAATAAAATAGCAATACAATTTGTTTTTGTGCAATTTAAATGGCACACCGGCCCTGAAGACATGGAGCGTTTTTTTTAAACCAACCATAACTAGCACTATGCATTTATTGCAGCAAAAATCGTGGAGAGACGCTGAGTATATATAACAAAAAACGACCACAAAAACCCCGTAAATCCAAAAATACACTTTTGTTAAGCAAATCACAAACAACACACATAGAAACATTCGTGAGATAGACATTTTTTATTGCCTTCGTAGCTACAAAAAAGCGGGGAGCAGTCTGAATTTATTATTATGCATCGTTAGATTTATTTAGCACCGTTTCGCTTGGTGTAAAACAATGAGCAGAACTGTTACTTGTTCTTTGTTCCACTTCCACAGTAGTGTGACCGAATGCATACCCAAACGAATGGTAATCCAAAGATAATTTAAAGAAATCCATGTAAAAAAAACCATCTCAACTGAAACAGAAAGAATTCAAAAAATAATTAAATGCAAACAATTGAAGGTCAATGAAGATTATTGAAATGCATCAATCAATTCATTTTATTCAACGTTTTTTTGTAATGTTTCAAATATTCTCCGTATTTATTTAAATTCTGTGTGACAATAATTGTCAATATATTTTCCAGGATCACCACATACACACTACGAAATTCTATTGAAATATCCCTTAAATTTACTAAATAATATAATCCATATATTCATATCGAGATTTTTTTTGTTGATAAAATACATAAAAATACGGTCACGTTTGACATGTCACAGATCTCCGGGCGTTTAGCATTAAAAACTTTTATTAACGCTATTTTTTCAATAAGTTATTGTTTCGTTTATTATACGTTTAATGATGTACGTTTTTTTCTCTCGATAAATGTACTGTAGATATTTGCTACATCGTAGAGTTGCAACCTGTATTATTATTTGTATCAAAAAGAGCAGTGTTGGGTGCGAATGCTAACCGATTTTTTTCTCTTTTTCCCTCCTCAAATTCCATCCAAAATTGATGTCCAATCTGTGATGATTCATTATTCCAGTGAACTTGTTTGCCAGAGTGGTTCATAAAAAAGTATAAGCCGCCGTTCGTAGTCGAAACTGTTGTTGATTTGCTTCGTTGCGCTACCACCGCATGTGAAATAACAATTTCTGACGAATGTGATGTGGCATTCAATTATAAAAATCCATCAATTGCTACGATACGCTGCACTGAAAAAATTACAGACTTATACAAAGTAAATATGTGTCATGAATCCTTCCGATTAATCTTCTGTCACAATGAGCAACACCATTGTTGCGAGTAAATCTTTATTGCCTCAAAAACGCTTATTCTAGTCCAAACTGCAGTTTTGGGTGATGCGGTAAATTTGAATTCGTATACGTAATGAAAAACAGTCAGTAAACACATTTCATCGCGTGGAATCGGCACTATTTTTTTTTTCTCTAAAATGCGCAAAAACTTGGATTGTGATTTCATGAATTTCGAATTCATTTGCCAAGTTTCCATCGTCGTACCGATGCCACCAATTGAATTTACGTGATAGTGAAACGTGCATATTGCCACATGTCACATATGTGTCGCTGAGCATAAAAATGGGAATACAAATCGATTATATCAAGAGCCGAACATGACAAATTAATTATGTATAATTAAAAATTCTCGACTTTTTCCAAAAGCAATGTGTTAAATTGAAATATTCGGTTATAATAATGAGTTTTATTGATAACGCTTGCCCAATACTTTGAAATTCGGCCATGTGAATTTAGAAACTTCCCATGTAGACGCAGTCGAAAATCGAAAAAAAATCTAAACAATTTTTTTCGGATTCTAATATAGTATTTTGTGTGTTAAATCCATTGGTGTTATCGGCATATCGAACTCACTTTGATGAATGAATGTAATCAAACTGAAAAATGCAACATGAACAGAACAATAGAAAAAATATAACAAAGGCGCAATATATGCGAAAGAACGTAACATGAAAAAGTAGATTCTCAAAAACGCAACATGAATTTGCGCCACACTAAAGCGCGTCATGAGAATGCTGTAGCAATCATAGCTCATGTTACATTCATTTCGACTGGAGATTCATGTTGCGTTTTTACGAAATAATTTTTCATGTTCGGTTCTTGATATAACAGAACTGCATTCCCATTTTTATGCTCAGCGACACAAATAAGCTATACGATGCTCGAAGAGTGGTAGAGAGAGAGAGAGAGAGAGGATGGGTGGGGCTGAAACTGTTAGTCTGTTTATGTACGGTATGGTATGGTACGGTACGTACTTCTTTATTGCACTTTTGTTTCGTTGTCGACTCACGTTGCTTTCTGACTGTTGTCATTTCCTTGCTACTAATATTAATTTCCGAGGCTATGCGTTGCTTTTCGCTCTGTATTTAAAGTGCATACGATAAAGTGGATCGGTTTAAATCAATGGCTTTACTTATATCAAGCGTTTAACTCAAAAGTCAAACGGAATATGTGAAATTCGTTCGATATTATTTTGCCACACGTGTGATTATAGATGACAGTGATAATTTCACCATTTTATTTTCAAGCAAATTTCCTATTTCTTCTTTGAAGTTCGTGTGTGTCACAATTCTTTTGTATATATATATCGATCGCTGAAAATCTATCGTAGAGTGAATGATGAAATGGCAACGATAACAAATTTGAAAATGCGGTTGAAACAAGAATTTAACTATCTTGAATAATTCAAATTGTTCCTCCATCGTCGACGTTCGCAGTTGTTTGCGTTTCGTGTTTAACTCGTTCCCATACTCTCTTTTTTTCTCCATAATTCTATCGAACTGAAGTATTGCACGCCAAAGACGAGAAACCATTAATAATTCTGATTTATTTTCGACATTCGATTGGCACTTTATCCAGAGTGTTCGCTTGGATTTGGCTAATTTTTCCACTTTAATGTTTGCTTTTGGCTAAACTGGGGATGTCGTGTGAACATTGTAAATGCAACATGCATGAAGATGAAAATGACTTTTACAGATCATTGAATAATGTAAATGCAAACACATGAAAGAAAGAAAGACAGAAAAAAATGCGTCACAGTCAATTTATCGAACTGATACTTTGCCCATGATTCAGATAATCCTCGTTTCTGCGCGAAAATCATGTTTCATGTTCAACGTAATTTATTTTATACATCGTTCGATTGCAACACTAAAATATTAATGGGATTATGTGTAACTTATCAAAATTAATGGTCTTCTATACTTTTTTTTCACTTCATTTCTTTTATGCTTTTTTTTCTCATTCTGCATTGAACAATTCAATCAATTTGTATGATTAAATAGAAAATAAATTGTTTTAACAATAATTTAATTTGGTCTCATTGTCAGTAGAACTTTCAAGAGCTGGCAACCATCAATTCAAAATATATTTGAGACGTACGCTGTATCAATGCTCTCACCGGTATTTGTATCGATCGATAGATATGATAATTATAATTTGTTTGCCTGTGTAATCTGATAATCTGATATATATATATATCAATGACTAAATCAATATTGAAGCAGGAAGAAATCACAATATGCAAATACGCATATGTGAACATTGCTGATAATTAAAAATAGTTAAAATGTTGAGGATGCATAGCTTTTTCGATATCGTTTTTTTTTTGTATTCAATAGCAATTTCTCTTTAATCTCGAGCTCTTTTCATATGTGAAGCATCAATAATATGTGATAAATGGATTGAACAAACCGCAAAGTTTAGAAAAATTAATGAAAAAAAAAACGGGCAAACTTGTTAGTTCGAATAAGTTCCCAATTATAAAAGTCATTCGTTGCGAATGTTTTGATTTGTATTTTCAGTGAATGCAAAGCGCAAAATTGAGCATACACACATACACACAGCTATCAAGGCAAGTTCGCTTCCGAACATAGGGGTATTGCAACGACCATAAAATATATGTATTTCATCAAGTTTATCAAGCTCTTTCCAAGTTTATGCATAGTGTCGAACTTTTATTCAAGCTCTACCATCTAAAATGTACAGTAAAATAATTTACGGGCACGACGTTAGATGGCGTTTTTTTCTGGTCAAAAAAGTTGCAATATCCCTTTGCTTCCGGAAGAGAATTCATTTGAATTCGTAGCATTTCACATATTTGTTTGAAATGTTGGATCTTTTGAAGTTCCGGGCATTTATTTCGCTAAAAATGGAATGAAAGACATATATAATTCACAATATTTCCGTTTTTTTTTTTCTTATTCGTTTTGATGCGGGAAAAAAAAGAGAAGAGCAGCGAATAACAATCACAGTTCATATTCGGCGAATGGGAGAGCAGAAAGGACAAAGAGCGCTGAACAGAAATGAGAAATGGTTGCAACGTGTGTTCTTCGATTGTGGGACAACAAAGGAAACTAAATCAGAAAATGGTCGAGGGGACGAAGAATTGTCCGCAAAAATAACTTGGACGAAGAAAATAAGTAGAAAATGCCACGAGAGAAAATCGTTTTAGTTGCAAAAATGTTCAATGTGTTGCGCACACAAACACATAAACACATTGCTATAGTTTAGTTGCACTTTGGGCCATATTTTAATACATTTTTCGTTTTTTCTCTCTTTGCATTCGTTGTTTGTTAACAAATCACATGGAGCCGAATATGGAGCGAGCAATGGCAAATATACGACATTTACTTTCGCACACACATACATTTTATCCGCCATAAATTTTTCAGATCACGATTTCGTGTGCGATATCACAAGTGCGAGTGCAAGTGTACAGTGGAGCTTTTTATTTTCTTCAATTTCAATTTTCTTGACGAATGTTTGTGAATGCCGGAAAAAGCTCAACAATATAAATATATGAAAAATAGAGTGAAAAACTTGTATAGTGCATATATTTGCTTGAGACTGGAGAGACTTTTTTGCATGCATTTCTTGTGTTGAAATGAAACGCGTTTGACAGGTTATAGTAAATAGCTTTTTTTTTTGCATCAAATGAAAATGTATTTTTGGGTCAAGATACTTTGATTTAAAAAAAAATTCGGGATTGATATTTTAATACAAACAATTATGTTCCAAATGCAATGCTTGATTTTTTTTTCATCTGATTTAGATCAGAAAAATTAACCAAGTTCCGAACAAATTGGTTGACCTTATCAAAAAAATTTTTGGTTGACCTTATCAAAAAAATTATATTCATGCACCGCTGCACGTAAAAGGAGCGCAAAAGCAGAAAAGGCAAACCATTTGAACTGAAGATATTCATAAGCTAATTAAAATACACGCTAGATTTCTTCTTATTATTCTTCTGAAGCGTACACGTACTTTGAATGTAAAATGAGCAAAAAAAAAATCAAAGCTCAAATAAAAGGCTATCAACACCAAAGCTTGCAGCTGCGCAAAAAAGTGATTCCGTTTCTTTCTTTTTTACCCACAAATCGCACATTTTCTCTTTGTGCATTTGATTATTTTTTGTTTGATTCAATGTGAATATGGCATTTTCATTTAAAAATGAAATTAACAAAAAAAAGAGAATGGTCATGGACGCATGAAACAAACAGAAAAATAGTGGGAAAAAACCAGTAGCATTCGAGCCGGTTTGGTTGTGACATGTAGAACTTACGATGACTCGACTAAAAACGAACAGCTGCAGCATAAGATAAAGTGAGATGGGAAAAACACATAGTTACTAATGCCATGGCAAATTAATTTCAAGACAGACAATAGAACAACTCGTACACATTTCCGCATTGTTGATGCAGCACAAACGAATCTTCTTTCACTTTTTCTATTTACGCTTTTGAGCTAGTTCAATTAATTTGCGAAACTTTGTAGAACATTTCTCAATATGGCACTTTGTATATGATCTAATCAAAAGTTTGAATAAACTAAAAAACAACAAACGAGGCAAAGGCAATTGATTAACCCTTTGATGCACACCATCAGTTAATACACTCTTATGAGTGATCACTTCGAAAAAAATATATGATAACATATTTTTTTCTAACGAAAAATGTTGCATAGTTGTTTCTTCAGTTAGCAACCGCTGTAAAGTTTATGTGACCACTCGCTTGTGCGGAATTTTCGTTTGCTGGTAAACCCAGAAAGCAGAGTTTTAGTTGTATATACAACAGTATTTTGTTGCAGTGAATGAATGGAGGGACAAGACTCAAAGCATTAAGTGAAGTCATACGAGTATTCAGTTATGTCTTAATTTTGAACCCATTCGTTCGACTCTTATTGCCGCATACGCTCAGCTATCATTCACGATATGTATGTGACTGTTCGAACAAAATGTTCATTTTCGGTGCGCATTTTCTAGTTTGATCTGTTTTATCTCTTGTCAGTTTTCGCATCAGCACACAAGCTTCTATTATAATGTATTGGTATATTATAATCTACAATGAAAAGTGAAAGTGCACTAAACGTCAAGAGATTTTTATTATCGTTTCCTGTAAGCAAATTTTTGGACATCAATGAAAAGTATTTCAAAAATAATAAAAATATCTTTTGTTGGGCGCTAAAGGGTTAAACCAACAAAATACTAATAAAATTTGGGTTCAGTGTTATCACTGCAAACTACTTCGGTTATATTTTTTATCTGATTCTGTGCACTTGAAAAAAAAAAAAAAGAATCTAAAGGTTTTGATACGAACTCACACTCAACAAATACTCGGTTGTAGAATAATGCCGGTGGTGCTACTTAAGTTCAGTACAATGTGCGCACATTTAATACGGAGGATTATCAAAATCTACACTGCAACATTTTTGAGTGTAAAGACTAATATTGAGTTGTGGCAATATAGACGTTTCAACTATTTTAAGATAAATTTACAACGAAATTTGGGTAAAATGAGTTATTTTTTATGCGTATATCCAAACGGCTACTGTTTATATACGCGCTAATACATAGGCACGTACTGGCACCGAGTCTGTGTATTTACATGTATTGTAAATTTTGCACTCAATTTTTATTTTCATTAGAAAACTTGTAAAACATCATGTGAAGACCATATAGTCAGCATTTGCTCATACGTAGAATTTTAAAGTCATAGTGGATTTTGTGTCCAAAAGAAATGCAAATAATGAAATTTCGGTCACCAAACAATGGAGAATGTTCGTATCAAGTTAAAATTGCATTAAACAAATAATGGTAATTCAAGTTCTATTAGTTTACCTAACTTTGGTTCTCATTCGGGGAGAGCTACTGAAATACAAATTTAACTCGATTGCCTTGATATTGGGCAACCAACTAAACAAGAAATAACACGGCCAAAACACACACATACACACAATAGATGAAAGTGTTTCACCTCATTTCAAATTTATTTGGTGTAGTCGTACAGATTTACCGGCATTAAAAATGTAGTAGGTAGTAGCATTACGTTAACAAAAATTTCCTGTAATGTTATTACATTTGTAATAGCTATTACTTGACCCGTCCGTTTCAATATTTACATGTTACCTAACATTAACGGTAGTAAAATTCTGGAAGTGGGTTTTGGTGGATTGGGATTGTTCAAAACCGCTCCTGATTCTGGAAGTGGATCCTCAGGATGGACCAGGGCATTGTCAAACCCAGTCTGATCCATCCTGAAGATCCACCAGAACCCACTTCCAGAATCGGGAGCAGTTTTGAACGATCCTGAGAATCCACCAAAACCCACTTCCAGAATTTTATTACCGTTAATGTTAGGTAACATGTTAATATTGTAACGGACGGGTCAAGTAATAACTATTACTTTGGCTCTTCGTTACAATATTAATGTGTTACGGCAAAATGTAAATCTTTATGTAGTCGGGCGGTTTTTTTCACTCTCACAAAATACAGTCGGTTGAAAGCAATATATAGCATTGAATAAGACAAAAACCACTTTCAGATCTTTTTGTGATGCTCCTTTCTGTGATAAGAATTGGCGGCACTGATCTAAAAAGAAAACGAAAGACATTTGATTCAATACGGCATAATAACTAATCGCAAACAATGTCTGTGTTTAAAGAGATAATTCCAAGCGAATGAAAAAAAAAAAAAACAAACAAAAAGAAGCTAGAACATTCGAGAAGAAGATATATACATAGGAATATGTTGGAGTATGCCTAACGATGTGAAGTGTGACAATGAATAGCATATGCACAGAAAAACGAACCAAACATCAGCCAACAAAAAGCACAACTCACATTGCAAGTTGTCTACAGACCATTATTTCAAGAAACATGAGCATTGAACATTGAACAATACAAGCCGTAGCCACATTCACACGGGCTTCTCGCCATCCAATTGTCAGCGGCTGGATTTTATAACTCAGCCATTTTCTTCAATTCTGTAACGTACAATAAACACTCACTGAATAAATCGAATGACAATCGCGTGCACTTCTGACAATAATTTTTGATCACAGCGAAAATGAACTACGCTCGTTCATGACCTCAGTAATAATTCACAGTGTGGCCGCATATAGTATATAGTGTACAAATGCACGAATGCACGCATTGAAACGTTAGATTTTTGATCGACTTTCGTAAAAATTCGAAAGAGGCCACAGCCCTCCTTGCTGCAATTGTATCAGTTCGGGTGCATTTTGGTCTTTGGTTTGATCAAAGCTATTTTATTAGTGTAAGGACGAAAAAAAAGAGATATGTTTATGCCCTGTCTATGATTGTATTTCTGCTCCTTTGTTCCCTTTCGTCGTGACAAGCAAGCAAGTATGCAATCAGTTCTCTCCAATCGACCGAATCTTTGTGAGTGTGTGTGGACAGACTCTTGTGATGCACAAATTTCAAATTTGTGGTTTTCATTCTGCCTCAATGACGATGGCTTGCATTTGGTCGATTTTTTGTGCTTGTACATCTTCACATTTGTATTGTCGTTCCAGGCTGTTTGTTTGATTCCAATGCATATATAGATATACGTTTATCTTTCATGAGCAAATTTCCATTTGGTTGATTTTTTTCCCTCTTACAAAATGTGTTTTAGTACAGTTGTACGATTATGTTTGCTCCTTTTTCTATTGGATCGTCTGAAAGAAATGAATTGAAAACTTCAAAAAGAATTCAAGTTTATTCCGGTTGTTTCCGCTTGGTGTTATAGTGAATAGGAAAATTTCTCATCAAAGTTAACATATACGCATACATCAAAGAAAAATGCACTCATTGACATTGGATAGTTAAAATAAAATAGCTATTCATTAAAAATAAAATACGTTTTGTCATTGCTGCGTCCCTTAACTTCGATCAGATTTAGAAGAAGAAAAAATCCTTGCAAACATCGTCGCAGAAGAGGAATAATATAACAACAGACGACGAAGAATTGAAACAGCGTCAATCAGAGAAAATGACATTTTCTCTGTTCGAATTACTCGAATGTCAAAGGATCCGGTTTGAAGATGCAAGCAGATATCATTGACTGACTATTTTGTGTTTAATTTTTTCCTTTACATTTCTGTTGTGTGCGCAATGTGTATGTATATCTACGACAAAAAAGATCTCCTCTCATTTGTCAGCTTAGAATAGCTGGAATAGATTTGCTCCTTCTCATCACTTCCAAAATTGGCGCTGTCTCTTCTGCAAAATATTTTATAGGAATCGAAGTTCAAGAGATTGCCATATACATATTCTTGACCAATCCAATTTTCACATTGATATTCGTCGTCGTGCTCTATCGATGGGCATGCCAAATAGCCGCACCAATTGGCTTTAAAGCAGAGAAGAAAAAAAACTTATGGGAAAATTGCATTTAAGCTTCATTGTGTGGATTTGTGTGTGTGTGTGTGTTGGTGTGTGTGTTCATGTGTTGGAGAGTGGTGCTCGACCGGGTTTCGAGCGATTTATCGTATGCGATATCGTTTAAATTACGGTCTGAAACTTTCAAGGAAAAAAATCCAATTTTGCTGCAGGCAGACAAACCAAAAATAATTTCTTCACTTTGCGTCATGTTTCGTCGCATTGTATACAGAACTTTACAATTTCTACTTTGTTGTTGCTATTTGCGATTATTGAGCAAACGAATTTCCGTCTACTTGTATTTAGTATGCAAATTGAAAAGACTTTCAGTAATGATACATTGTATGTGTGTGTGAGTGAATAAGCATCATACATTAGCTCCTCGTTATTGAAAATCACTACGTTCATTGGATTCGCTAAACATTGTTATTGCTTTGCTCTATCATTCCCGTCTTTCTATCTCTCGCTCTCGACTCAATGTATTTTGTTTACCTTAGCATCTGAGTTTTCACTTATTTTGCTTTTACTACTCATTAACTTTTTCACATCGAAGACTACCAACCAAAACAGTATTTCAGAAAACAGACAGAAAACTGTAGCGGGCAAAATCAAATGGAAATATTATATGTGCTATAAAAAGTTTGTGATTTTATACGTTGAACTTCAATCTTCAACCTTTATTTATTTACTTGCTTTTAAAGATGCAATATTTGAGGTGACAGGAAGGGCTCCATTGTTTTCACCTTTAGTCAGCCAACGTATACAGTATTACGACGTTAAATCATTTCTGAATTACATTTTTCCTTCGAATCATTGGAACGAAGCTTTTTGATCATACACGACCGCATTCCATCCATAAAACAAAACGATGTTATTTACTTTTCTACTTCGTACTCTCGATGCCGTCATCTTTCATCAGCTTTCAAGCCGAACGAGAAAAAAAAACATAGACACTTTCAATACTTTTTCGAGTAATCAAAAGTCTATATAATTTTATACTTTTATCGATTACTTGAATTTTTGACGTTTATTTACGTATTTACATAGAACCAGCTTCGTCTTTCGTCTTCAATATTCTATGGGAAATCATAAGCCTGAAATTTTCAGATAATCTACCATTTGAAAGATTTTACTTGACGTTAAAAAGCAAAAATCCAAAAGGGTATATGAATACTAGTTTTGTCAACGCACAACACAAATGGACATTCATCTTATAAATAACTGAAGTTCCAATGGATTGAGATAATAGCCAAAGTGATTATTATAATAAAATGAACCGACGAGAAATCATTTGGGAAATTCGGCAGATTTCATTTTGGTATTTTCTGTTTTAAACTCTATTTGAACGTGATATAGCAAAATATGAAGGGGCAACATTGATTAAATAAAGCTAGTGGTGTATAGCTTCACCATCATCCGGGTATATTGATTCATATGTTTGACTAAGGACTTTATTGCGTTCAAGTCTTCATTATTCTTTATTGTGCATTTTTATATAAGAGTCGAACGTGGCTTTAATCGATTATACATACATATGGATTTTATACTGTGCACTTTCGTTAAATAACTGTGCACCAATTATCTCCAATTATTGGTTTGAATGGATTTGCCTTGCTAATAATTGTAGTTTCTCCGGTTTTCTTTCCGACGAGTAATGAAAATTGAAACGAAAAAGTGCTGCCATAAAGTGCGCTTCATCGAAGATTGTGGATTAATTGAAATGTTTATTTGTCTGGAAAATTAGGAAACGAAACGCGTGCGTTCGTGTTGTATGTGCGTATATAAGTACGGGTGTGTGTGTGGAGAATACTTAGCTAGAAAAAAATGATGATTCAAATATGCTTACATGCACTTCCATTTCAGTTATAGGTTTGAGTTACCATCATCATTATTTTTTTTTCTTTCATGCTCCCCCTTTTTGATTATCCCACATAGGCACTAAATAGTTGGGAAGAAGAGTTAAATTTCTAGCGTGCTTATATTTGTTCTCATACATTTGGATAATAAAAAGCAAAGCACGATAATGAAAACAAAGCACAGAAAAGCAAGCAAATTATACATGTAACATGTTACATGCTTAACGGAACAGACACAGACACACGCACACACACATACAAGCCCAATTCTCCGCACGTAATCATACCGATTCACTCATTTTCCCACTGCACGGTGCGCTTTCAACAGATTTAACTCCGCTTAACACTTGCTGGGGCAAATTAAAATCGCATGTTCACCAAAAACGTAATAAAATGCTTCTATATATTTGCTCATTTTATTATGTATTTTAGTGAAAAGCTGTAAAAGATGTACCAAATCAAATATAGTAACAACAGAACAAAGGAAATCCTGACGCAAATACACGCATAAAAAATGAGCGTGTAGAGAGAGGGAAACCAAAAACTATATAGCGATAACACCTGATTACAGACTATCATATTTCGTGTCGTTCAAGTGTTGCATGTCCCGGGCAACGAACTAATGAATATAATTGGGTAAATGTTGTAGCATTCGCACATACACATCAGTGTGTACCATACCCTACACACACACACACACACACACACACACTCCAAGAAGTGGCAAGACGATTAGATTTGATAACAAAAACAAGAAATCAATGTAAACTCTCTGCAGCGCATCTAATTTCTCTCGAAAGTGAAATAAAACAAGACACTGTGAAGGCAAAAGAAAGTATACCACTTGATTATGTTGGCAAACATTCGTACGTTTTGAAACAGGAAAAGCCATGTATTAATATAGAACTCACGCCTGATTCTGAGTACTTTTGGATTGTTGTTCCTAAGTTTTCAATTTCATGTTATTTCATTGGCATTTGTATGGAATTGCCATTTCATGGAATCACATACACATATGTGCCAGCCTTTCTGATCATGAAAATAGTAAACAATACAGCGCCGCCTAAGTGCAATGTGTCATACTTTCAACGTTTGAACTAACACAGACGCACTAACACCATAGGTTCTGACATAGTCTGATCTCGTTGATCCTGACCCCCCCTGGAAAAATTTGACCTCCAACGATTTTTTTGGACCCGTTGCCATTTTCGGACCTTTTTTTTTTAAGTCCTCACTTTTTTCTGGATACCGGTTTTACACTGGATAGAATCGATTTTCGAAAGTGAGGCCCTTTTTTTTAGGTCTTCACTTTTTTCCGAAACCGATTTTACACTAGATACACTAGATAGAATTGAGTTTTGAAAGCGAGGACCTTTTTTTTTTTTCCTCTTTAAATTCAAAATTGTGGATCACCCACCACCCCCCCCCCCCCGGTCAGCAATTTTTTTCGGGAAGAAATTTACACTAGATAGAATTGATTTTTTTGACCCCCCCTTGAATTTTTGGCTTGACCCCCCCTGAATTTGTTGGTGTCACAATGTATGACTAACACAGATGCGTACTTATTGTAGCAAACTATGTGCATGATTCTCTATTTCTCCAACCAGTCTCCAGGTGCCGCTTTATTGTTCTTGTTTGACGTTTCCTATCTGTTTGTACAGACGATCAGAGAGGTTGATATGTGCTTCTAATTCGATTTTATATGTGCGGTATTTCGTGCATTACTTCAAACTGTGTATATTTCGTACGTTGGCTCCAAATTCTATCCACATATCGCACTTACGTTCATTCCAGCAACAACAAAAATTAGTAATCATCAGTAAAATTGCAAATTGTGGTCTGAAATCCAACGTCCGACAAGTGAAAAATGTAAGTCATTTCTCTTCAGGTTAATTAGTCTTAAAGGATAATTTCTGTTCTTCATCTTGGCTCCACACTTCAGTGATAAAGGGTGTTTCAATAGCGAAGCACAAAAGCAACAACAGGAAACTATACACACCTTTTCTTGACCAACAACAAGATATTTGACAAAGAGGGCGCTTTCTAATGGACATTCCTATGTACAGCTGTTGGCACCCTCTTTGGTAGATTTAAAAAACTAAGAGAGTTTCCTATCATTGCACAAAAGTATTGAAAAATAAAACAAACAAATTTAATTTTTTTTTCCGAAATCTTTATTGTATATTGTAGTTTGGTCCTTGCCATTTATGTTTTGAACTGAGTATGGTAAAAAAAATCTGTGTGGCGCATTTTATTAGTGGCCTTTTAGAGGCCAAATTTCACTTTCATTTTTGTAAAAATGTCACAATTGATGTTATTAAAACCAATAAATCTTGGTTTACACATCTCAAAACTCAGCTACGGTACTCGCAATAAACATATCTTTCACAGAACAGTAAAAACAATGGTCCAGTTTTGATAAATTTGAGGATTGAGTGACCAACCTACGCATTTGACGCCCAAAATATATGACATTTCTGAAGTTCGATTCTGATTAAATTATTTTTTTAAACGATTTTTTAAAGTCATATCATTGTTGAATGGAGTTGTCTATACAAACAGTGCCCCTAGCTGTCATTTTAAAGTATAAAAATCAATAATTGTCACAGCCAGTTTTGCAAAATTGGCCATGATGGCCAAAAACAGCCTATTGGCTATATCTCGAAAACGGAGCGGAATTCTGCTCTGGTTGTTGGGGCGAACTTTTGGCTTAAGTTGAGATAAAAACTGTTAAAAATAAATAAAACTGAGGATTTCGAGAGGTAAAAAGCAAGATTCTCACATGAGATTTTGATTTTTTGTAAATCCAAAAATGGACCTATTTTCGTGGTTGCATTTCACAATTTTAACGCGTTGCTTTTTGAAATATCTCTTCATGGCACAAAATGGTATAGATCGACAAATAATTTTGACGTATTAGTTTGACAGATCGGGTAGCCTGTCATGATTTACGATAGGGTTACTTTTGTGCGTCGCTATTGAAACACCCTTAAAAATAAGATGAAAAGAGAATGCTCATGTGAAAATATTAGTGCACCAAAAATGTGAAAAATGCGACCAGCAAGTGTATGTTGGCTGCTGTACGGAAACCTTTTATCTTTTCATTCTCATTTTCTTCACGGCACGTGTTAATGGCATAGAATTTTAATGAGATTATCAAACTACAAAGTTGATCATAAGGAAAATCATCGTAATAGACTTCGGGAAAGGTGAACTAATGCGCATAGTAACGGTTCTATGGTAGGAGTGGTATTTAGGTTGACTAAAATTGGTGCAATCAGGAAATACTCCGATCAACTTTTGTCAATATTTCCATAATTTGGGTGGTCCTTAACATTAGATCAAATGCAATGCAATGCATTGAACAATAGGGTGGATCGATTTTTAAAATCGTACAAATTCAAAAATGGACACTGCGCGTTCGTTTAGGCACCTCAAAAGAAGAAACTTTTGTTCTGGGACATATCCAGAAAAGTCGATTCCCACAATCCCCACTCAATTTTTATGGACTGTAAACTGGTATCTCCCAATATTTTCACAGAAAAAAACTTTTTGCTAAGTTACCTACCCAAAAAAGTGATTTTTTGAGGTACCTCTCGAACAAAAAATGATAATTTCATAACAAAATCCGTAAAAATCGTAACTTTTGTTCGACAAGTACCTTAAAAAATCACTTTTTGGAGTTTTTGTCTGAGAAGACTGCCCATTTTTTTGGAAAAAAAAACCTTTCCACCAGGACACCAACCATGAAATGTGTATACTTGGAATTTTTTTGAACAAAAGTCCATTTTTCAAGATTTGAAATTGAACCAACCGAATATGAGCCCAGAAATATATGAACACATCACTTGATCTGGTCATATGGGCACTCAAAATGTTTGTGAGGAATCACACTAGAATTTTAAAGGTAGCAAAGTTAGAAATTGTTTGCTCAGTGAGGTAATATCACTGTTAAATCGAAGCTCATGGGCGTAATTTTCTCATTTTGCTTAGAATAAACGCAGTTTTCGACACAAAAATCACATAAATCGATACAAATAAAACCGGAAATCAATTCTACGTCAAAAATCAAGTAGAAATAGCTCTTCAGACGTTTCAAATTCGAATAAAACTGGATCAGTTCAGCTATATGTAGCGTAAAATGGCGACTTTTTGGCCATTTCCGAGTATATTCGAGTCACTATTTTATGTGCATCTATTGATCAGATTTGAATTCCTCGTCAAAAATTAGACTAAATAAATTCAATTTTGGCCATGCATTTGAGGTTTTTCGAGGGTCCAGAGGTGAGTTTTTGCGGAAAAGTAGCCAAAAAATGGATACTTGGACGATTTTTGACCTACGAAGGCGACAAAATCGCGTTGGAATGATTCCAAACCGACTTATTTTTATGTAATTTTTCACGATAAATCCAAATATGATAGTTTGAATGCAAGAAAAGGGGATATTTTTTGAGATATTTCAACGAATATTCTGAAAAAATCATCAAAAAATGATCCAGATAAAAATTGAGTGGGGATTGTGGGAATCGACTTTTCTGGATATGTCCCAGAACAAAAGTTTCTTCTTTTGAGGTGCCTAAACGAACGCGCAGTGTCCATTTTTGAATTTGTACGATTTTAAAAATCGATCCACCCTATTGAACAAACAGAGTATATTATCGTGTGCAGCTCGTTCATGAGGCAAGTGATGCAAGTGGTAATTTGTGTATCACAACAACTACATTTTAATGAACATGCGAAATGCTTTTGATCAAACCAATCGCATGCAGTATGTTTTACTCAGAATGACTTCAAAACCAATCATATAAAATCTTTGACGAACACTATGCACCACAAACAACGCATTTCATCATAAGCGATTTTCAGTCGCCTTTGAAATTCATATTTGATTGAAATTAAGTTTACAAATTCGTTTACATAAAATTGGAATGAGAGAGAGAGAGAGAGAGAGAGAGAGAGAGAGAGAGAGAGAGAGAGAGATAGGGGGAGGGGGCATCGTTTGAGGAAATGTACCTCCATCATCTTGATAGCGAGCTCACGCAATGCCGTCATTGCCAATCGAATGATGTGTATGCACGTACATAGTATGTCATTTTATCAGTGCTATGCTCTATGTGCCGATGCACTACGACACCAATTGGTATTTATTTAGCTTACATTAATTCAATGAATAATTGATTTGACCTCACAGCGATTTTTAATTAATCATATGTTTTGTCGTATTTGACGTGGCTCAGGCGCATGATTGGGATATTCAATTATGAAATTAGGGAAATGTATCATTGTTTTGCCAATGGGAGTTCGTGGGCCCCCATTCGATTTAAAAAAAACGGTATGCAATTGAATCACTGGTCCAAACTCAACTGATTCTAATTATGCAGTCTTTCGAGCATGTATTCCAAACGTAACACACATTAATGTGGCCGATTATTGACGAATATTAACGATCTAAATGTGTATGTATGAGTGGTTGTTGTTGCTCCTGATTCATTCAACCCAAATTTGTGTTTAACCTCACCAATCTGGAAATTCGACAAGTGCAGATGCGGTTCAATTGTGAACACAAATCATTCAACTGAACTCAACTATATATATTCAATGGGGCTGATCAAGTAATTTTCGAGAGATTTTTAAGTTTCATGACCATTGAACAGCCATTCAAGTTGGTGGTTTCTCTCTCTCTCTATGTAGTAATAGTCATCGATTGCGATTATCTCCAATCGATTCGTTTCATTTTAGTGGGTGTATACGTTCTATTCGGCTTTTGCGCCTCCACGGGCTCTTTTCAACCCGTTTTACAAAATGAATAAGTATGGCGTTGAGGCACAGTCAAGTGAAGGTATACTTAACTTTATTGGGACTATTCTCAAGTTTTGGCTCATAAATTCATATATAAAAACATTCGGCTTCAATTTTTCGATTCTTCGAGAGAGCTTCCGTCAAGTGCATTCGTTGCAAGCGACTTGAATGGAAATCGAAACATTTTCAAACGATTGAAATTGCACAATTGTATCGATCAAATGGCCGATGAACTCGAAAAAAAAAACTTGAGTCTCGCCAACTGCTTTGAAATCAAAGAAAATGGTTTAATCTTCTACTCGAAATGATTTCTTTTTCTCTTTTTATTTTTCGTTGAATTCACATAATTTACCTCGTTTCTCATTTTTATAAACGTTATTGTGCTGGTTACCAGTGTACGTCTCTTTCATTTTCCGTTTTAAATATCAATCCGTAAATCTTTTATGCTTTCCATGATGTAAGGCATTAATATAATCCCCGCAATGTACAAGTACATAGCATATACAGCACACTACATTCAATACACACAGTACATAGTAGTACATAGCACATAGCCACATTCACGTGGACGTCATCTTGCATCGTATCATATCGAATCGTATACAAAACTATTGTGAAATCTGTATTTTTCCATGAAATAAATGCTCTTTGTTAGACGATTGCATTTATTGAAATTGTTTTGTAAGAAAATTGTTTGTATATATCGAGCGTCAAGCGCATTACGCTTGCTGTTACTTGATTGATTCGACATGGGATCAAAATGAAGGAAAAATGATTTCGATTGCAGACGTGTGGTGCAGATTTCCGTTGTAATTGCAGAGTAACCGACAGAAATTAAAGGAAAAATAAAATATACTCTCAACGTTAGCTGCTGCTGTTGTTATTGTTATTGCTGTATCGGATCATATTTTCTTCAGATATTTTTCTTCCTTCCATGGCTTCCTGTTCGCATGAATGTGCCGGGTTTTGTGATTGCTTTCGAATCTCTCCACCATGACAATGGAATTTATAAGGAATCTGCGGCAACATTTCTGTGGACACATTGTTTGCATTTGGTGTTTTCTTTGTGTTTGTGTTTCATTTTGCCGATTACGTCGATCGATTGCGTTGTCGTATTTTATATCGTTGACAACATGAAATTGATACTTTATGACATTTCTGATTTGGTTTATGTATGAAATAATCAGAAAGTTTCGGTATCACGACCCGGGATCTCTTTCAAAATCAGCCAAACCATTTCGATTGTATCCATTTCAATGCTAAGACGTACGCTTGGACACAGATGAATGAGAAAACTCTGTGGTAGAATGAAAGAAATGGTGATAAAACACAACAATATTGCAAGCTGTATACAACGTAAGAAACTACTCCAACTTTCATTTATAAATATTTTGATGTACTATTTGACTATTGAAACTTATATTGACACTGTCTACCAAAAATACCTATATAGATTTCACCATTTTCATCATTTTTTGCCGCTTCGGTTCGCTGCTTTGCAACCAAATGAACGTTAATACGTAGAATGAAAACCTATTCATTCTCACCCTGGTGGAAGATATGCGCTGCATACACAAGCATCTTATACCAAACTCACAAACTCAAATTAATATACTATATACACAACGTATATAACGGTGGAATGGTGTGAGTGTGTTTCATACTGTTGTCGTACAGCCGCATTATCTTATGTGGTTATTATACCGAAAGATGTAGACATTAAACAGACTATTCCAACAGCTTAAACATACCAATTGATTTTCTGCGTTGTTGATACGCCATTTTTCGGCACATAACCAATATTGCATAAGTTGTTGCTGTTCTGAGCTGCGTTTCACGTTGTTCGGTTCCGTTTCGTTGTGTGCTGCTTGTATGCGTTTGTACTTACATTCAATAACGTTCAAGTAATGTGTGAGAGAGAAGTGCTGCCAGCCGAATAATGATGCTGGTATCATTGCTACCGCGAAATTTCTTACAAACTGGGTATTCCTAATCCAAATAATCACTCACATCATTTTTAATTATCTCAATGCATTTGGCATCAAGACAATCACTGCAAGAAAACAAGATTTGCCAAACCCTCTTCGGTTAGTACGACTTATGTTCATTTGGCTTTTGTTGTGTAAATGTGTTTTTCTTGATTTGTGATTTATAAACAAGATACATTTTTCTTCTGAATTTGAATGTTATGTTTTGATGAGATAGACTGAATTATACATATAAAATACATTGAATAGCATTTTAATACGGCAAACTATAGTTATCCACAACAATTGAGTGGTTTTTTTTCACATTTTCAAGTAGTTGCAATAATGTGTGAATTGGTGTATCAATAACGTTCGATCAGCATTAGTTATTCGTTGATGATCTCCAGTTGATAGTTAGTATATACATAGCTCGTTTGTTGAAACAAAGTGTTTCGTATGATTTATTGGTTTTATTTGATGGTATTATGACTTGAGAAATTAGTTCTTTTAATGACATTACCGTTTTATTTGAACGAAGTTTTTGCCATGGTTTTAATGTTTAAACCATGAGCACGCAGACGTATTCGGGCACATCCAAAACATCCCAAGTGCGAACGTTACGTCTTTTAAAAGACGTAGTTCACATATTCACGCCTCTCTCACGTCTTCTATATAATTACCTTACCACACGAAAGACGTACGTCTTCTGTACAGTGATAAATGGTAAAGCTGAAATTTCCCTAACGCCATTCTCGCGTATTCTGTATACCATTGCACAGAAGATGCACGTCTTTCAGACAGGAAATTATATAAAAGACGTGAGAAAGGCGTAAATACGTGAACCATGTCTTTTAAAAGACGTAACGTTCGCACTTGGGATGTAATGTGTAATTAATTTTCGTCGTTATAATTTTATTAAATCGATTATCGTGCAACAAAGCAAAGTTAACTAAATTATATTAAATAATAAAAGATAATGAAGGCATCCATGACGCAATATATTGGAGATTGCGCGATTATAAGTGAGAAAGAGAGAGACAGTGTTTGTGTGTGTGTGTGTGTGCAATTTCGAAATTAATAAAATTCCTGTCATTATGTGTAAAAACTGAAACTGTCGATGGAGGAAAAAGAAATGTAGTAACGAAACGGAATGAACGAATGAAATGATAAAATTTGCCAGGGAAGATTTGCACGAATTTCCAATTACATCGAATAGCTATATTCAAAATTCTCATCTCTGTATCTCCCCATTCACAACGTTATAATATTTAGCCGATTTCAACCGAATATTGTGACGATGCATTCGATACGTGTTTCTTTTATTTAATTGGCCATAGTCTCTGCATGCTGCACTCCCTATTTGTTCAAGTGCTTGCACAACTGCTCACTGGCTACCGAATACGTAAGAAAAATCGAGCTTAACACAATGAATGACAGGGTAACCGAAAGTTTTATGAAAATACGCGAGAGAAAGAGAGAGAGAGAGAGAGAGAGAGACCTACGGCAACAATAACGACAAGAAACAAAGAAAAAGAGATAGGAACAAAAAAAAAAACGACGAAAGAAAAAAAGGGGAAGATAGAGGAAAGACAGACAAAAAAATTTGTCTGTAAACTTTCGGATAGTAGTCGGTGTAGTATTGCGTGCTCTTGTTTCAATGAAACTTTGTTCGGTGTTGACTTTGCCCAAGTCCAAAGTTTAAATAATTGAATTACATTTAGTGGGAATAATACTATCAGAGCATTATCAATTGTACAGCGTCACAAAGTTCGGTCGGTTGGAGGAGCAGCAAGAAAGAGGTGTGCTTTGAAAGTAAGAAATGGCCAAAAGACAAATAGAATGAAAATCAATAGTGGCATTCTGTTAAAAAGAAAAACAATGAAAATTAAAGTAATAAGTGTTCCTGCATCAGTTGCACACTACCATCCAGGGAGCGAACGAGCGAGTGATACGTACCGCAAAAAGTACGGGATATTTTATTGAGTAATCGGTGCATAATTGTTATTACTCTCTACAACAATTTAGATAAGAGCATTACATGCTTGCGCTTTCCAACATCCAAAATGTTAACTAATCTCCTCCAGCTAGTGGTCCAGCCCATTGGCGATGTGAGCAACTATCGAAAATTCGAGTGAAATTCAAATTATCGATGAAACATTCAATAATTGTTCTTTGCTCTTTCTTTCTTTCCCTCTATCTTCCTCTTTCTCTCTCCAAACAATGCTGAAACACGATGAAATAACGACGCAGGTGATAAAAAGTATAATCTTGTCGTAACAAGTGGCAAGTTAGGAAAAAAATGAGCTTATTAAAAGTTATGGGCTGCTGGTGACATAAATATTTACAAGAAAACTTTACTGAAAGCCCGAACGTATGGTAAGCGTTTCGTGTTCCCTTCCCAATGTTGCGACTAAATAGTTACACAGTTAACTCAATTGCAATACCGCTAATACCGAATAGTACGAAGCATCTAATGAAATGAAATGAAAAGTTTTCTCTTTTTTCCCAACTAAAGGGATTTAAAGTTGTCAATGTTCACATCTGTTGAGTTGATTTTTGTCCATTACATGGAATGGGATCTTTTAATTAAAAATTCAAACGCAATAACATTATCATAAAAGTGTCCAAATTACTAGCATCTCCAATGTCATTTTATAAAGTGGATCGACGTTTAAGCAACATTTGAGGAAAAATTGCCAAACTGGATCGTATAAGCGTGAGCATGGTTCAGAAATACACGTCCTACTGTCTATTGTATGTTGTTTGGCTTTAACAAGTCAATGTTTGTCCTCGACGAGATTTCAACGGAATAGCACGCACCTATATTCAACGGAAGGTAACAAGAAAAGAAGGCAAAAAAATGAGATTCGGTTAAAAAGCACACTCGAGCAGTATTTCAACACATGCACGAGCCAACGTCACAAATATCTCCTCTAATTTAGCTGTGTTCGTACAGCTATTTGTTTACAATGCTAACGATACCTTTCAATTCTTTCGTCAAACATAATTTCGTGTGCTTTTTCATCCATTCTCTGCACTGAAAATCGGCACAACCACTTCATGAAGGTGCACGGTCTGTGTCGCTTCCTCACTTTTTAAGCATATCTATATATCATACACGCATGAATCTGTGTGCAAACAATCGACTAACGAGAAGTCAAACAACTTTTGAACATTCATTGGTGGTGTACAGTTCACGTAGTTTTGGTTTTTGTATGCATATAACGATGCCATGTCATTTTGTTAATAATGAGTGAAATGCATCACATAGACTCAAACGAAAAATTAGCGATGGAAAATTCGCGAACAAATTGTTGTAGCAAGTCACAGGGGATTGCAATTGTTCAAAATGTCATTGCAGTATTGCCGATGGAAATGACGCTGTGCCATTCACTTTGAATTGAAAATACATATTTGCAGGAAAATCCGACATAGAGAGAAATTCAGGCGGGATTTGCGTGCATTTGATGGGAACATTTTTTTTCCAAGCGACATCTACGAAAATGTTCACGTCCTTTACTTTTGCGTTGAACTGGTGTCATCATAAGTTACAGCAACACAAAGACTTCTTATAGGGAGCGCTCAACATCTTACATTCCGTTCTAGTCAAACTTGTGTCCACCCGGAAAGTTCAATGAACCGGAAACTCGTGACAGAATTGCTGGCTAAATTGGAACACGATAGACTTTAATTTATATTCGCTGCACTTTACCTTAATTTACTGTGTGATGTCATTTAAATGTTGAATCAAAATAAACATTTTTACCTGATCTCTTATCTTATCCGTTCAACATATATGTCGTTTACTTCTGCCTTGATGAACTATTTATCTTTGTCGGAATGCAGTTCGTGTTTGAAATTGTTTGCCAATTTCCTGCATTTGCCGTTGTTATGCACTAAAATGCTTATCTCGTTTGAAAAATTTGGCCGCTTTGAAAAAAAAACAGACAAACGGGCAGCTTATCGATACCATTCGTATTGTTTTGGCTTCGGTTAATGGCATCCATACCAACGGATGTTGAATATTGAGAAAAGATAAAAACAACAAAGCATTGAGCTCTATTCGAATTGGAAGAATCTTGCACAAATTTAATGATACTTCAAAATTGAAGAAGAAAAAGATAAATAATAAAAAAGTGTTACGACCTGGAAACAAAGGCGCAAAAAATTTCCACGTATTTCATCGTGGCATTACCAAATCTGTTTGACTTCTGTGATACAACTTCGGGATTTACCCAGTGCACACAGCACATTTAAAATGCACGATGCGCACTAATGAATTGCATTGTTACAATGAATTTAATTTTCTAGTGCAGAAAACGTAGAAAATATACATGTAATAATAAGATGAGAGATATTTCAACGAATGGCTGAGACAGTGAGTCGGCTGCTTGCATGCAAATGCCAACAATGCGCACGACTTGAACGAAACGCTGTATTGTATTGTAATGTTTTGTTGCAGAAAATTTGGAACTAAAATGATATAGACCGATGCATAAGCATAGACCCATAGTGTGTCGGCATAAAAGGGAGAAGCCTGAAACAAACACTTGAATTTCATTGCAATGAAAATTTGCAATGCAAACGTTACGCACGTCGATGCACTTTAAATGTATCGTAATTAGTAAAATGTTTACAATCAAACAATGGAATATTAAGTTCATAAGCAATTAGAATTAAGATTATTAGATTCAATGAGCACAGGCGAAAGCAAATGGGAAAGCAAGTGCGAGTGAATGCGGTTTGAATGCTGACAGTGAAATTGAAAATGTGTTTTTTTGTTTGTTTGTTTCAGAGATGTTTTGTACTGGTAAATTGCGCATCTTCCATAGTTTATGGAATGTTTTCGGTAAGAGAAGAAAATCAAAATAATTGAGAATGATTCGACAGAGATAAGGACATTGGGCCCACCCCACATAGACAGAGATATGTGATGCATTTGAATTTTGTCTTATTGGAAACCCACCAACCTGATAGAAAATGAAGAGCATACACGCAAACCGATATTCTGCATGCCAGAGAAAATTGTTCCGGCAAAAATAAAACGTTGAGCGTTTTCATACTGTTGCCTCGGTATTGTTGAGTATACGATTCATTCTTCTACCCTATTGGAAATTGAATGATCCAACAACTATCGAAATAATAGATGTGCGTGCAGCAAACCATAAAGTTTCCAGATTAGGGATATACATACAGTATGTGTGGATGTGTGTTTTCAGCATTTTTATTTTCACTTTATATGTGTAATTTGACAGTAGAGATTCGCAAAGCGGTTTCTGTCTGCCATTCAAGAATAACCGCACGATCGATTCGAAATCGGCGCATTTCAATCGAAAATCCAACATGAGCTGAAACTGAAAACTACATAAATAAAGTATTTGATTTTTCTTTTCTTCAGATAGACAAAGTAATTAAAACTATTAGGCAAACACTCATATGTATTGCGTCACGTATTTCGATAGCGATTCGCTTCGTGTCTCTATTATGTGTGCATCAGTGCGCAAATGAAGAAGCGCCCGCGATGAAAATGCCACATCTACATTTATTAACTTTTGTTGAAATTGGAATGAAGGCATTTTGAGAGAGTCTTTATTAAATCCGGAGTAGTTCGTCGCGTAAACATTGAAGCACTGAGCACTATGCACGAAAGTTAAAAATAATTAAAACCAAATCTCAACCTAAAATCTATCGTTTTCTCCACATCGTTAGAACTTTGTTTGGGAATCGTTCGTACTTTTATTGAACTAATCAATTTCTTATTCGTTTTTTTTTTCTACCCTAAAACCAGTTCAATTATTTTGGCTTTTCGATTGTATTTACACAACGTAATTGGAAAAATTGCAAAGCTAGCAAAAAAACGACTTGAAAACTCACTTTTAAAGTTTCATAATGTATGATTCGTTTATTTTCCTTTGGATTTTACATTTGCACACTTTTTATATGACTGGCTGACGACGAAAGATCATTAAATCGGATGGCTTACAGAAAAATGGGTGACGCGAGTGGTGCTGCCACGTAAGGGCTTGGATAGGTCAATGGGGCGGCTGGAGCAGCAAAATAAGGGGAAGCAGCGGCGATTACTGGTGGTGCAACATAAGCGGCATTATAGTTTCTTGACACCTACAAAATATTGATAGTCAATTGAGTAAATACTAATGAATGAGTTTGGCGTAATTTTCGCGGAGAAAATAACAAATAAACATACAACTTGTGAACTAGTGGCAGTGACGAATGGCAAAGGAGCTGGAGCTACAAGCGGTGCACTGTATGCGATTGGGGCAACTGGTGCAATTGGAAGAATTGAAGGCTTAGACTGGGCACATGCGATGACCATGAGTACAACAACTGCGACCTAGTACAAAAAGGGGAGAGAAAAATATGAAAAACAATTTTGATTCTATCACTTGAATTAGAGTTCAAATCACTTGGTAAATGGGTTTATGGAAGAGCTCAAATTCATAATTTCGAGATGAAAACTGCAATCTAATAACTTCCAAATGGACACAATTGATTTACCGGTTTACCACAAATTGATACTTACGAACTTGTTCATTTTAATTGATTTGTTTGTAATACTTTCAGCTCGACGTTTGAAGTGAATGTGATGTCGAATGGCTGTAGATTGAGCCTTTTTATACTTGAACATATGCATACATATCTGACCGTTGAAATTCAACAACTATACAACAAGTGCATAAAATCTATCGCAATTATTATAATTTGTCAACTTGATCACGTACAAATTTTGTGGCAATTTCGAACGCGTCCAAAACTCGAAACATTTCGTGAGTGAATTTTTTTTTTAAATAAATCGAATCTCCGGTAAAATTTTTGTTGTAAGTTCAATGAGACTTGTATTGGAATAAAGAGGAGCAGCAGACGTGTCTGTTTTGCATATTTTGCCGAATGTCATCCGCATTCACCACTAAACGGCATGAAGATGCTGGTTTTCCTTGAAATGAAAGCAATTCCCAATCGGTAAAGATGCAACACAACATCGTTCTGAAGTTGATGCGGATTTTGATAGCACGCTAGTGTGTGTGTGTGTGCATTTTTTCTCTCTTCATTGTTTTATTATTGCAAAACCAATTGATGAACCAATCTACATTGTACAGGCACTGAATAATTTATTACATTTGAAACAGTTTACTGTTGGTTTTTCTCTCGCTTTTATTTTTCTGAACGTTTGAATACATATTTTCGCGTTATGCGTTTTGGAATATACCGCAACAATACCAACGATATAGTGAATGAGATACACAACTGAAAAGTGATATATTACATAGTATGCTTGGGGACCATTATTCAGACATCAGAACAATGTATAAAAAAAAAATCGTATCAACTTTTCGACATTTTTGCGGATGTACGATTCGAATTTATTTCTTATGATGTTTTCATGCCTCTCGAAAATTGACAAACAAGTAAATAGATAATAAACAGAAATGGGTGACAATTAAATTAATTTCCATTTTTTTTGTATTCATGTGAAAGTGAAATGGATATTTCCCGAAGAAATGTAGGAAAAGAACTAAATTGTTTGATATATATTATACATTCAATATATCGACCGGTGTACCATCAAATGGGCAAACAATTCCATAAGTACTAAGCAAACAATCGAAAATGAATTTAGGTAATTTCATTTCATAAACGCGTGTAATTTGATTTCCGAATTTGTGGCGAGCACTAAATGACTTTGAATCATAAAAAAACCTATTAACCAGCTGGGTACATCATGCATGAAATGTCAAAATCGTTTATATGAAGTGAATTCAAATCAAATTATTTTCTTTTATCATCGATTGCTCGTGCCATGTGCCACAAATATGGGCAACACCGCCTCGTCATTCCAATTGCATGTATTATGTAAAAGTTTGAGTGTGTTTGCCGCATAAAAACCGTCTCGGAAAGTGAAAGAGAGGCAATGCGAACGAGTAGATACGTGAAAACCAAGAAGAGCAACAATTGTAATTACTAAGCCAACATTCTCATCACGTTTATGTGTGAAATCACTTTTGTATTTATTTAGCATAACTTCGTTAGTACCAATCAATATCTGATTAAGAATAGACGTGATTTGTGTACAATTGTATTTTTTTGGGAGGCGAAACAAAAGAAATTCAACACCGAAAGCATCGCACCATTTTCTCAATTCAATTTAGCGCCAAACACAATTTCTATACTTTTGCGTTTGAATGTTGCCACATTTGGGCTCGTCGTTTCGCTTCGATAACGAGCAATGTGTTCTGACCTTCAGTTATTGATTTTGTTTTTCAAAAAAAATGTGGAGAGACTTGCTGTGGGCAAACCAACTCTCTCTAACATATAACCGATCGAAATTATTTGTATTCATAATATGCAAAACTGCACAAAAACCACCAACAAACATTGAAATGAATCTTCTGGTAGAAAGGGGAAGGCATTCTGATTCAGCATCTCTATCTTGGGGCGATTGGCTTGACTTTTATTTCACCGGATTACACACTGATTGCGAACGTAAATTGAACAAAGTCTTAATGTAGAGCAGGCTGAGTGTGCAACAATGCAATCGTCTACTTTATTGGTTTATTCTTACGATCTCTATTAGCGTTCTATTATTGCATTAACTCAAACACTTGCCACGTCTCGCCGTCCAGTGCACGCCAAGTAAAAGAGAATAAAAACAAAGGTAAATTGACAGTAGAGAAGTGAAAGTCACAAAATAGGCGTACGAATTCCATGAACAATTTATTTTGGACATGAGCGTGTCTCTTGTGTGTTCTAAAATTTTATTATGTACGATATCACAAATCTGCTACGTTCGTACTCCAGCTTTGTCGTAGTGTGGAGGACAAAAAAGCATGCAGAAAAACGACATGATGTCTAGCTGAAACAAAGTGCGAGTCGCTGTTTGAATACCACACACATATGCTTCCACAAAAGGATGCGAGGGCGCAATGACAGAAACAAAACAAAACAGAACAGAAAAAAAAAAAATAAACGAACCAACCAGAAAATGTATGAGATCCATTGCATTATTACAAAGTCATGCATTCATTCCTAGGTGAGAGCGGAATGACAACGAATAAAAGTGAAAGAACAGACACGAATTTGGCACTGTCTTATGCCGTTGGATATGAATACGTGTTTGTTCACATTTGTGTATGGGTGTCTGTTTTTTATGTGACGTGCTAAATTATGGTGACACTTTAAAATGATTAAATCTATCATTTTATTACCATCTTCCCCGATATGAGCTGCTTTTGCAGCTCGTACGGTCGTTCATGAAATACAAGACAACAACCAGCACGCCGAGTATCCATCTTTATGTGTGCTTCTGGCTTTCGTTTTAAATTGTATCGTGTGATGCGATGTGGTGTGTAAAGTCTCTCCTAATATCATCTGCCATGTATTTTGTCACGTGACAAAATAAAAGTTCTGAATTATGGATGTGAATTTATTTATTCAAATTAAGGTGTTTAGACAACATTTTTTTTTGCTCCAGCTTTTCCTGCTTTTGCCCAAAATTTTATCTCGGCACCCGTGTCGCGACATACTCCAAGTTTTGTTCGTACACATAGAAAATACGGAATGAATGATTTGGTGTTTTTGTGACTGAACTGTGGAGGCTGTAACATATATCCTTAAGGCCAGGATATGTTTCGGAAAAATAAGTGTAATCCTCCGAAATTCAAATACAAATTAAATGGATTAAAAAAACACAACTTTCTCTCTCGCATTTTTGGGAACCTATTATCTAATCAACACACACATCGTTTTAATCAAACCAAATCATAGTTTATACATCAGTTTCAATTTCAAATCCATTTTGCGGCTATGAAGTTCTATCACAATTTCGGAGTTAATGTGCAATTTTAATTATGTTTGAAAAGAATACACCGTACATGCCAGATGCCAAGCCACCTGATGGATAACTTCCTATATACCGTACTTATATAGGATGCTTCGTCTAAAGAAAAAAACAAAATCAAATTGTATATAAGTTTGTATGTATGTATGTATGCATGAAAGTTTTGAACAGTAATGGAATTTATTTGTTTTTTTTTTCGTGAATAATCCATTTGAATTTGTAGTTCCAATTATTTTTTTCTATACATTAATTAGCTTTAGAAAAACTACATAAGGATTGTGTTTTTTTTTCATTTTCAAGTAAATATATGTAAATATAATCTGTTTTACAATCGAAATGAAACCATACTTGTGAGTTGGCATATTTTTCGAATTGAAAACTAATTTCTTCTGTGGGATAAACTGTCAAAATGGAAATTAAATTATTATTTTTCGTGGCCACTGTTTGTTTGTTATATGTATATGCATTGAACGAACAATGGACGTGTTATGCGGACAATACACAAGTGAGCGATAATTAAAATAAAATCAATTCAATGAACATGGCAGGTCACTTGATATTGATATTTTTGCACACACATTTTATTATTTTTAGATTAATCCCATCGAATGCATCGGTGCTACAAATCTTGAATAAATTTATGATTACAGACTGTTTAAAAAAACAATGCATATGATACATGTCAAGTGGGAAACTGCAATCAGTGCATACCAGATTGTTTGCAAAGGCGATGGCAGTTCGTCGTTGAAATTAAATTATGTGATTTATGCATGCTACTAATTCCCATATGTCAAGCCGATATCCTACTAACTTTACCACAAAATTATGTGCAAATTTAACGCAATTATTTTTGTCGAGCAGACAACACACGTGCTTTTGCTGTTAGCCGATTCGATCATTGAGTTTTGAACATAATTATAATGACGACTATTGTTGGAATTCACCAAATTGATATGTTTTTAGAATAATACCCATACAACCCGAGTAGCAAAATTCCCCATTTTTCTCGGTTGCAAATGAGTTACCATTACTTGAATACAACTCCAAAGATGTTGCAAGCTGATCTTTGCAACGTCACAATAACCGAATTGTAAGCTGTTTAGCCGTGAGGCGAGGAAATTTTACAACGAATATCATGTTGTCGTCAATAGTGGCCCATAGGGTGGCAGCATCAAGAAAATTCAAATTGTCGCGCTGTTTAGTTCGGAAAAAAATTCCGAAATTACATTGATTTGCCTATTGAAATTGTGGGCACTCGCGTCGCTACAGTTGTCATTTAAGCTAGGGGGATTTAACTACGTGAAAACTTGTAAAAAAATGATATAAACGCGCACGAAATTGTTACATTCACCAGATAACTTGCATGATTCCACTCAGTTGACAAGTTCCGTATTAAAACAACATGCGCGAACGCGCGCGAGTTCGTGTGCAAACTTGTAGCTGGACGACGCGCACACATCAGTCGTTCCCTTTATTATATCTGGATTAACTTTTCCAACACTTTCTCCAGCTCTTTAAAAATATTTCCTTTGTCCATTTTATAATTATATAAATCTTTGAACTTTTGGAAAGGATGTGAAAAATCTTTATACACGTAAACAACCGATTTTTAGCTTGAAACGCGTTTTAGTTGTCAAATAACAACTTGAAAAACGCGCAAAACCATAAACAAACTTGTGTAAACTTGTGACCGTGCGCGTCAGTACGTACAAGGAACGCGTCGAACTCCCGCGAATCAAGCAAACTGGCAAAAAACATGCTGAACTCGTAAGAGTTAAATTCCCCTAGCATTTAAGTTGTTTTCGGTCTTGCTGCCATCCGATGTAGTGGCCACAGAATCTTAAAATTCAAGCGCCCTTCTCAAAATGCAATTTTGAGAAAAAATTTGAAAAATATTTTTCCTAACTTTTTTTTATAATTTTTTCGTTTAACTATCTCAAACCATTTCAATGTCTAAATTATAATAATTAGCTTAAACGTAATGATAAAAATGCATAAATATATGATAAATTCAATTTTATTTTTGGAAGAACAAGCGCATAGATGCGCAAAGAATTCCAAACAGCAGTAAATATGGCGATTTTTACTGCCATTGTTACCACCGTGTAACAAATTTCAACTTTTTCTTCTGCACATGAGAAATTCCGATTGCTTGTTTTAGAGGACCAAAAACCAAGCACTTTTGCATCATTAGTTTGTTCGAAACCACGTCTAGACTTTTTTTTATCGACACATATAAGACAAATTTCAGGCCAAAATGAGCAAATCACAAACATGAGCTTCGGTTTGACAGGTAAAAGCAAATAATTTCTAAATTTTCTGCCTTTCAACATCTAGTATGATCCTTTACAAACATTTTGGATACTTACATGACCAAATCGAGTGATGTTTTCACATATTTCTGGCCGC
>NW_022601408.1:743735-766622 GCF_009176505.1 Sitodiplosis mosellana
TTATATGTGTTGTGAATAGAAGTTGCGTTTTCATTCTCGGACATTCAAATGTATTTATTCGGATTTAATGCAAAAAATCTCAAATATCTCCAAAATCCACAAAAATCTGATTTATTTATTCGAAATATTCGAAAATATATCATACAATTGATGTTTATTTCAAATATCTCAAATATCTCACAAGATTCAGAAGCGTGATATTCCCCTAGCTTTAATGAGAACACAATGAGTTTTATTTTAATAAACAAAAATGACTCATTTATTGAATTCATTATAAAAAAAAATGATTGTAAGAATGCAGATAAATTTCTTACTTTTGCTGATTTCAAGATGCTTTTACTGGTGCTATTCACTCGATCTATAGTCTCACTCTTGCTCGCTTTCCCTTTCGGTTTTCGTGCCGCTAGTAATTCTGCTTCTACCCAGTACTCTAGAATATGGTCTTGAATGGGCAATAGCTGGTCTTAGCAGAAAAACCGAGGGGGTAGTATTACACTAACAACAACATCATTTGCAAAATGAAATTCGTTCAAAACGTGAGAACAGGCGTGAATGCGCTCACTTTGCAAACGCATTTGTTCAATTTTCCGATTGAAAACGGACAACAAAATATTTATTTTCTAATCAACCGAAAAAAGGCAATTTCATTGTCTTGTGTGCCATCGGTATATTTGCACAAATTTATTCAACAGAATCGAAACATTTTATTGATTTCAAACATTGATAGAACTCCAACTTTCCATTTTTGAAAGCCACAGAATTTATTTTAGGTCAAAAACAAAACCCGTCTCACAACTGGACCATCTCCCTTATTGTTAGTCAATGCAGTTCCAATGCGTCGCCGTCAAAATGTGTGGCGTTATTGGTTATAAAATTCATTTGTAATTCCCTTTACTTATAAAACTGTTCAAAACTATGACACGTTCAAAAGAAGAAAGGCTCTCTGAAATCGCCTATGTTACTTTTGCCTAAAACGTCAATGTCATTAGCAGCATTGACGTTCTACTGATTTAAAAGCATTGAAATGTCAATTGCTTTGACTTTCTAGGCACAAATTTCCGAGAGCCTTTTGGAGCTGATGCTTTTGACACTACGGTACCATACGAAATTTATTAATTGTATACTTCAAATACACTTGAATTGTATGATGTGATACATAATACAATCAAAATATATTTCTTCGAATCGAAATTGTAGTCACTCAAGTTTCGTGGTGGCGCATCTATAATCATCTCCATGTCCAGTGTCCACCTTGATTGACAGTGCACTAGACCTAATTCATCATTTTCAGTTCGAACACGTTCGATACGAAAGAGTTCAAATTTTAGAGTGTAAATAGTTTGGTAACGTCTGGATGATACTTTGTAATGGTCTACACGAAAACCTTACTCGGCATCAGTGTTTGGTTTGGTTGTCGTTGTCAATATCTATGTGACATGCATATTGCCTGGTATTCCATTAAAGTGTATTTACGTGTTTGGTTTCGTGTGCTACATGCTAAATCTATTTTCTCAGTAATCCATTGTCGGCCATTATATACAGTGTACGATGTATTCGATGATCAATAACGACGATAATCGTACAGCTCATCATTATTGTTGTAATGAGTTGCATAATAACCGAGCTAAATTTGTTTTCAATTGTTCCCAATCCCAGTCCGAATAAGAATTTAGCAATGAATAAGAATTTCCCAGCCACATCATCATTTATGCACAAGGTGGCTTTCCGAAATGATGCATTGATACATTATTAATCTATGTGTTCGCGATCTCAAAATGGGGTGTAAGATCAACGTTACCGTAAATATACCTGTGCATGAATACATAGGAGTATTTTCAAAACACGTTCATACAGCTAGAAAAAAATCCATGCAAAATGATTGCATGCAACAAAATTTCTAGGGGCTTGAATCTCCAGAATATGGAATTAGTTTGATTTAAAATATACACTGAGAAAAGCTTTTCTGTGTCGGTATTCTACAACACATTCCGAACACTTGGTTCGGAAATATTTCGAACGTTCGTTTCCTTCCCACTTCTTAAAATCCAATTGAACGTTCGAAATAATTCCGAACAAAGTGTTCGGAATGTGTTGTAGAATACCGGCACTGGAAAAATAACAGATGGCGTTTGTAAATGGTTAGTTTCCAATCTTTTTTATATGGAGGTTGTGAATTGTCACACTTTTTCTGCAATACGATATTACCGAAAAAGTAGAACAATTCGCAACCTCCATATAAACAAGTTTGGAAACTAACCATTTACAAACGCCATCTGTTATTTTTTCAGAAAAACTTTTCTCAGTGCAAATTTTACTGCAATTTCATTTTCTTGCAGATTTTCAATTCCATCAGGATGAATAACACATGTTTTTCGTCTTTGTGCAGAGAAAAAGGAACGCTTCCATTGCATCACGTTTAGTTTTCGCGGTTTACTTTCTATAAGTGCTAACAGATAGTGGTCAAGTGTCTACAGTAACGTTGCAGAATTAGACGTGCTCTACAACTAATCTGCAGACATAAGAATTAATTGCCTACAGCGAAGCTGTTGAGCACATCATGCAGATAAGTACATTTTTTTTTAAATGTTTAGTTGTGTTACCGATTGAACTTTCCAAAAAAGTGCTTTATTAAGAACAACACAAGCGCTGCCACAGAACTTGATGAAATTATACAATGAAATGTTGGTAATACAGTGCGTTGAGTTCGATTTTCATTGTTCAGATGAAGTGAAGTGTTACACACTTGAACAATTGACACGTCTGTCAAAATCGATACGGAATTTGGAGTGGATACTTCAAATGAATTCGTATATTGCACGGGTATTCCAAATACGTGCACATAAAGTGTGTTCAGTACATACATATATAGATATCAAGAAACTGCAGATGTTCTGTGTGTATGTAAAGCATACGAAAAATGATTTTATATAGTTCCAAGCTCCTAGCGTAATTTACGTGTGAAAACTAAGTCTATATGTGCCTTGGCAATTCAAATATTGCAGACAATCGCCTTGTTTCAGTTAGTTTGAACGACGCAATTGTGCATTGTATATAGAACACTTGTTTGTCATGTAGTGAAAAAAAAGAACCATTCCGAAACCAACGACTATAAATTAACCGAATTCCAATATATGTTCGAAGAGTGCTCTCAAAGATTTCGTCCAAATCGAAACAAGTACCATACAAGAAACTACCGATCGAAGTGCGATGCAAAAGTTGGTCTTGACTCCAAAATTCGTTAACAATCAATGTGAATTGATTGCGATTTTATTTTAAGGCATTCGATATAGTTTAAACAAAGCAATGACTGCTATGGACACGGGAATTAGCCGACAAATAATATGATTTAAATCCATTATTATTCGGAAATGGTTTAAAAACGAGAAAATTAGCAACGGTTCACTACATCCATTCGACAGACAATAAATTCTAAAAGTTTTTCCTTTCTGGTGGAGCTGCTGCTTTGCTCGGCCTGGTTGACTCTCTTTTGTGCAGTTGCCGCAACAATGACATGAATTTATTGTGGCATAATCTTTGATCGTACTTTGTTATCTAACGAATTATCGGCTGCACCATGATTGTATCGCATCCGTTCCACCAATACCATTGCACCGCTGAGTTCGTTCTCAAGAGTAATTAAGTTTTAACTTTTCACAATTTTTTTTTTCTCTCTGTCTCTCTCTCTGTCTCTGCTTTCATTCGGTTCACTAGTTTAACCAGTGATAAATAAAACTCTGAAATCCTGAACATCCTTTTTTCAGCTTAAGTTGAACGTTCCTACATAAACAAAGAAAGACACAACTTTTCCCTTCTATCTTCAACATATTTTGTTTTCATGGATGTGATTTTTCAGTTGCCCAAGCGATTTTTATTCGGCTACAAAAAGAACGCCATAAACCCATCAGTGGATAACCGTAACTTTGTTGGTACTAACAAATGTTACGTAGTTTGTACCTGTGGAGCGGCGGTACGCTCGTAAAAGCTTTTATATTTCACACACATTCACACACACACACACACCTAGGCAAAACAATCACAACAGCAAAATAACAGTAACAGTTCAAGACTAAATTTGAATCAGTATCGGGTCCTTGTGGTGATCCGTTTCGATTCGTTTCATTTTGAGTTCGAACAATGCATATGCGCTCAGTCAAGCGAACTCAAAATATTACATTGAACCAAGCGCAAATATACATACGGTTTTTGTTGGCGTTTCATGTTGATTATTACCATCTAACTCATCTATTCGGCGTCCATCAATGTTTTCATACACTTGATTGTAAGCTGTTGATTTTAATCCATCATTTCACTCGTTGTTATAGCTATCATTGTTCCATATTTGTCGTTAATATTTTAGATGACATTTTGGTTGACTCCATTTTTGGTTCAGCATTCACCTCTGTCCGTTCCTTCATATCGGTTTGGAAGTGGAAGTGTTGTGAAATATTGAAGATATTGCAACAGCGGCAAAAGTCGAATTTTCGGTAAAATGAACCGTATTTTATACGTATAATCAAAATAAATAGTCTATCATTTGTTTTAAAATGTGTATAAAAAAGAGCAATTTTTTATTTGTTCTAAGTGAAAGCTCCAAATTTATAGAGTTTCGCTCGGGCGCACGGATTATGCCTTTATAAATAGGTTTCGGTCATCGTTTATTGCTCTGTCTCTTCGGTAGCATCGAACGTTTTGTGTGGTGGTATTGTAAGTGCAGTGCATGTGATACAGCATTCACCAAACAACAACAAAAACAACACGATGTCTGTCATCACAGTGCCCGTGTGACCGTGTGCTTGAACCATGCTCGTGCACTTAATGCTTTAGGCTATATAGTCCATTAATCATTGTTGTTCGACGGTGGCATTATTTTTGTTTTATTATTTGTTATTTGTTTATGCTGAATTATGAATATGTTGAGCAGTTGGCATGGGTATTCGACAAGCGTGCATCTGGACACATGTGAGACACATTCCTCAAGTCGCTGCTGCACTGTCATACTGTAATATTCGGGATGAATGAAACGTTGATCAGACTACTTGCATTTGAATGCAAATCGTGATTGGCTTCAGAATCAGTGGTTGACTTGAGTTTTGATGAAATGGCGTACAATCTAGACGCCAAAGCTCACCGGGAGCTGGATTTTGAATCGCGAGAATTGCCCCACTTTCGAGTGAGCTCTAGTGTAGCGAATTGTTCCACAATGTATTAAATAACAATTAATTCAATTTTGCTTGATGTTAACGGGGAAACGGACGCAAAGCATGGAGTCGATGCACAGCAAATAGCTAAATGTAATTAAACCTGAACGGTTTTGCACCCGATTAATCAAGCAATGGACTAGTTGAAAAATGGCTGGCAATTAGAGGTAAATACTGTAGGGCTGTGCTGGCAAAAACTATCTATGTACTTAAGGCATTTAGGTGCGTCAAAGTAGCAAATTCGTCTATTGACACTTTGTATGGCCGCTGAAGATTACGTGCGACCAATGAATCTTCGAAAAATGATTGTTGAAAACTATTTGCACGCCATTTTGCTAGTAACGCAGACATTTCCTTCATCCCATCTTATGGCTAGGGGCAATTTACTATTCGTGAATGCCGTTAACATTCGTAGATTAGTGTGGCATAATACTAATTCGTTCGTATTATGCCACATATTCGCATTGTTTAACGAGCATTCGCGAATGTGAGCACAAACACAAGCACAAACGTCACTCATTTTTGGGCAACTCAACATTTTTTTGGATTTGTTTGATATCAACCGGAATTTGATTATTTAAAAAATTCACTCAAAGGTTTTATATTACGAGTCCCTAAAAATAACATTAAGAAATTAATTTTTATATTGAATTGGCTAAACATTAACGTTCATCATTTTAATAAATGTCTCTACACTTGTCAAACAATCGGCAGGGGCATTCGTGCATTCGCAACGCTACTCATTTACACTGCCATTCGTAAACATTCGCAACCATTCGCAAACATTCGCGAATGTTTGTATCTAAATGCATGTGAAAACATTCGCCTATTCGTAAAACATTTGCGCCATTCGTAGAAGTGAATTCCCCCTAGTCTTCTGGTGGAAATTTATATTTCGCCCTGAATGAGTAAAACCAGACGACCAATCCTGGACTTGATTTATCGCCATCATTTGAGGTTTAATTATTCTTGCCACAGACTTTTGTCAATTTTTTTCTTCGCCAGCTAAAGACTCCGGTCTTAAAATTCGATTTGGCTAAATAGCAATGATTCATTGGTCGATGAGCCACCGCGAGTGTTTTCCATCATTACTCTTTGACTTGGTTTAGTGGCCTCAATTTAATGGCATCGTCCCCAGTCGCAATGACACAAGGCGAACACGAAGAATTGCTTGCTTGCAGATGCAAATAAGCACAGAAAATGCCTTTCGTCTAGTGTAAGAGACAACAAATGATTTAACGACAACGGATCCAAAATTAAAATAAAACTTGCCATAATTTAAATTCGAAAACGTGGTTGCGGTAGAAGAGACAGTTCGTGAGTTTCAAATAGCGCTTGTGAAAAAAAAATACGTGCAATGCACAAGCACAAGCACAAGCACACATTCATTTCAGTACCGCCATGCTGCATGGGGAATGTAAGGAACAATCGCCTATTCAAATTGCGAGAAACAAATTACGGACGTGATCGAAATACACAATTAGTGCTCTAAAAACAGAAAACTAGATTTGATACCTTGCCAAAGGTCATTTCCCATGCTCCTCACTGACAACGACTCAAAACGTTGACGCGATTTCATAGGCAATATATTGCGTCAGCCGAAAAGATTTGCATAGATTTGTTGATGACAACCGCAAAAATTCACGTGCCACCCTTCATTCATTCGCTACAACGAAGCTGGTATCAAGTGCAATTTCAATCAGTGGAATTGTCTCTATATCTAGCAACATGTCATCCATATGAACCAGCGAAGAAAAAAATATTGCTGTTACGATACGCACAATTTTTGGATAACGTTTTGAGTTCAGAAAATGAAAACCGTCGTTTTTTCATCGTCGAAATATTATTGAGATTTGACAGCATTTCCCTGTTAACAGGAAATAGTTGTCAATTTTCAGCGTTATAATGAAAAATTACCATTTAACTGTGTCTATTGCCTTCTCTATTTCGTTCGAATATTATTGACAATGTCAATTTCAAATGCTTTATTCAAGCTATGGTTCATCAAAGTGTCAAAGAAATCTCATAAAATTTACATTTATAATTAGATGGAGTGCAAGACGACTTCTTTTCATAATGCAATTAAAAAAAGTCAACGCGGCTCGAAAAAGCGAAGAAAATGAATACTAATAAAGCGCTTATGAAATTTTAAATACATGCTGATGTAATTTGCATTATTAGCCTTTTGATCACGGTCTCCCTATCTATTCGAATATTTAGCGATAGGGTGGTTAATTCGATGTACAGCTTTCATAAAGATCTTTATTTAAATAAAATACTGTCATTGATGATTCAATGAGAGCGTATGTAGTCAAAAGTTATTAAAGAACTGACTAGCATTTCTCCGAACATTATGTAACTGAAAAAAGTCTTATTTGAGTAATTCAAGAGAAGAATATGACAGCATTAAATATCTCGCAAACTGCATGGAATATATACAACGTAAATTTTCGTTTTTTCTGCAATCAAGACATTTTTGATTGTTCAGTGAATTTGTCTCTAAAAAATCACGTAACTTTCGACAACATGTTCAAGTTGTAGCAAAAGGCTTTTTTTTATATAGAGCCAATCATTTTGGATATATCAACTTTCATATCCACATTTCAGTGACTATATGCGCAAAAAATGTAAAACTACCAATAGAAAACGATTTGTCTTCTGACACATGCACAACATTATTTCGCACAACTTACACGTGGTATGCCGCATGCCAGCGAAGCTTTACGTATACTATGCTTGAGAATTTCGAAGACGAAGTTTAGCGGAATCGCTTTTCCATGGCGCGTGTTTTTTTCCAACCAACTTCTTATTCTCCACACATTTGCTTTTGTTTCCGCATTCTATTGAAGCTTGTTTTTACAACTTCTTCTTCCTCCTCTTCTTCATTTTTTCCTTTTAAAATACATACAACGTCTTTTTGTGGTTTTGCTCGGCATGGAATTCTTGTTAGTGTGAATATATGGTTCTAGTGTTTTCAGTTGCTGCTGGAATAAATGTTGACGTATACAACGTCATATCCAGGCTCTTTATTCAGAGCATGCAATGAACGGAATGAAGAATGAAAAATGAAGAAAAATAGTCACACGAACATAACAGATTCATATGAGTATGCTTGACGATAATGTAGTGTAATGTTTAAGAATAAAAAAAGCAAGAGGCAAAAAAATTACTCATTAACTATTTTAAATAGAAAGTTTCTATCCAAGATTAATTAGCATAAATTCATAAAATGTCAAAAATCGCAAGACTTTTTCACACCCAAGATAAAGGCAGCATAATGAACGAAGAGAAATTGGAACGTGCGAAAACGTCTCTTGCTTAATCGATATGTCACATGCAGACGGATTAAATACAGTAACAACTTATATTGTTACACATTTCATCATTTCACACTCAAATACAATATTGTGATTTTTCCAACCACGAATAAAGTTTTCTGTTTACGTAGACATGTCTGCAGCTAATTAAAATCAGTTTGAAAACTTTTCAACGATACGACACGGCACGGCACGACATGATAAAACACGACGAAGTGCGTAGCACAAATTCACACAACTGCATGTAATGAATTTGGCAATATAAATTGAAATGAAAATACTTGTGTGTTAATTGATTCTTATCAAACATGTGTTTCAAGATTGCTGAGCATCTCAGCATTTCGTAAGGCACGGATATATCCGAGCATATCGACGACGAATACTGTATAATACAGTGGCGTGTGTTGCTACGTGCAGCCGCAACGACTCGAACGAAGTGTGTTCAGTTGATGTGGCTGCACGCAGAAACAACATACACATTCCGGTCGAGTCATTGCGGCTGCACGTAGCAACACACGCCACTGTATTATACAGTATGCGTCGTCGATATGCTCGGATATATCCGTGCCTTACGAAATGCTGAGATGCTCAGCAATCTTAAAACACATGTTTGATTCTTATTTTTGTCATTTCACACTGAAATGTTTTATTTTCGTATAGACCTAGGCAAACGCATCGCCTCTCAATTGATAAGCCGTTGGAAAATTGTTTTGAATTGCAAAGTTCAATGTTCGGATGTAGGTGATGTAACAATATAAGTCATTATCATCATCTCATTTGAGAGAATTGAGCAAATATCTCAATGGCAAGACTAGATATAGAATATTCAACATTGTCTGATTGGCTGTTCCAAGACTATCTTCTTCAAATTGGGAAGATTAAAAAAAAGCTAATTCACCATTGCTTTTAATTAACTTCGCCACTTGAATTTTGTATAATTCAGTTTTGGAACAAAGTATAAGGTCGGAGTGAACCGTACGCAAAAACCAATATCGTCAATGTATACAGTCTAAATTCCACTTTTGACCTACTTCCTAACTTCCCATAACAAAAGCCAACTACTTGAAAAGCTTGGTAAAACAGCAAGCACGGCTTATCTTACTAGTGCTGTTCTGCCATTGTTAACTTTTCTAATAAAACTAAATCGACAGAAACGAAGTTCAAACGCTGCCAAATGTCATTCGGTTTTTTCCCACTATTCAGATATTTGTTGCATCGTGTTTATAGAGCAAGATGGATTGAAGAAAACCGAAGCAGATGAAAAAAGAGAAAAAAATGTAACCAAATGTCGAAATCCACTTGAGTTTTAGTGAAATATCTTCACTGTGTTTGGCGCGCTAGTAACTGCTCTTGTCAATTTGAAATATATCGTGTGGATGTTTGGATGCAGAGCATGTAAGCGTGTCTCAGTTGCTTCCGTACTCTTCAAGTTTCTGTCTTAGTTAGTGTTTTCTTGATCGCAGCGTAACACATTTAATTGGATACATTGGATGAACAAGTGTTGTGTCAGTTGAGCTGAATCGCATCATGCATTCATACTGTAAAAGTCGGGACCAGCGTGGTCAAAAATTCAGTTTAGGCTAAGCTACAGTGATGTCTTGAATCAATTTTTATGATATGTTTGATGGCATATCATTTAGTTATTACTATACCAACTTGAACTTTATCATCACAAAAAAAATTCTTCTGCGTAAACCAATCATGGTTGGACATCAGCCAATGACTTTTTCCTCAAAAAATCATTAATTTTTATTTCTCAAAGAAAAATCACGGGAAAATTGAAATTTGAAAAATAAATCTGCAATAATTTCAGTCTAAATTCTAAATGGAGCTCAACGAAATCCACATGAGAGCTGAGGCCGGAACGCATGTATGGACGCTACAGCCCTGTGTACAACGCTTACTCATGAACATTTTTTCGACTAACAAAAAAAAAAGCATAAATAAAAATAACATATAAACTCCAGTATAAAGCTGAAGCTAACGTTGAAATGAAACAGCCATGTCTATCTGGTGTTGTGCAAATGCACACATTTTGCTGAAGTGTTGAATTGCAACTACAAAATCTATAAATACCTATTAAAGCAAAAAATCCAACTTGCACATGCTTATGTTCCCATTCAGCCAAATCGTTGCCTTGCAAAAACAACCAACCATCTTCCAATATACCATACGGATTGCATAGTACCGCAGTTTGTTCAAACGAAATATATTCCGCTTCCTTGGATACATCTTCAATAATCCACAAAGTACAGATATATTCTGCCTTCAAAGTGTCCAACATAATATAATCGACATGGTTTGCACAATTCCAAAATTCGATAGTTGTCCAGAGCAAGCAAAAATCGAACGCATGGAACGAATTGATCGAATCAACGAAACTATCTATGAAGAGCATAGAATTTGAATTTAAAATTTATGACATTTTCATAAATACTGGTAAAGTATCGGTTTAAGTTTTCATTTAATTTAAAATAAAGTCTAACAATAATTCGCAACAAAATGCTACAAGAATTGAGCACCGACTCAATTACACCGAGTCAAAAATTATACGTCAATTTTTTGTTCAAACATTCATACCACATGGTGGTATCACACAGAATTTTAAAAAGGAGTTTAAATGAATGGTTTGGAGCGAAAATGTAATGCAGAAAAGTTGAGCGGAAAAATGTCAAATGAAAAGGGATGGCTATACAGTTCACTATAGTTTACTATACAGTTTACTATATAGCTATCTCTTTTCCGCTCATTCATCATCGACATTTTTCCGCTCAACTTATCTGTATTACATTTTCGCTCCAAACCATTCAAATGTTCAAAGTGTCCTGAACTCGTATTGACTATAGCGGTCATGTATGCCATAGCTACACACATATATACTACATGGATTGGTTGATGGACTAGTTCAGTTTGATTTTGGTTCACATACCATGTTCCAATCGAGTACTCTCTGTACAATGTAAAGGGTGTTTCAACAAGCACACAAAAAGATCTTGTTGAATAAAATACACAAATTCGATTGAAATTGCTCAGACCTTCATTGGATGTTGTAGTTCGGTCCATTACAAACATGTTTTAAAGTGAATGTTATTCAAATGATTATATGGCGCATTTTATTTATGACCTGTTTTAGAGGCCAGATTTCACCAAATTTTTTGTAAAAACGGCTCAATTAATGGTATAAAAACGCATTAAATGTGGACTTACACATCTCAAAACGCAGCTACGGTACTCGCGGTTAACTAATCTATCACCGAACAGCCAAAAGAATAGTCCAATTTTGAGTATTTTGTGAACTGAATGTCCATTGTCCAACCTATGCATTTGGTGCCCAAATTTTTTGACATTTTTGAAGCTCGATTCAGATTAAGTTGTTTTTTGACGATTTTTCAAGGATATCTAGGCATTTTGAACAATCTAATATGTCAATTGATAGGTATTGTAAATGCGCAAATTTTGATATAAAATACTTATGGTGTGCGAGCAGGTCGCTCGGCAAATTTTATGGCCAATTTTCCGACCACCATTTTTGGGGGTATAGAAGTAAAGTAATAAGTAACTTATTACTTATTACTTTCATTTTATTACTGTAATAAGATGGACTTATTACTTATTACTCATCTTATTACAAGTAATAAGATGCGTAATAAGAAATAGGTCATCTTATTACAGTAATAAGTAGGTAAAAAAGTAATAAGAATTACATTTTTTTACTTCTATATTTTGGGGGTGAATCGTTCCACCCATATATATTCCATACTATCAATTCAAATATTTCAAATGCCTATTCGCGTTCGATAGGGCATCCTAAAAACTCCCCAAATACAAATTTCGAGGATATCAACCAGTTTGGTGGGTGAATTATGAAGATTTTTAGCTTATAGGGTTATGAAATTAAGGGTTTTTGGCATATTTATGCATTTTTGTCATGAAAAGAGTGAGTTGGGGCTGATGATGTGTTCAGATGATATGCTTAGAACGCTTTGACAAATCAAATGACACCTTAATTGGGGCCTATTTTTTCATAGGAAGTCGCGGAGAGCTCAAAAGGTAGAAAAAATGCCAACAATCTCAATTTAAGGCAGAAGAGGGTAAAATCCCCATTTAACACCCCAAACTGATTTCATATTTGGAAAGTCCATAAAAAATCCTATAAATATTGTGAATATACGCGTCTGTCAGAATAAAGTACACGTTAGCATTACACGCCTGACGGTCTTAAGTGCACCTTCGTAGAACGACTTGTTGTATTTGAACTACTGTGTTTGAAAACGATAACGTATTTTCGTTATATATATTATTCATAGAGTGAAAAGAAAAGATAAAGAATCAAGTGAAAAATAGTTTCAGCATTGATGTGTGCTGTAGAGAACAAAAAATTGCGACACACACAAAAGCAATCACTGCTATTCACATTGTATGAGTAAAGGGACAAGTACAAATATATGTTTGAAATGTATAGCGGTCAAGAACGAATAAGAAGTACGTAATAAGTTTTGCACGCACGCTTCCATGTTGGCGATGATGTATGTGAAAGTATTGAAGGTATTGAAATGTTTTTGAAGTAGCCAATTAAACGGGCAAGGTGCCCGTCGTACGTGGAATCTTTCAAATGATTATTATCTTTTCATTCAATTTTGATCGCGAAGAAATAATTTTTCAATAAATTTTTTATATCAAAATACTCTGCTGGGCACAAGGAATAAAACAAGCTATGTTGATTCAAAATCGAGTAAACTCAGTACGGCCTAACGCGCATTGTACAACGTACACATGAGGGATGAATGCGGAATTTTTCTATGTACACCATTAGAAAACCATCTATACTATACATTCAAATTGAATTCTACTATGGAGGAAATAGGGAAACTTAGATGCAACAACAAATATACGATACAAAAACACGACAGAAATCTATGTTGAATTGAAGCTATAACATTGGAAACTGAAGACACAATTATGTTGAAAAATTCATGAAAAAAAACATCCGTTCACACATCCAACGCAACAGTGAGAGTTTTGTTGCGTCAAACAACAGCCCGCTTTGAATTATGATTAATGAGCCGACTTACAATAGCATTAAAGTTTAACTAGAAAATGGCTCATATCACACATGCTGAGGCTGTTCACAATGCGACAGCACAAAATGAAGCTCAAAACATATATGTCAATTGCGTAGCGTTGACGCTTCTGGATCCAACCGCATGGAATATTAAGAAAATTAAATAGTATAAAATGACATTGTGACATGACGGGATCTGACATCCGACGATTTTTATTGTTTAGCGCAAATAGCTGACGGCATGAATAAAATATTGGATTACGCAAACTCATACTCGGTGGCTAGATTCGAATATGGAAAGAGCTAGACATTCTCTCGCCTGCCAGTCATTCATCGTATAAAGTTATTTTGAAAGGTGTTTTGGGTGAAATTACGAGAGCCCTTGAAATTCCAATACCTATGGATTTTACACAGCGTCGACGGAGCAATGTCATGCGATGTAATATATTATTTTATGAACACAACAAAAAAAAAAAACAGATCCAGAGTTGTAATCTGTTGGAACAAAAAGTTTAGTTGTGGCAAAAATAACTAAACGAATTCAAAGAGAAAAAAAATTTCATCATTTCTTTTCGTTTGGTTTCTCCTACAAAACAATCACAACACTTCTGAATATTCTTTTTTCTTTTCGCTAAAAGCAAAACTAAATTAATTGACAGCTATAAATTTGAAAGTTACTTGCATTTTTGTAGTTGGTAAAATAGGTGGAAAAATAAGGAGGAAAGTGCCGAAATGCAAAATAAAATAAGAGATACGCAAAAGTGAAACATGATTTTCTCTTATAATCTTATATCAAATAAAAAAACTTCTTTCGAAGTAATTCCTCGTGACGAAAGCGAACACGAAACAGTTGATATCAATTTTAAAAAATCATTACGGTGCGATTCTGAAATTAGTTGGAAGAATGCAAAAAAAGCAAATCCAAATCGCTCCGAAATGTTTTTTTAAAATTGATATCAACTGTTTCGTGTTCGCTTTCGTCACGAGGAATTACTTCGAAAGAAGTTTTTTTATTTGATATCAGTTGTTTTGTACCCGAAAATTTTTTTCTCACAAAACCAACTAACTCTTAACAAACACAAAGTGGTGTGTATTGAGCCAAAGAAAATGAAACATGAAATGTTGTAGTTAAAAACCAGCATTGTCGCGTTTTTGAATAAAGCGAAATCAGCGCGTAGGTAGGAAAGCAGACATATGAGCGTGTGGATTCAAGTTCGAGTTGCACACCGGAGGGAAATAAAATTTTCGTTAAATAAAATTTGGTTTTTGGACAGACAGATGAAATTAAGTTACATTTTGTTTTGATGGAATTACATATCGCTTTTATACTAAGAAACTATCAAATGTTTAGTTTTTTCATGATGAATTTTTTTTATTTTGATTTTTTCATGAAAAGTACTTTTTGTGTTTTTTGTTGATTGCGTGGAATAAAAAGACTTGGTGAGGGGCTGGTATCTGAAGAAATATTATTTATTTGAACGCAAAACCACTTTGGTTATGATTTTGCCATTGTTAACGGCAACAAAAATGAGTTTTAGTTGATTTTTGTCGATTTTTCATGTTTTTTCCAATTTCTAATGGCTATATCTCGAAAAACAGAGTTTTCCCAGATGTAAGCTATATGTCAAATTTTAGCTCTAATTTGGGGCTATATTTGAGGCAATTTTGAAAAAAATCGTCGGAGCCGTTTTCGAGAAAATGGCCGATTTGTGCAAGGCCAGGTGACCAGTTTTTGGGTTTTCAGCCCATAAGACCATGCTTACTTGATTTTTCAAAGCTCAAATAGGTGCCATTTTATAGCTGGCCTTTAGACCTTTCCAATGATACCTAAAAGTCTGAAATTGGTTGACAGAGTTAGGCACAGTAGCCATTGGAAGGAAGACCATTTTTTGAATTTTCAAAGGCCGGCCAAGGCCAAAATGGCGGCCAAATCAAAAAGTGGCGGAACAAAAAAGTCTTAGTTTTTGATATAGTCCAATGCCTGAAAGTTTGAAAAAGATCGGACAAAAAGTACGGACGGACGGACACACAGACAAAACTATTATCTCAGAATAATTGATGGAGACGGCAAAGAAAATTTTCAAATGGCTATAACTCATGAACTGATGGCCCGATTTCGACGTTCTTGGTCTTGTTGGAAAGGTCTCGATGAGAAGCTTCCGAAAAACCATATTTTGAGATGACTGGGCCGCGTCCACCCCCCGGTAAATGGGAAAAACTGAGAATTGCTCCAAATTTTTAAGTGGCCATATCTATGGAGACGGTTGGTCGATTCCCAAGTTTGAATGCATTTTCTGGGCCTATGAGCCAAGGGCTTTCTGACGATACTTCATTCATACCAGATGGCCTCTTAGGAAAAAAGTTCGAAATTGCGTGTATATATAGCGAGTTCGACTTTCAGCACAGAGGTGCTTTCGTCACTCGCGCCTGCTGTCGCCGGCTGTGATTACATTTCAGCAGTTTTATTCCCGTGTTCCAAATTTCTTCCGAACCACAATCATTTCTGTTTCTCATTTGCTGTGAATGGACTTACGTACGATTTATTTACATAAATGTAAAACAGCGCTAATTCACGAATGAAAGTGGTAAACAGAAGAAAAAACCACTTTCGTGCGGTCTGTAAAAAAACTGGTTTTGTATTATGAATAAAATAGAAACAGGTAGAACACTGATTAAAATTGCTGAATTTTCTGGAAAAAATTTCTTCTGGAATTTTGTATCAAAGTTTATAAGCTTTTTGCAGAATGTAAACAGATAGATGATTGTACAACAGTAAAAAAATAAAATGGTAATAAAAAGGTACATATTGTAATGCGTTTTGTAATTCACAAGGAAACGTCGTAAACAATAAAGTTTAGTAGTTGTTATCATCCTTTTTTTCTCTTTGCAATTTTTGCAATTCAAGATTCGAATTTCTTGGAAATGCATTAAGTGAAAAGTTGAAGCAAAGAACATCAAAAGTTTGTCGTAAAAACCATTGCATCATTGTTCCTTCTCCTCCTATACAAATTTGATCAGTGTTATAGCCATCCGTCGAGTTGGCCAGTTATTTTCTCAAATTCTATTCAATTTTGAATTAACTACTTAATAGCATCGAATGCTCTGTTATGTTTCAAATCATGGTTTAATGATAAACTCAAACCACTCAACAATCAACATGGATCTGCCCAACCGACGTAAAACTTCTCGTCGATTTATCTACTGTATAATATACTCTAAAAGTCTCAAATTAAACGCATAACATTTAACGCTTCACATAGCCTTTGTCCCCCTGGAAACGTTTACCAAAGGTTATTCTGGACGGTTTGCTATCTGACTACTATCAAGCATTTCCATCTTGGTTGTATGACTGTGTTTTTATTTCCATGTCCTACTTGTGTAAATGCTGAAAAGATTACGAAAAGAGCCAGGTTTTTAACGAGGCGATAACTGATAGTAATTGCTATTGTTATTATTAATCATTGTAAACTAATACGAATGGATGTAACAGTCTTGCACTCTCTTCCGGCCACACCTCTATTCTCCTGTAATATATTCAGCCAGAGCTTAAATAAAATGAAATAAAATTCGAAGGAGAAGTTATAAAATGAAACCGCCAACTGCAAATACTAGTGTAGAGTATACTGTGTATACACAACACATTGAAATACTATTCTATTCGATTTCGGTACATCATTGAGGTTAAGAAAAAGTATATCCATAGATGCTCCAGAAATCATTTCGAACTTTTGACAGTTCTCAAATCTTCGTATGAGGGAACCAAAAACGGTGTTTGTATATTGCGTCAGATTGTTGTGATCTGATTGAATGGTGGGGCCATACTTTGGCTATATGTGAATGTAAATCATTTGGAATATTTGAAATATTATGTTTGTGAGAAAAATGTAGTTACAAAACAACTTTTACCGGACATTTCAACTTTTTCTGCCACAAAGTACTGTACATGTACACAATTTGCATAAACATTGTCGTCCACAGTGCACACTACAAATTTCGTATTGCCAACTCCTGAACTGAATTAACAAAGTATTTTCTTTTACTACTACATTTGATTTGAAATCGGTTCATTATTTCAATGCATGATTTGGAAAAATTTGTGTGTTAGGTATTATTTAAGGTGAACTGAACTTGAAACAGTGCTGGTACATTAGTTGTTCTACTATTCGTTTGAAAATTTGAGATTGGCTAAAAAGACGTAACCGTCAAAACAAACAAAACATATTTCACAGTAACACTAGTCAAATGATAGACGGTGAAATTGAGTCTGATAGTTCGAATGTATTTCTCTTGGTTGTGTCTTTGAAATGTCGAATTTTTTGAAACACGAATGTGTCTTTCTTCGTTTTGTATAGTTTTACATTTCCGATATGTTATTAATATGTTAATAACCAAAATGTCAGAAAATTTCTAATAACTCAAACATAACATATTATTAGATTTATAAGATTCTACGATATTATTAACATATTATCTTATTACTGATAAGATCGCCATTTTATTAAAAAGTTAATAAGATCCATCTTATTATTAATAAGAATTAATGCCTGTAAATCTATATCGTTTTGATCAGTATTTCTGAAATTTCGACTTGTCTATTTATTCATGAAACTTTGAAAAGTTTCAACTGAAGTAAGATGATCAACGAGAACTAATTCATGACGATTCAAGAATAAACGTGAATCATATTTTGCTTCCAATTCGCACACAATTCAGCGCAGCAAAGCGATAAAACTATTCTACAACACCATGGAATAAAATTCCTATGGAATAAAATTCAATGTGCAGATATAGCAATCCATATAAACGCAGATATAGCAATTTTGGAAAGGATTACAAGAGTACTGAAAGAGTATAAAAAAAATAAGTCGAACTACATTGCAAGCATACGCCACAATAAAAATGTACAAAAACTCTGTACGTAAACAAGAAACAAATGAAATAATGGAAATGAGGAAGAAAGTGATAATAATAATGATGATAAAAAAAAAAGAGAAAGAACCATCGAAACGTCATTTTGAAGCAACTTTCAATGCTAGATATGTGCAACGTTCTGGTGCAATTTCTTTCAACTTTAACGTTCACTTTTATCGAGAGCAGTATCAATGATAAAATTTGCCTATGTTTTTATATGGAGCACATGATTATGCTATATTTAAGCGACATCTTGACGCTAAACGCTGAACTATGAAACTTCTATATAAATATACTGCCAACTATCAATGACAGCAACAATAGAACGTATTTGTATTGCAAAACGCCAATGGTTTGGCGCCAAACCAAACGTTAAATTCTAGTCATTTTTCTCATTGGCAGTATAAAATATTCTGAAAATTTTATTTTAACTTTTCTTATTCTGATACAAAAAATTAAACGAGATTTCAACTTTTTTTATTATTTTGAAATGATGACATTATTTAGCTGCAAACGCTTTACTTTTTAATAACTTCTTCTTGCATAATTTTAACTTTTTACTTATGGTTTATCATGTTCGTGCCACAAATTTTTGTGCAAATAATTTTTATGTTTTGGTAACAATTATCTATCGTTTGAAAATGTTATTATCATTTTAAATTTAATTGCAAATGATTCGCTTTTCTACATTGTTCACATACAGCGAACGATTTTCGGAAGAAATGATGTATAATTCGACGTCGTTGATTTCAATTTCGAAGCAGTGTCCAAAGTCAAAGACCCATTAATTTGGCCTATAGAATCGGCTTGTCATTGGAAGACTCGTGTGTGAGTAGCAAAATTTTCATCAAAAAATGTTCAGTCTATTTTTGCTTTCGTTTGTCTTTCGGAAACGTCCAAAGTCTAGTTCATGGTTGCTCGAGTAAGATTCAAATGTAACAAAAAGATTTTTTCAACGAAATTTAAATTTATTTTCAGTGAGCAAACAATGAGCAATAATTTTTTTTTTTCGGTTCAAAGCAAGCCGTTTCGTACTTTACACTCAACTCTCACAACGACATGGCCTTTTTCCTCGATTTTGGATGAATATTCGTGTCAGGGACCTATTACCTTATTTTCCATGTTGGAATATATACATAGAACACCATTTCGTAGGGCAATTAGAAATATTATCCACTATAACTGAATATTGATTCAATATCACGGTGCAACACACTTTTTGCGTCTCTCCAAATCTTATTATTTTCTGATAAAATACGAGTCAAAATCAGAAAATATTGAGATTTGGAGAGACGCAAAACATTTAGCGAATTTTGTTGCACTGTGTATTTTAAATATTGGAAGTTACATCAATTTGTAATATATATTTTTCTTAGCGTAATAGCTAGAGACGTATTGATAGTTTTCGTTTTGTTTTACTGAACTGAAATATTTGCTGAAAACTTGTTGAGCTTGGCAAAAGTCCAGCAACGGACCCCAGGAAATCGATTACAATGAACGTCAGTAAAAGATTTAGAGGAACGACACGTTCGCATTGCAAGGATGTCATGGCCAACTTGGTTAATAATGCATAAGCACTAAGAGAAGAGGCTGTATAAATATCTATTATCATTCGAATCTCATGTTCAAACAAACGACAGAGAAACTATTTAAAACTGAAATTGAAATCGTAACAAGATTACCAACGTGCTGTAGATTAAGTAGCCGATTCCTGATTACATTGTGAGCATTTCGTTTTTCGAAAAGAATAACATCAATCGTAGTCATCTTTTGGTCATTGCTATACAGCAGAAAGCCGAACCAACGGCAAGATAACCATGAATATAAAATGATGAAAACTTTTTTTTTTAAATTTATTCATTTGGAGAGGGGCACAAAAATGTATGATATCAAATAGACGACAACGACTCAACGTTCTATCATTGTAGACAAATCTTTTCTATCATCACTTTGATTGTTTTTTATCGAAAAGTTTGTTCTGTTTTATTTCAATATCTAATCAGTTGGGCACGACATCTTATGTGAGAAAAAAAATTGTTTTTTTTTTTTTCGTTCGAAATAATTTATGCGATATCGTCTTCGCGACAAAGTTTGGGGTGCGTTAAGTGATAGAACGAACGGAAGTATATGGCAAAATGCGATATAAAATGAAGACGCAGAAAAAATGTTTTCATCACTGAGATATGAGTATGGAAATCGCGTGTGTTTTCCATTATGAATATAATTTGAAGGAGAGAAGCGGCAGAATGCAGATAAGCGTGGTGAAATAGACGCGAATTTATTCTTCGCAAATTGAAACAATCACGCGCACTCTTTTGACGCCTGTTCAAACAATGGACATTTTCACCAAATAGTAAAATCCACATTGTGAAACGTACCGAAATCAAAATTAGTTGCCATCAGTAGCAGGGAAATATTTTCCGACATGGCAGTGATGTGTATTGTTCTGATTGCTTCAAATAATAGTAAATTGTTTTGGCGTATAAGCCACGTGCTGTAGCAAACACAATTCGTCCATGAATTATTTGTGGGAATTTCATCGGCAAATAAGAGCTGCTCTCAACATCTCCCCCCCACCCGCAGAAAAAAAGCTCTTGACGTTCTCTTTGGGACTTTTTGACATGAATATGTCAACGACATGAACGATGCATAAATATTGAGTTTTATTTTTAATTCAATTTTTCTCAGGTTTCAGGCGTAGCAATTCGAATATTGTCGACAGCCCAACCGAATAGGAAAACGAATTGAAGTGCTTCGATTCTCTCCAGTCATAAAACACAATTGCAACACGCATTAAATTTATAAATGGTGAAAATGCATGGTCTCACACCTGTTTGTCTTATTATCTCAAATATGACTCTTTTTTCGCAGCTCTTTGCACGATTTTCGATCAGTGTTTATTGTTGAGTTTCTTAAATGCACATGCACATGCACATGCACATGCACATGCACAGTTATACTATTAATTGAAGCTGAAACATTTTTGCATGGCATAACGGTGCAAATATGTAGTCAAATTGAGAGGGAGAAAATTGGGTGATTGCTACTGCAAATTTAACTCTTGTTAAAGACATTTTTCACGCTGAACTACGTAGAATCGATATAATATCAAATTAAATTGTGCAAACACCTTGTTGATTCTACACGGAATCATCAAAATAAACGCTACTTTATTTTAACAACCAACCTTGAATGCATTTCAACTCGACTTACGAGCCATCATCAGCATCACGACTGAAACGAAAATCGCATTGTCAGCCAAATCACCTCGCCGCAATCGTCACAACATTGAACGACACAAACACACACAAATGCACACACATATTTATCGGTCAAATGAATGCGAACAACACTGAATCGATGTTGCCGTTATCTAAATTCACTGTGTTCTCGTTCTTCAAAATGTGCACACACCAGTGCCGTCTTAGCCTGGAAGCAAATGAAGCAGCCGCTTCAGGGCCCCGCGATTTCAGGGGCCCCGAGCTGCTGAAAAGGCCCTTGAAATATTAAGAGAAAATCTTATTAAAGAAAATTGAAAACAAAACACACAAAAAATTCTCAAATTTATTTCAATCTTCGTGGTTTGTTTACTGCCTACAAAACAGATGATGCGCGTGACGATGACGCCGTGGAAATGGTTTTGGCCCTATTTTGGCGTAATTAAAGTCATCAATTATTTCATCGAAGTCCAAATTATTCAAAATTTCACATTCAACCACTGAGCAGAAACGATTGAATGTCAAATAAGAATGAGTAATCAAAGAATTTCAACTGCAAGACGAAAAAAGTCATATACATACATATATTTCGCCTTATTTGTTGTTTCTGTCTTACTTTTTGAATGTAAGTAGTGTGGCTCACTTTTTAATAGAATGGTCAGTGGTATAATTGTTTACATATCAAAATATAAACAGTTTATCGATCAACCGGTTGAGCGAAAATCTTTATTGCTAAGTATGGTTGACTCTTCGAGACGAATGTAATTAAACATAGAGGGAGAATAGAGATAACGATAGGTTTCGTTTGTCAATTCGAATTGGATGTTGAGTCACATATACATTCGTATGAATAAGAGCGTTCATGTCCAGCATTATTGAGCAGTAATCAAAAAATAAATTAAAAACGGCATAGTTTAATAGCTCTGAATTCATCTTTTTGAATTTAATCGAAATTGGCGCAACATTCAAAATATTGAATTTTGTGCTATTGAGAAAAAAATTTAGGGCCCCGGAAATTTTTTGCTTCAGGGCCCCCGAAAGTGCTAAGACGGCCCTGGCACACACTCATAGGCATCGAGTCGTCTCTCGTCACTCACACTTTGTATCAAGTCAACATTGTCAATAGTCACATTTAAATGTTCATTGAACACCGCATGATTGGCAAACGCCGACTGTCTTAC
>NW_022601408.1:767022-834607 GCF_009176505.1 Sitodiplosis mosellana
AGCCTTTGAAATCCATATTATTTCAATAATTCCAAACGATGTCCATTTCGAACAATTTCACTAGATCTACTTATGAATAGAGGTGCACCTGCATTTAGCAACATTTTCAATGTCAGTTTTGTTGTTGTTTAGGATTGGATCTTGAATGATTGAACCACCTTTAAGTTATATCAATGCCAATTTCACCATAATATTACTTACTCTTTTTGCTACCACATTTCGGTGACTACAAGTTAGGAATGCTTGATTTTCAAAAACTATTTTCTAGGTTGAAATGATTACAATCATTCATTTGTTTTGAATGCATGTGATGATAATTGAACGTTTTTTTCATCGTTCCAAACAGCACCATACTCTGGTGCCCAGAGGTGTATGCCATCATTATAATGTCATTATTTGTCGCCCACAAACACATATATAGAGCCAACATTTACGATAGAAAAACACATGAAATACGAAGACGCCTCTCATTTCATTTCTTTGCTAATTGTGTTTTTAAAATTCTAATTTAAATTAAATATCTCTCGTAAAATTAGACGTCTACATCACCGCCGTGGTTCCCATCATTTGGTCACATTTGAAATGGCACTGCGGAAACACCACGAAAATTATGTTGATTCTACTAAAAAAAAAAACGATCGTCGAATGCCCGCCCGATTCTTTAGGCAGCATAGAGAAGACCAAGAGAGGTGGCCAATTATTATCCTTACCAAATATGAATCTTGAATGTTCTCTGGTTAAACAATAATTTACTTTCGGGGTAAAAAGCTAACCGAACGAATGACGAATTTTATGCTGTTTTCTCAGTTTATGCGATTCGTATCATTAATTTGATTATGTCTGGCGCATGATGGAATGTGAAACACATTTTATAACGTTCCTTTTAATGACAATTTGATTGTTTAAATTGAATATGAAGCCAATTGAATTTCATAGGGCCGTCTTTTATTGTAGAGCTTTTGCTTTTTATACCGATAAAATTGTGCTATGCTCTTTCAATCGCAGTACATTTTCACCGACAACTGTTTTAAAAAACAAACTCTAAAAACGGATTTAATTACTTGAATACATTTGTGTATGGCGTTTGCTCATTTTTCCATTATTAATCGTAATAATAATTTCAATAATGTTTTATGTATTTTGCGTATGAATTATATTATTTTATGAACAAATTTATGCAAACTGCGAAAAGCTTTTGCCAATCAACAATTTCATGTAGAATACATTTTTCGAACAATTGCACTCTACTGCCACATAGTACGTATATATGTATATATATATATATAGTAGTCGTCATTAGAATGCATTAAAATTGTACTAAAAAAACAAGTATGCGGTAGTTTTCTGTTTTTGTTTATTGTTTTGATTGTACATCGATTGGCCATTCACCCGCCACCAAAAGTCAACTTATTCGTATTGATTTTGTTTACTTCAACTATTTTATGAGTGTAACGTCCAGTACGTTCCAGAAAATGCAGCTCGATAAGCATCATCAATTTTATATTTATATAGCGCCAAAACTCACGCATATGTATTACATACGAAAAGATATATATATCGTGAATGCATTGCTATCAACATAAATAAAGTACAAAGTAAACATAAAATTTTCCTAATTTAATTATTGCAGCAAAGTTAAGTAAATTAGTAGCACAACAGTTATGTACACACATTTATACATGTATATATGGATATAGTATACATGATGCGAATGCATTATAATCATAGATTTTGCGTACAACGAATAGAGGCTCTCTCACTTCATATGATAATATATCGTGCAACAATTTTAGATTAATTGAGATAAATATGCTGAATTAGCTAATTATTACGCAATTGTAGTGATTGCTGTAGTCACTCCCTTTCATTTTCATGTCCAGGTTCGCATATTGGAAAGCAATTAGCGTAATTAAATTCGCACTGATTGAGTTCCCAAATCATCAACTGCGCTTCACGGCAAAAACAAATCGCACAAAAGAAAATGAGATAAATGTGAGACAAAATCGTATAATTATTACATAAAATAAATTAAACTCGTGATTGGAGACCAGAAAGGGAAAAAATTGGCGATCCCTTATAGCATTTAGATCAGAGTTGTTAACCAACCTTTTTTTTTTTTTAATTAGTCGTTTGTGAAATTTTTTTGTTTGCGTTCATTTGTTCGTAACAAACAAATTAAATATTTTTCTCGGGAAAATCTGATCATGTCCGTTCTTTGATGTTCGTTGACAGCCCTGATTTAGATTGCGAACATTTATAGAAAAAAGAATTAAATTGTGGTTTTGTTTGTTGCAGCGATTCCATTCTTTTTCCAATTCAGTCGATATAACATATCGCCATTTAAAAAATTCATTTTAATATAATAATGGATTTGATGACCACGCTAACGTTTCATCGAAACAGCTGAATTCGTAATATATAGTGGAAAATAGAACATAAAAAATACTGTCCATCCACCAGACAACACAAAGATCACATGCGAGCTGAACTTTCCAATTTATTTGACCACAATGAAATTGACAATGCATTCATTATTGATAGTGTTTTATTTTGTGTTGAATCTATGTGCAATTTCCCAATTACGATGTCCATAAGTGCGACCATTCTGTTGCACACACACACACAAACACTCTTTTTTATTCAAAAGTGGGGGAAGTGACAGAGTGGCCACAATACAAACTGCAAACAAACAGTTCGGAAAATCCGGAAAAAGGTTTAAAATGACTATGTGGGCATGTGTGCAAATTTACACGAAATGTGAGAATAATAGTGGGCTTGTACCTACGCATCAAGAAATGTGTTTTTCACACACAAATTGAACAACATGAATCGTCACTCAATAAACTGTATGGCATAAAATGTCGGTAATGTCACATTTCTATTAATTGGCGATTTATGTTGCGTTTTTAATAAAACATTATTCTTGCAATGCCACGATTATTCTCACCTTCACATATATATATATATATATACTGCGAGATTTGAACAATTTTTTATGGTACTATTTCCCATACACAGAGAACAATGGCTCTTGCTTAACTGATTTATTTATGCTTTCGCTAAATGCGTTAGGGGTGCACAATTGTACATGCACATTTTATATATATATATATATGTTTTTTATGATTTTCTTTTTTTCATTCATGGATTGAAAAAGAATCATCCATTGCAGTTATGCACAAACAATCAAAATACGCTAAATAATATCAGAATAATACTTCTTGTATCCAGATATATGGTTGCGTTAGCAGCAACGGCAGCCGCACTCGTTCCGACGAAGCAAGACGAAAGAAGAACGAGCATTCACATAGAGGGGAAGTACAGTGCGCATACTAATCGTCGTTAAAATATCACAGTAGCCATTGGTTCGTGTTTTAACGACGATGTGTATGCGCTGTATTTCTCGTCTATGTAAATGCGCGTTCTTCTTTCGTCTTGCTTCGTCGGAACGAGTGCGGCTGCCGTTGCTGCTAACGCAACCATAAATCTGGATACGAGAAGTATTATTCTGATATTATTTAGCATATTTTGATTGTTTGGTTATGCATGAAACTGTACGTGAGTTTACTGTTCTAGTATATCTATGGTATAGGAACCACATAGTGTGAAGCCGTGGAGTTAATATAGATCAATTTCAAATCGGCATCATACTTCAAATATGAATTCATCCATTTAGTAGAAACAATCCTCGTTAAATTTTTTAAGTGCTTCCTTTGTCAAAATTCCAGCATTTTTTATCTTTTCGAATTTTTGTTTTGTTTTCACGTTAAATCAAAACTATCTAGCTTATATGCTATAGCAATGTTTGACGTTTAGAACTGCTGTGGAAACTTTGTTGGGAGCGCCACCAACCACAAATCTCTGTAACTATACGTACGTGTGAAAGTAAAGTCTTTGTGTGTACGTTCATGTGAATGCAAAGAGTCTATGTGTGCGTTGTACACAGAGGTGTTGATTCGTTCGAACGTCGCATCCAATGTCGCATCATGTTAGGCGGCGCTATTGATATACTTTGCTTCAATCGTCAACAAAATACATCAAGTATTTCTCCGTTTTGCGTTAAATATTATGAATTTTTTTTGTTTTTATTGAGTTTTCCAGGCAGAAGGGTATGCAGTCAATATCAAGTCTCTGCTATAACCACGTACACAAATCAAGTTCGATGGGAGACAAAATTGAAATGTCCAAAATGTAAACGATCAAATGCCTCCTGGCATGTATTTTAAATTTCATTTCCATCATTGGCACAATAGTCATCAATATTTGCCAAATGATGTATCCGTTTCTCTGAACCGCTCCGTCCGCTTTTTTTCTGACCATTCGTTGGAAATTTAATGGTTAGTAATCCAATTTTATCAACATACATGACACAATTCACAAAGAAATGATTTATATTTTATTCCATTTATAAATTAAATTGATTTTAACTGCGAACTCCACAAAAATAGAATAATAGCTGACGAGCCTCTTCAACATACACGATAAAAAAAATACAAGATGGCATCGATCCGTTTTTTACGAAAGTGAATATATGCTAGAGAATTCGAAACATTTTCAATTAAAAACAAGTAATTTTAAGATGAATAATCAAATCTTGGAAGATGTGCTGAAAGGACTTCGGGAAGGGCGATTTCAATTTGTTCCAAAAAATTGTAGATAAATTGTAGAATTCAAATCAGTCATCCGATTCTTGACGTTTTCAACAACTTATTTGGCTCCAGGAGAGTTTATCATTTAATATGGGAATTAAACTGCTATAAACTGCTGTAAAACGTGTTTTAATAATTGTAGTAACCAAGAATTAATTGTAGTTTAATAAACTACATAAAATCTACAATTAAAATCGCCCTATCCGAAGTCATTTCGGCAAATCTTCCAAGATTTGAATATCCATCTCAATTTTAACGTAAGAAATACGAAAAATAGGATACCATTTATATCTATCATCTATCAGTGATATTCAAACTGCCTCAAATGGCTGTAAATGTGTTTGTAGATTCGTTTTGGATTTTTCTTGGTACTTAATTCTAGATTTTCAGCACTTGGTTCCATTGAATATGCACAAAACTCTGTCACTTTTTCAAGTACATTGCTCGATGTAAATATTTGTGTTCTTGTTTATTTTGCATGGGCGATAAAAACGTGGCATAAATAGTCTTGCAAACGAATGTTCTGAATGGAATTAATTTCACGGTGTGGATTTCCGGGCACCGTAATTAGAATTTCAAAGGAAACCGCTTGAAGCATCGTTGTTAACAGACACAGGTCACTGTTGTTCAAATACATAGTCATTTTCGATGTCAAAACGCAAGTGGGTTGAAAGATGTAATGAAGTCAATTGAATAGCAATTAGTGAGCTGAGACCTTTGCCATTTCATCACTATTATTCGCCACCATGCACTTGTACATAGCGAATAATCAGCATTGTTTGTGCTTATAGCATTTTCATGTGAATAAAAAAAAAAACTCCACCGCTTAGTTATAATCATTTAAATAAAGTTTTTCAATAAAACATTTTGTCGCTCAGCGGCAATTTCTAGCATCATTAATGAACTTGTGCACTATTTTTTGTTTGATGCACCACATTTTTGCTGAATTCAACTTGTTTTTTCACCATCATCTTTTCCATCTTCTTCCGATTTTGGTTTGGAGTCTGGTTTAACAGTAAATGGTTCGAAAGTGCTCAGATGCGGAAAATTATTCGGTTTCAGGCTGGTTGTGTCATAAACAAAATCTCTCATCACAAAGCCCATCTCTTAAAATCTCTACCAATGCAATTGAATTAACACTCAATTTTGACACTTTTGAAATTATTTTAGACTAATTTTTGTGATGGCTTTGGCATTTCTTGCATGGACTTAATTCCGTTTTATCATTATCATCACACACATTTTCCACTACTTCCCACTACGAATACAGGAATTTAGTCGATTCAATGCTGTGCCGTATAGCTTTCAATGGGAATTCTGAAAGAATTTCACCACTTTTCCAACTCCCGTTTGCTCTCCACTGTGCTATGCAATGATTATATTTGCACAGACCACGCTGTGCTCATGTTGCATCGTGATTCACACTGCAAAAAAGTTAAAGTTTTATGTACAAATTATGAACGCTTCCATAGATTCACTTCAATTCGAAAGTGAGCAAAATTTTAAATGAAAAGACAATGATGAAAAAATGAAATAAATTTTTTTTAAAAAATATGAAAACTGGTGAGCTCTGTCATTGCAGAATGCTAAATTTGTTGACGGTACATTTATTAAAGTAAATGACGCAATTTTCTGTTAATCAGCTTTATGTGGCCATTTTGTTCAAGTCCAAGGCATAATTGACCTAAATTGCGATTTCAATTGCTCATTTCTTCACAAAAGAGCAAAAAATACGCCACAACATTGCGCTTATCATGTTTTTATGTTGAAATTGTACTCTAATTGTTTTCAGACTCATTTATTCCCCTTCTTTTAGCTTCTTTTACTCTGTAGTTTGACATCAACCTAATATTATTCACTTTTGCTGATAGTCGGGAATAATAACATATTGATGCGTAACGCAACGACAACACCTAATGGCATCGGTAAGCTTTTGCAAGCAATCCGGCCAATGCACGAACATATGTGTTGATAAACGTAATGAGTGTGTATTGAAAATTATTCCAAAAAACAAACCAGTCTGTTTTACTGTTAGAAAATCATTTGTTATATATTTTTTAAATTTGTATTTCTCTATTTTAGGAACTCGTTGCATTTGAGTTACTGATTGAACAGTGTTTGATCTTTTTTTGTTGCAATTAAAACAGCCGAAAAGTGGTCCCTGATTCTAAAAATAATTATCATATTAAACAACCGACCATTCCAAATGATATATTTCCGCTTCGCTTAATCGAAAAAAAAAAAATCCGCTCAGCAACTGTACGATAAAATGAAAACAAATTAAAAACAATTCCAGATTATTTCGTTATATCCAGTTGATGATATCGCAAACAATATTGTGTTTTTGACTTTGCACAAAAAATGCTGAACTGATTAACATCTCTTTTAGCATTTTTACCATAATGAAAATGCAGTCGCATAAAGTATTGTTGCTACAAACGGTTTTTTTTTTGGGAGGATAATCAGATAGGAAATCACAGGGAAACATAATCACTGTACTTTACTGTACTATATGTGAGTGTGTGCGTGTGCATGTGGATTTTGTGTTGCAAATCGAATATGTTTTTCGTTCGCAATTTAAAAACAAGCCAGAATGATGTGTAGCTTTTGTCGTATTTATGTGTGAATTTTCGAAAATAAATGCTAATTAATATAGAAATAGTTGATTAAAGCACATCAGGCACATCGGAACAAGATTATCAATTCTGTGCTATTGGTATTTTTGCCGGGATTTTTGTAATCACTTGCATAAAATTTTATTTCAGCCATAGGGGTATTGCAACGACCATAAGATATATGCGGATTTATCTTATCTTTATCTTTTCTTCATATTTTTCCAATTATCTATTGTCATATTTTAGATAAATTTTAAGATAAACGAAGTCTTAATAAGTAGAACGGGTGGGTTTTGAATGAAAAATATTTGAATTTGACGGAACATTTTTACATTTTTTTTTTTTACATTTTTGTTCAATTTTTGATCTATATTTTATTCTCAATCGTTTGTTCAACTCATCATTCATCAAAACAAACAGATTATTTCCTTATCTTTTAATTTTTATGTCTCCAATAATTAAAATTATTGAAAATTTTCAATTTCGGCTTTATGCTTCGAGTTTCATAGACCGTCTTCAATGAATCTGATGTGAGATTTGATATGAATATTCGGCTTGAATGTATTCGAAACCACCATGACAATTGAATTTTTGGTGAAAAACAAACTGATTTTTGTATACAAAGCCGAGAAGTTATGAAATTATAAATTTGTTGTTTTGAAACTTATGACCTTAAAATCTATTTGATTCACTTTATTCTGCCTAGAATTGTTTCAAACTCTCCGGAGCGAAACGTGAATTGACAGCCAATTGTCGATTTATTCAAATTCATACAAATGTTCAGTGCAAAATTCTGTTATAAAAAAAAAACTAATGTTATAGCCTTCAATAGGCTTTTATCTGACTAGAAACTCAGATAAAGATAAGATAATCTTATCTTTTTCAACAAAAGATAGATAATTATCTCGACATTATCTAGATAAAATTGAATAAAAAAGATATTATCTCGAAATTATCTAGATAAATTTCATTTATCTCAACCAAACACTGGGTATTTCATCAAGTTTATGAAGCTAATTCCAAGTTTATGCATAGTTTCGAACTTTTGTTCAAGCTCTACCATCTAAATATACAGTAAAATAATTTACGGGCACGACGTAAGATGGCGTTTTTTCTGGTCAAAAAAGTTGTAATATCCCTTTGATTTCAGCTTAAAAAATGAAATAATGCTGTCTTTTCATTCAATTCGAATACAGTCTACTTATGAAGAATTGTAGCTCATTTCATACCGATGACCTGCAACAAACATACGTCAATAATTTTTGTTACCATTTTATTCAGACTGAGCGGATAATCAAAACCGATGTTTGCAATCGAATGTTGTTGAGAGTGTAAGCAGCCATGAATTCAATGTTTCAATTGTGAATAAGGATGAAATGGGATGGGAAGTTGAAAAGGATAATAAATAAAAAATGTTCATCCTTTGTATTCTGCATGGTTTCTCGGCTCTGCGTTTGATTTTGTACACATTTGGAGGCGTGTTCACAACTTGAAATCTATTCGAAATCATATCATGGGAATTATTACCGCTGGGTATCATCGTTTAACATTTCATGTGTCGACGCAAAATATTCACAGCTTTCACTTTAATTCAGTAAATAATAGCCCGTTGTGCGGTATAAATGGACACAATTTGCACAAGCATAGATGGATTCTTTGCACACAATCTGATGCAATTACTGTCGAACCATTCTACCGGTCGTTATTCAAACCAAACTGCATTTGAATTAATCGCAACAAATCCAAAAATCATCGTTTCCTTTCGAATCTATTTGACTCAGAACAGCGGAAATTTTCTTCATTACATGCCAACGATACGCGCGAGAACAATTAAAAATCATGAATCCCGAATCCAACGCCGTGCATTGACAAATGTGTAAATTATCTGAAAATCTGTATATCGCTGTTTCGCGTCATGACATCAGCGAAATTGTAATTGTAGTTGTGATACTTGCGTTGTTTCCATTGTACAATGGGATATATGTTGAACAGAAAATGAAACGCTCCGTTCACATCTTGATGATGAGGAAACGTAGTGAATGTTAAACTCCCAACGAGCTATCGAAAATTGAATTTTGCCCAAATCCGACAAATAGCCCCACTACATATTATTATTATTATTACTGTTGTTGTGCAAATTCACATTGTTTCGCCGGTTCTCGAGTTTTTCTATGCAAACGTTCACACCATGCCCAATGTAAAAAAAAAAGGTTGACTCTCGACGCTTCGGCACCATCGTACGCTATCCATGTCGAACCAGAAATATGAGTAGTGAGTACGCATTCATACGCCGATTTCGTATACGGGGCAACTAAACTTTTGTCGAGTAATGTTTTATGACAGTGTACAAGCACGAGTTGTGTGTGTGTGTGTGTGTGTGTTTTTTTTTTCCTCAAATTCTCACGTGGATTTCGACAAATAAACGTCTCCACAATTTTTGTTCTAGCTCCAGGAAGTGGTATTGGCTGCATTTTGGTTTTCGTCCACAATATATTTTAATGCTTGGATGACAATCACGTATTATTAGGCTATATCAGATAGCTTCCTTTAGCTCAGATCCTTTTATTAAGCGTCGCCCGAAGCAGTTCGAAAACGCTAATTGATTGATTGAGCGAAAACATTTTCCAGGGTGCGCTGAATTCAAGAAAAAAGAAAAGAAAAAAGCAGGAAAATCTGTAAGATCCATCATTCAACACCCTTTCAACAGCATATAAGCAGAACAGTAGGAATGTTTATTGTTTAGTAGCAAATAACAATTGCTAATTACGTGGAAAACGTGCGGTTGAGGTTCCATTCCAATTCATGCTGTTGTCTACTACGTAAGCCAGCTAATCGATGTGTTATCTGATATGTAATAAAATTAAATAACAACAAAATGTGCGCAAAGGCACACGGAACACTTTAATTATTTTATTCCATTTGTTCGACTCGTTTACCGTTGGCTCTCATTCGCGTCAGCACCCACAGCCACACACTGCGTTACATAATCGTATAATTTAATTTCACCAAGAGTGGACCCAAAACTATTAATGAGTGAATATTTACTACATAAAATGCATAAAATTTGTGATCAAAATGAAAAGAGAGTCGTGTGTGCGTACGACTCAAGATACGACTATACTCTCAGCGGGAATAGCATTGTTTTCGATTTGTATAGAGTTATTGTACCTTTCGTTGGTTTCGGTGCGACGTTCGTTGTTGCTCATCTAAGCATTCGCACTCGCATTCACATTCACACTCACATTCGGGCAAATTCTTTAACAGGTAGAACACCTGCTATAAACATAAATAAATGTACCCAAGAAAACTCAATAGAATGTGAAGGCTTTGAGTTTCGTTCTGCGTTGTCTCCTTTGTTACGATGCACTTGAAACAGCCAAGAGCTATTCTATTCCCTTGTGCTCTCTTTTCGTTGGCACTCTTTTTTTCTCACTTCTTCATCATCACTTCGTCGTTCGTTCATTGACAAACGACGGTGGTGTAACTAGAGCGACGTCTATGAGGAAGCCATTAGTCGAATTGCAGCAATAAATCAAATGGACGTCTGTATTCCTTCGCACTTGCACCGTTTGAGTGCATGTTGATGTCTCTCTATGCCCTTTTCTTTATTTTATTTTCGTTTCTTCATTCTGCAACAAAGTAGCGAGAGGAGCGCACACAAATACGCTATTATACGCTTCAAAATGCCGAGAGACGGGAAAAATACTGGATATTTTATCGCTTACAATACAAATAGTTACGTTTCATATTAGTGATTTCCTTTTACGAGAGCTTTCAACATATTTTCTTACTATTCTGCTGCTACTGTTGCTGATGATGATGGTGTATGTCTTGCTTTCGCTCCTGTTCCACTTCCTCCTATTCCAGCTTGAGTTCAATCACTACGTCGTTTCGCTCGTTGCTTTCTAGAGCCGTCGTCAATCGGAATGCAACCGGTCTACACTTAGGATGAATGAAACTGGTATGTGTGTATTGCACTTTAAGTTTCTGATTAGAGAGCGAGTAGAAATACTCGCAACAGCAGAAAGAAACACTAAAATAAATATATTATTGTGTAAAAATGTGGAGAGAATGCGATGAGTGCATTAGAATTAATGAGCGCTTTTGTACAAGAAGATAGTTTTTCAACCAAAAGCACTGAGCACCATAAACATGGCATCGTAAAAGACACGGTACAAAACAAGACAGCGTGATTGCACGCACGCCAGTTTCCAACGCCAAGTTATGTACACGCCGTATGATTACTTGAACGATCTTCAGTGTTCACTCCTTACACTGACTCCTGGCAAAATGCAATGATACATTTCGCTACATTGCGACGATATGATAATTATAAGAAAGTGCTTCTTTTGGATTTATGTTGCCTGTGAAGCCGCACTTGATTTTATTTATTAAGTGTACCAAAGAAGCGCGAATGAAAGGGTGAACATTTTAAAGTTTGCCTTACATAACATGTGTCACACTGCTTCAACTGCTCGGATATTTAAACTGTAAAATTAAACAAATGGAAGACCAGGCATATGAGCAGCATAAGTGTTAAATTAACACTTTGGAGTTAAGTTTACATAGTCTTTGTTCGCTCGGTTTTTTTCTCTTCCACACTTATTTATTGCCTGCATATCCAATTTTCATTTCTAATACGCGAATAATTCAACATACACACAACATAATGAACGCATGAGAAAATTGGTGAACTGCGAAAAAAAGCTCGTTCCGAAATGCCTCATACATTCGTATAGCAACGAAAGAGACTCAAGAAAAAAGTGAGAATAAAAGTGTCCCATGATTATGGGGCACTTTTATTCTCACTTTATTCATGGGACTCTTTTATACAATACAAATGTATCGAATTTTTTTTTACAAGTTTTTTTTATTACGCATTTAAATATCTCGAAAATCGGCTGGGTAAAACAGCAAAACGGACCGTGATGTCACTCCCAAAGGGAGTGTTAACACCCAGCTGGTTTGATGTCCTAGAATACAAATCCGGTGAAAGAACATCTAAACTACGTCCACTGTGAACAACATCTCATTCTCTCTAACAGCAATTTATACACGAGCAAGTAAGTGTGACAGTTAGTGGGAGAGGGACAAAGTTTGACAGCAAACAATTTCGTTGTGTCAGTTGAAATGTTCTTTCATGGATTCACAGGATTTTTGGTTTCAGTGCTTCCTTTTTTATGTGCATCTGTAAAGTCATACGCTATGTTTTGTATGGAATTTTACCACAACGCAAAGAAATTGAAGTGGTAGAATCAGGTGAAATCCTGAAAAACCATGAATCAGCTGAAATTCCACCGGATTTGTATTCTAGGACGTGAAATCAGCCGGGTGTTTACACTCCCTTTGGGAGTGACATCACAATCCGTTTTGTCGATTTGCCCAGCCGTTTTCGAGATATTTCCATGTGTACATTTTGCCATAGAAGCCAATGCAATAGCAGCGGCGCTCCGAGGTTTTCATACAAATTTCCCATGTAGATGGTCACAATACAGCAGAAAATCGAAAAAAAAAATTTAATTTTTTTTCGATTCTGATACAGTGTTCATTGTGCCCAATCCATTGGTGCTATCGCCACATCAAAACTCGCTTTCCTTATTATCAAAATTATCATAAAAAAGCCTCAAGTCAAAATGCATAACTAAAACGCTCCATAAAAGAATCCCATGAATGAAGTGAGAATCATGGGACACTTTTATGCTCACTTTTTTCTTGAGTCTCTTTCGTTGCTATACGAATGTATGAAACATTTCGGAACGAGTGTTTTTTCGCAGTTCACCAATGTTCCCATGCGTTCATATGTCAAGATGGAAATGCGCGGATGTTTTGTTTTAAGACCAATTTTTCTAATGGAATCCGAAGGAAACATGCAATGTTTTTTTTCACATTGTCAGTCGTAAAAAAAAAACTCCCTATGTAAAGAGTTGTCCGAGCAAACACCCCGGCGTAAATAGAAATACTGTGTCTCATGCGACCGAATCGTTGTACATTGCATTAGTTAATGGATAATTAGCGATCAAAGCCATTTCCCAGAAACATAGAAACCTACATGTGCTTTGATGGACATAAGCATTTTTATGTCACTGGAAGGGTTACACTGACTGTAGATGACTGCTTTCAAGCCATGGAATTTATCACACAAATGTGAGTGCAGCTCCTAGTGAATAATGTCTACACTGAAGTTTGTTTGGCTTCTAGTGTTCACCGCACCTACTGTTGCCAAACGATGACCTATGATTAATGCAAGTCTGCAAGTGGTGTAAGGCAATCTGAAACATGATTGTTTGCAATGTGCATTGTTTGAGTCTCGACCCGTTCGAAAATATATAATTAATTTTGACAACATATCTGACATTAACGTGTGACAGGTATCGCGCGACGCTCGCCCATTCATTAACTACGACTGTTGTTAATTTGATTTTGTACTCGTTCGCGCTTCAAAAATGCGTATGGCGGAAAATCATCAAAAACTTCGGAAGTGTTGAGTGCTGCGGTTCAAATAAATCATCGTAGGCAACATATTTTTGTCATCAACCAGTAAAAACCTCAATGTAACCCAAAACAATGGTACCACTCTCACACATTGAATTATAGATAATTTGTGCCTATGTATGTGGGATTGACTTTAAGGTCTGCCTATAATCACCATAAAAACAAAAACATCGAACATTACGAACCGATGAACGTTCAATAATTGTAAGAGCTTCTCTCTTTTTTTTCTACGCATTACACGAGCAATAAAATACTAAACATTCAAGTCAAAATTTATGCCACAAAGACAAAATTCATATACCGCCCTTAGATTTAATCCATTTGGAAATTTTATGATAAAACTTTGTGAACTTTCATTTCCAGAATGGAAATGGATTTTGATATGGGCCTTGAAGATGATGTGAAGCTGCGGATGTATGATGCGCTAAGGTTCTTGGGAGAAAGGAAGAGAGAGAGACAGAAAAAAAAAAAAATCAAAATTGGTTTGGAAAAAGTACATATACTGATTGCTGTTGAAAGATAAAAACTGGTAAAGGCCATCTTCTGGAAATCCCTATTTTGGTAATATTTTGATTTGTTTTATGCTGTCCCTCAAAAAGAAAAGTTTGAACAATGTTTATTTTATTGCCCCGAGTTAAATCGGCCGATAGCCGGTTCAAAAGATGATAGTAAAATAAAATAAAAAGAATTACATTCGTAATCCCGAACTTTTCCGTACGTTTGTTTTTGTTTTTTTATTTGCTTGAATTAAAGACAATTTTTAGTGGAAATTGGTCATTTTTGTCGGAATTTCGACAATTTTGCATGGAAAGAACAATTTTTCCCAATGAAATTTCGACAAAAATTGAGGACCAAAAACCAAACATGTGCAAATGCGATCAACATGAAACTTCTGGAATCTTATTTTTTCTTTAAAAAATGAAACCTCAAAAAAATGTGAATTCAATCGGAGTCGATTTACGTGTATCTCTCATAAAAAATTGTCATTTTTTTGAGGTTTTTCTTAGGGCAAGTACCCCAGGATCAAATCGAAAATGGCTCATCTTTGAACTTAACTAAGTAGTTTAATTTTTCGGATACAGAACTTTTGGCATTTCCAGATTTTGATTATTTCAATTATTTTTTGAATTATCGTGTTAACAAACACCTACGAAGACGACGACGACGGCACACGGACGGAAAAGTGTGTCAAAAAGTGCTTTTCTACGCGTTTCATGAGTTTTTATGATGATTTAAGATAATTTTGCGAAAAAAAAAGTTTTCGGAACCAATTCCTATACTTTCCCTTCACACGGTGTGTACGGAAAAGTAATAAATATACAACTCGATTCTTTGAAGTTGACGACAACAACAGAGCGACCGCACACCCTTTGACCATATTAATATATGGATGCGTAGCCGATGAACGGAAGCTACAAATACCAATATTAAAATTGTCTGTCGGTGGATTTGCTCTATAGAATGTTCAATGGGCCATAAACAAATCGAAGTCGGCAACAAATTTAAAGGCAACCAGCAGACGCAAAACCGAATCCCATGAAAAGCCACGTTTGATCTTTGCTTCTTTCATCTCATGCAAAATGTAGTCAACGAATAGGAATTCAATGTACGTTACAGATTTTCTGAAGTGAAAAAAAATTCTCTGTAATGTAAAATTGCATTAATAATGCTAAAAAATCACATTAATAATGTTGGATTTCTGGCATTACCGTTAATGTTGGGTAACATGTTAATATTGTAACGGACGGGTCAAGTAATAGCTATTACAATCGTAACACATTACAGGTAATGCTAAATTTTGGCATTACAATTGTAATAGCATTACTTTGGCTTTCGGTTACAATATTAATGTGTTACGGCAAAATGTAAATCTGTAATGTACGTCGTGCCACCATATCCACTCCAATTGATTTTTTTTTTTTTGCTATCGAAATGAAAATAAGATCATTTTTCATCCGAGCTAATTGCATTGCTGCTTCGTTTTTTCTTCTTCAATCGTCATCAACTCAAAGGCAACTCGTTTTCCCGTCGCCTCATCAATGCTTCATTACCCGTAAATCTAGAGCATGAACGCAAATCATCGCTTGAAGTTTTTGATTCTTTCATGTCAGGAACTTTGAAATCGACTGATTGGTCTGTGACCAAAGCGAAACGGTATTTCTTCTGATTCATTAAAATGAACGTTGGAAACATTATATGCTGCGAATAATTTTTCTCCAGTAGAATTTATAAAGCATGACAGAAATAACGTCGATGTTCATGCATAATTGCATATGGGAGTTTTCACCAATTTCAATGTAAAACATTCCAATGTGCTTAACATTACCATAAAGACCGAGGGGCAAATCACTCTACAAACTATTTCCATACTACTTCAAAATTACTTTCTATTACTTAGCCTATTTAGTAGTCTAATTCGAGTCTTGATTTCTTTTTCTATATGGTGCTGAAGCGACATCTCACTGCGACAACGTAAGCTTCATACTCACAACAGAAAAAAGTGGAATAAGTTAAGAAGAAGAAGAAGAAGTGCACGGTGTATACTGTAGTTAACGTTGTCGCAGTGAGACGTCGCTAGCAGCAGTCATTTGACGGCTTTAATGTAAAGTAATACATGAAATCGAGGCTTGAGTCTAATTACAAATTGCTTTTTACCAAAAGTCATTTATGTATGACAATGACATTAAACTGACATATTTTTCAATGCACCGATGTATTACGATGTAACAGTTATACTATAAATTACTTTTAGTATAAAAGTAATTTGTTTTTAGTGATTCGCCCCTCGATAAAGTCTGTCAAACATTGAACATTCAAGTGGAAAATATTTGTTTTCAATAGTTCCGCTATCTCAAATGCAATTTTAGTAAATTGTGTATTCAAACATGGAACACATTTGCAGTCTAAATTGCTACGTTTTTTGTGTGAATCAACCGGTGCGTGCTCATAACAGTTGATGGAACTTTGCATGATATTTCAACGATTGCAAATGACTTTCGAATACATTTTTCTCGGACTTGATCATTTCAATGGGCCTGTTAAATGTATTGTATAAAGCTATGAAGCTGCTTAATTCAAATTGGCTTCGCCAAAAATGGAACTAATATTTGATGGACATGGAAAATGAAATCCATCCAAACGTTCCATCGCCGAAGCTCTATAATTTTATGAATTTGTGTATGGTGATTACGCGCAAACCCAAAAGGTACATTTTAGCATTGATGCATTAAAGCATTGACACATTGTTGTTCAGGGAATGCCGCGGTCCGTTCAGCTAGATGAACATCTATCTCAAATGTATTTAGCATAATTGAGTTTCTTTCATTGTTGAATTTTGAAACCATTTTAATGTTTCAATGGTTATATGTTCAGTAATTTTATTCCAGCATGAAAGGAAACATAAATCAGTTACGAACATACCAGGTAGTACCTGTGATCATTTATTTTCACAGCACACACAAAATGTTGTTGGTAATATATCGTGATTCGAGTGATAGAATTTAAAATCAGTATATTGATGAATCAAAATTCAAACAAAAAAAAAAATGCGTATAAATCGTGTCACAACATCTAATTGTAATTTCAAAATCCAATGGAGTGTCAAGTTTTTTTTTCTCGAAATTTAAATACAGTCAATGACAGATAACTGAGGATATTGAGCATATCCTCAGCTATATGTCATTGACTGTTTAAATATTACATTTCATGTGTAAAAGGAGCAATTTCTCCAAAAAGAGAGAATTCGGTTGGTTTCATCAGCGAGAAAAAGAATGGCTACTAATGCAAAATGTGACCGCAAATGAAATAACACTGTTCCATAAAATAATTACACGCATTATTCGAAATTGGTACGGCAGAATGAAAATGATGGAAACCTAGTAATGGGTGACATTTTTGACATTTGTGCAGATAGTCACGGTGATCTGACATGAATTTTAGGGAATGAATTTCAATATTGATTCGATTCCCTTCAATATATACTTAAACCGAAAGTATGTGCATTTTACTCTCGAAAATTGTGGGTGTCGTCCATTAAAAAGGAGTTGGATTCGAAGGTGTGATTTTTATACAAAAGTAAAACTATGCACATCTAAAATTGACTACTGTTAAAAATGCCAGCGAAATTCATATCCAAATGTAATAGTAGAACGACGATGAAACATTCGTCAATATATATTGAACATGAGCTCATTTGAATAAATCACGTTACGAAATCGTGAGATATTCTGCGTTATCTACGAGATAAAATTTCATATTGCTGACGTAGTAACGAGAAATGGCAAGAAGAGGCAACACGATAATAATACCGAATTGACAAAAAGCTTGCCGAAATAAATTGTCTGCATTCATCATAGTAAAAAAAAAAAAATCGAAACATATATAATCAATAATAATATTTTCTTTTGTTATCACCGATATCGTCACAATTCAAACGAACATTTTCAAAGTAAAGTCACATCAAAAGATATAAAATTTAATGCTCCAAACATTCATTAATTTCATATGTCGATACGAACAGAAAAAAAAGGAAAATAAAATGTAAGTGAGATGCGAAGAGAGAAGAAAAGAATAGAGAAGAGAGAGAAAGAGATGGATAGAAAAAAACCATATATGAAATTGCAGCGCGGCAAAATAAATCAAAGAGATAACAGATTTCATTTTTGTGTGGAAGAGTGTGCATGAAATTCAATACACTCGGTTTGTGTAACAACCATACCATGCGATTGTTTACCCCCATTTGGTTGTATGCAATAATAATATATAGCACATAGAATGTTGAGATTGAAGTATTGATAAAAATGTATGATAAATGTGCCGAACGAGGAAAGAGAGTTTTGAACAATGCGATCAAAGAAAGAAATATGAAATCAAGAAGGATTTTAGACAACGTTCCTCGCTTTCGTTCTCTCTGCATCTCCACTACCGAATTTGGTTTTGTTTCGGTTTTAATGTAAAACGTTGAAAACTCTACATTGCTGCTGAATTCATGCATCGAATGCGTATTTTGTTACGAACGACGGCGAGAGGTTGTGATTGTCGAGATTTTATAGATTTGCATCGCAATTTTATGATGGTTTTCGTGGTTTATTTTGTTTTCTTTTTTCTTCTGCTTTTTAAATATTGCACAATCTTTACATGGATTTGTCGATTTGTATATCTTTTAACAGTAAATTTTTTCCCTGGATCAAACATTTTTACGCATTTACATCATTTTCAATAAAATATTTTCATCTTTTTGTTTGTGTGTCTATCGCTTCTTGACTTTTGAATGCTAAAGCAGAAGTTTGCCTCCACACATCGCATCGACTGGCCATATTTTCTTTGCCACTTGAGTGGGGGCAGAGAAGAAGATGAGAACGGCCGGAACATCCTATCAAGAATGCGATGAGCCGAATATTTTAGTGGGCAATAACGATCAGAAAACTGGTAACCAGAGCATAGCAAAAAGAAAAACAAAAAAACTATTTTGGTTATCCTCTATACCTACTCCGTCTGTGTATAAACCGATATAAACAGAGCGGCAGAGATGGAAAAAAGATTGCAAAACAGTGGAAAAAGCGGATCAGCGACAAGAAAGATGTGAAAAAGGAGGAAAAGAGAGACCATAAATTCTAAAGTTAGCAAACCAAAATTTATTGCGATAATATTCAGATTATGGTGAATACAAAGCAGATACACATATACATATGAACGCCACTGACATTGAAGCTGAACAAATTCAATAGAATTTTTTTTCGTTGTATTCTTCGTTTTTTTTCTGTTTTTTTTTTTTCGTTAATTCTAACGTTCCCAATTGGTCGTTTGGTTCACCATTTCTAGTAGTCTTCTCCCACTACAAACTGTCGTTGTTCATCCATGCATTGCATGAGAAACAAAGGAAAAACGGGCACTGAATTGCGCCCAATACAATTATATGCTACCGTTTTGCAGACTCTTTCTCCACTCATTGGCACGGCATAGCGAAAAACAAATGATACACTAAACAGGGAAAATTTTGACTATATAACTGGGCCACCATAAAAATACTCGGTACCTGCCAAAATTTTTATTAACATTTTATTTGACATCCCCGACTGAATACGTACAAGTTGGTACACGTATGTCTGGTGCCCGCACATCTCTTTCGAAAACAAAGTCATGTGCATCATCTACGGTATACTGGGTACTAGAGTCTATTTGAAAATGCGTAATCTGCCAATGGTTATGCGAAGATATGTGAACGGATGAAAAAAAAAAAAACGTAGTGTGTGCACATTGCTTTTTACGTATTCATTCGCCGGTCTCGAGGACTAACAACAAAATGCTGAGATTGTTTTATTTTATTTTGTGGCCATTGGAAATTCCCAAATGATTTTTTTTAGAAACGCTCAGGCCTTACTTGTCGTTCTTTATACGACTGGATGAGTACATTTTTTGGAAGTAAAATCACACAGCTACGTGCACAACATACTATGTATGTATACAATTTATACCAGCTTGAAAGATCGGAACTTTTTTTTTTACTTAAGCGAATAAATATGTACAAACCACAAACATTAACGAAATGAAGACAAAATAGTGTGGAGGTAAACACGAAGTCGGCTGCCTTGGATTTGTGGGAAATTACGTTGCGGAAGGAATATTCGACAAAATTCATATTTAATGCAGAAACTGTGATAGTGAAAGTCTTATCATTTGGTTACCTTTTTCCATATATAAGTGTGATATATTAAGTATGGCTCAGTGAAACAGCTAAAGGGGAAGGCATACAAAAAAAAAAAAGGTTTCTGAGTAATTTGCAAAAAGAGTGAACTTGATTTGAATCCTCTTGGGGTTTTCGCACATTTCGCCTTCATTCTATTGTATAAATCCAAAACAATGTAGTAAATTTTTAATTGAAGTTTCTCACGCTGAGGTGCAGCCGATAAATTAGCAAATGCGAATACTCTTTTGTGACTTCGTGACATGGTACAAAATGGATTGAGTAAGCATCATACACATATACACCTTTTCGACCAGTGCCCGTTCACAACCTCTGTTACGAAAAGAAGAATTTATGGCACAGTGATTGACTGGGCAACAGCACTAACCCATCTCATGACCTGTTCCTAGTGTCTGATCTCGTAGAAATTTTTAACTGAAGTTTGAAAATAGGCTAATATTGGCCTAAATTAGACCATTTCTCTGGTGGTTTTGATGACTTGCCAACGGCTTTTCGAGACACGGACATTGTGTTTATACTATTACGCAAGTATGCTAAATAAAACACTCGATACTGTGTAAAATGTATGTAGCATATGCAGTGCCGTCTGTCTATAGTGCGGATAAAGCTGGAACTATCGTTGCTAACGCATATCATTGGGTACAATATCCAAAACAGCAATGTATTCGCATATACTAACCTTTGGTTTGATCACGAGCATTGACTCTGGGAAAGTTTTTTATTTAATATCAGCTGTTTTGTTATAGAATTTTGCAATAAGGTTAACTGCCAGCCTATGTTCTTCCACACATTTGACTATGAACGTAATAAAATTTTGAAATCTCAAGAAAAAGTTCGATTTCCCGCAATTTTAATTGATATTATGATATAAACAGACTCTGTGCATGGTCGACATCGCAAGACATTTCATTGATATCAATGTAAAATCAGTGATGTAAATTTAGCCATTTTAATTACATGCGCATTTGTAAGGTTTTGTGGGGGCCTTTGATAAAACTATTAAAAAAACATGCAAAAAATATACTGATTTTGATGAAAATCGACACAGACGTAATTCAGGAGATAAATTTTAATATTCACCAAGTTTCAAGTCGATGCGACCTTCTAGAGCTGAGGAATTGCCGATGGAAAAAATGTAATTAAAAAAAAGTAAGCTCTGGAAGGTCGCATCGACTTGAAACTTGGTAGATATTAAAATTTATCTCCTAAAATATGTCTGTGACAATTTTCATCAAAATCCGTATAATTTTTGTATGTTTTTTTAATCATTTTATCAACGGCTTCCACGAAACCTTACAAATTTTGTAATTGCACTTAAGCAACTAAAATCAAGGCAATTTTGAGAAAAATTGTTCGAACCGTTTTCGAGAAAATGGCTGATTTGTGCAAGGTCAGATGACCATTTTTTGGGTTTTCAGCCCATAAGACTATGCCAACTTAATTTTTTCAACTTGAAATAGGTGTCATTTGATAGCTGGCCTTGAAACCTTTTCAACGATATTCAAAAGTAAATGATAAAAAACTGTTCTGCATAATTTTCCTTGATGTAGCCAAAGCATTTGACTGTGTAGACAGAGGCATCTTAATGAATAAACTTGAGCAACTGGGTATAAGGGGAAATGCTTTTGACCTAATTAACTCATATGTTATGGGACGTCAACAGATCGTTGAAGTTGACAAAATTCACAGTAATATTGGTGAAACCAAATATGGTGTAGCTCAGGGATCAAAACTGGGACCACTTTTATTTTTCAATTCAATGAGATCAGCAGCAAATAACTTGGGGGGATATTTACTTGAACAACTCAAAAGTCGAAGAAGTAAATGAAATGAAATATCTTGGGCTGTATATTGATGCAAATATGACTTGGAACTCGCATGTTGATCATCTTATAAAAAGAGTCAAACTAACTTTGCAAAAACAAGTAATGACAACAATAAAAAAATTAAAACTTTACAAAATAAATGCATAAGAAACTTTTTCTATAATAAATATCGATCGGGAGTTATTAGAACAAAGGATTTATATAAGGAACATGATATAATTGATTTTGAACATCTAATTGAACTCGAACTTAACATTAACTTTCACAAAATCAAAACAAAGAAATTAAAAGCAGACATAAAAATTGAGTTTAACCATGAATTTCATGAACACAATACAAGATATACAAGAAACATGCGTAAAATCAAAACAAAAAATAAATGGGGTGAAAAATTGATTATTAATAGATGCATTCATAAATACAATAGTTTATCATCCCCATTAAAGAATGAAAAAAATGTAATAAAATTTAAAAACAAAATGAGAAAATTAATATTAGAAAAACAATTTCAAATCAAATGAAAAATAATTTAGTAAATTGAGACTGCATATCACTAGCATATTTTAAATTTTGTAATGTAATCATAGTTTCAGAATCACAATATGTAATGTATACAATCCTATGCTTTGACGTTTGTCACAATATAAGCGCCACCAAGTCTATGGAAAATGAACTATGCAATACTATATGGAATGATGATGTTGAACGTTTGAACGTTTTCCGAGCATTCAAATTGAATACATTGGACTTATACGAACAAAAGAATTATGGCACAGATGGCGCTTTATTTTATGCATTCCATACACATTGTGATTCCGATAGTTTTTAAGGGCATACATGTATGTGAATAACATCATTTGCTGAATAAATAAATAAATAAAAATAAATAAAGTCTGAAATCGGTTGACAGGGTTAGGCACAGTGGCCATTGGAAGGAAAAGTGGCAGAACAAAAAAATCTTAGTTTTTGATATACTTCAATCTCTGAAAGTTTGAAAAAGATCGGACAAAAAGTACGGACTGACGGACGGACACACAGACAAAACTATTATCTCAGAATAATTGGTGGAGACGACAAAGAAAATTTTCAAATGACCATAACTCCTGAACGGATGATCCGATTTCGACGTTTGGACGAGTAGCTTCAGAAAAATTATGTTTCAAGATAGGCGGGCGTTCAACACCCGGTAAATGAGAAAAACTGATAATTGTCCATAATTTTCAAGTGGCTATTTCTATGGAGGCGGTTGGTCGATTCTCAAGTTTGAATACATTTTCCGGGCCTATGAGCCAGGGGCTTTGTGGCGATACTTCATCCATACTAGATGGCCTCTTAGAAAAAAAGTTCGAAATTGCGTGTATATATAGGCAAGTTCGACTTTCAGCAACAGGGTGCTTTCGTCACTCACGCCTGCTGTCGCCGGCTGTGATATAAATATAAAAATATGTCTGTTGATACGACAAGACAAAATAGAAGGGAGTAAAATCCGTGCAATGCTATTGATGTATGATATGAAAATGTAACGTCTCATTTTTCAACATTTTTTATCCGTTTCTTGATTTTGGCCTCTGGTAAATTTCCATCCGTGTTGTCGGTTATTCATCCAAAATTGTAGGTCATACAAACACTCAGGTACAGTTGTAAGCCTACGAATGTGACATTTCGAGCGCATATGTTTTCACATGCATAATTGGAATAGAAACGCGTTGGAAGTGTTGGAATGGTGCGTATCATTTATAATCACATTTTGATGTGTATTTAATTGGAATATTTTGAAACTAGCTATGTATGATTGTTATCTCACCTGTCACAATTCAAACATTCTCTTGATTGCTTGGGCTCGGCGAAACCCAGAAGGTAGAATGAAAATGTTAAAAAAAAAGGGTGGTTTTACATCCGAAAAATGTCATTCCAATCGATGAAGGAACATAGAATATGAAAAAAAAAGAACTAAACCACAATCTTAAAATTAAATTTAGTCATAGATTTACCACATAATTCACAAAGGTATTTAGAAGATTTGGATACGTTTATGAAACAAACACTACACATATAGAAAAGACTGGTTCCTTTACTATTTAATATGAATTGTATTTGTATTTTCATTGGTATTGGTGTTTTATCTTTAATGATGGGGACTTATGAAAAAAAAAAAGTCTAATTCAACAGAGAAGTATAAATGAACCGAGTCGTTTGCCAAGTAGTTGAATCGAAATCTATAACACTATAATATTGAGTTACGTCAAGTCAACTAGAGAGACGGATGCCAAAGGAAAAATGTACATCATTGGTTCAGCAGCATTGAAAAACAATCGATTTTTCAAGCACGACGCTTCACTCTGAAGATTTTTGTTGATGCTCAAATTGGTGTTAAATTTAATCATTTGATCATAGGCTCAATTCAATCGAATCATTCGGTGCGTGTGCGTATGTGAAAGCATACCTGTGAACTCGGTAGGGCAACAGTGTCACTGTGCGCTCTTGATTTTTAATAACGATTCCGAAAAGTCGGCAGCTGAGAATGTGTTATCATGAAATAACAAAGCAACAACAACCAAATTTTTTTCCCGACGTTCTTTCACATTCGGACTGAGTGCAAAGCATCGTTCACATACTCAAACATTTTATATAATATATAGAGGTCTTATCTTTCGTTTTCTATTTACTACCTAAGTCTTTACGTTATACATATAACTCCTTCCGATCTATTTCGAGTGTATCAATTTATTTCCCATTCTTTTCTTTTCTTCCATTGAATGCTTCATTTAATAATAAAACGAAGAGTGCAAGAAAAAGGAAGTCTTCGAATGAAAAATTTCCATTTAACGTTCTTCATTTTCGCCTTGGTTTTTCTTTTTTACGTATTTCTTTTCGCACCTGTGTGATGCCATTCCATTCGAAATTCTTTATGCTTTCGGCAATTTTTCGTCAATTTTCGGAAAGAAAAGTTTCACCCCTCTTCACATGTCTCGCTTTTTTCATTCCGATTCCAATAAGACTTCGAGTAAGTTTCCTTGTTATTGTTTGATGCCGTTATTATTATTATTATTTTTGTTGTTGTTGTTGTTGTTAGTATAGTTATCACGAAGCCCAAGGATCAATGGCGATACATAAAAAATGCACATACGTTCCCATAGGTGAAATATAATCTTGTATTGATTTGAATTGTTTTCTTTGAATCTTTGAATGCTTTTGAAATGTGGCATTGGCACATATTCGTTCCAGCGTCTATACTCCTACGGCATGTAAAGTATAAAATGTAGAGTGTACAATAGTGTACGGTCTGAACGTACAGGTTTATCTAACACACATAACGTTGTATCCGCAACGTTTTGCCGTACATGGAATCTCGATACTCTGCTAAATTTTTATAAAATGAAGGCACGGAAGAAGAAGAAGAAGAAGAGGCAGTATAGAAGCAATGCTGACAAATAAAAGAAATCGGTAAACAATGGAGGCACACACTCTCTCAAACGAAAGCTACAATTTTTTTTCACTTCTTTCTTTTTTTCCTCCCTGAAAAAACGTAAAAAATAAAGTAAAATAAGGTGTTTACAACGTTCGTGTCAATGAGGATTCGAACTTATATTGTATTTTTATTGATCAGAACTGAAATAAGAACGTGAAAAATAGAAAAGTAAAGCTGACAACAAAGGTAATGTGTTTTTCCGAAATGGCGTTTGCTTCATGGATTCTTCTCTAACTCCCAATTCATCGGTTGTATGGTAAATTTTTAATGAATTCTATAGAAATAGTATGGTATAGAATTGAATTTGATTCTAAAACAGCAAAACAGACCACGATGATTAATCATTATCCATAGACTGAGAGGTCTACGTCCAGACGATACAATATTTCATATTGCGAGTATTTGGAAAAAAAAGTTATGAATTCAATAGAATCGAAACGACGCGATATTCACTTATGTTGGTTATGAAGGTTTTTGTATGATTGGGCTAAATTAGGAAGCAAGGACTTTCCGACGCAAATCAGCAATGTGGTGCAACATATGAAGTATGCACTCAATATCCCCTGCAATCGATATATTAATGTTATCTGATCTCGTATTAGATGATTAAATGTGAATATGCAATTATCAAGCAATTGTCACATTCTTCCATATATATTTTTTTTCAGTCCGAAAATTACAACATTGTTAGCATTTTACTGAAAACCAATAATTACTCAAATTCAATAGCAATTTCTATACATACGTCCAATTAAATCGTTCGCCCAATGTTATTTCACGAGCGCCAGGGAAAAACAAAACTTTTTCGATGTATTTGAATGGGCAAAGACACGGTAGCGATAGCTTACAACTTGTTCAACGTTCACAATGTTCATGTACAATTAACACGAACACGTAATGTAAGTCTGCAGAATATATACATATATACGTATCCTTTAATGGCAATAAACTTGGCAGCGTTAGTTCGAAGTCGTTTAGTGCATGGTCGGTGGCTACACAATATTATTCGATGTAATTAAAACTTTTCTCACGCAATCATGCAAGCCACGGAGTCCATGTGTGTTTTTCTCCTTTGTTTGGATAATCACTCGACATGGTTGCCGCTCAACATTATCAACTTACCTATGTTTTTGTTGCATTATTCTGAAGGAAAACCAAGCAAAAATTTTAAGAGAACTAAATTATGCAACATTGAGTCCAATTTATGTATCCATAAATCATAACCACTAATAATATTGTGCGGTATTAATGGGTGCACGAGTGGGCAAGATCAGTTATCAAAGGGGTTACTTGAAAGTTTGATAAAGTGAATAATAAGTGGACAACGTTGTGTTTTAATTATTCAGTGGAAAACTTGAAACTTTTGATATTTTAATGATGCAAAATATTCGCACGCTGTCTTACAAAATAAAAATACCTGCAAGCATCTCAATTGATTACACATAACCATAATTGACCCACCGTTGTGAACTAAATTTAAATGATTTTTTATTGATTTATCAATTGATAGTATCACTAAAGCATAAAACAGAAAAAAAAAAAACAATGGGACAAAATGAGGTGGCACGATTTGTCCAAAGAAATTTGTTGACGAGCCACAAAACAAAAACTCACTTATGAATGAATTTTTCCCTATATTCTATCATAAGCAAATATCAACTATTCACGGATTAACTCAGTTGTGACATTTACTAAGTTGCTGAAGTGGAAGACTGTATTTTAATGGAAACGCAATTTTTTACTCTTTTTTTCCAGTGATTGTGATAAAAGATACCCTTCAGAAAACTTATATTTGTTCGCTTGCCGTACGAAATGCAGCATTCTCCATAACCCGCAATGGAAGTTAGAAATTTAATTGAATTTTTCAAATCAGTACTAAATAAACGGCATACTTTGTGATTATTTCATCACAGAACAGAAATAATTCCTTAATGTCAATTTGAATTGACATCGTTGTAGCCATAGCACCTGGAATTCAAAGCATTTCGTTTCCAACAATTGATACAGTAAATAAATCATGTGACAGCAGATTAGGTGCTTTCGTAGTCAAGGTTACACAAAGTTCTCTTATTTGCGGAGATTTCAAAATGGTGGAAATTAGTACATGCTCTTATTAAAACTTTTTCTGATTTGATTTCAATAAGTTTTATGATCAACGTTAGCGAAATGAAACCTAATTCACCTCGGATTTAGTTCATGAATCAAATAATCGTTTTGATGAAGTTTGATAGGAATTGAGTAGAATGATCGACAATGTAGCCTTAAAATGCTGGTAGATACTGCCTCTTATTTTTGCCATTGAACTTTAAATGGGGGTTAACTACTTAATAGTCATCATATTTATCGGTGGAAATATCAAAGTTTCATTCAATTTAAAGATATTATTTTCTACAGCCAAAGAGATGGCTAGATGATTTTCTTCTTTTCACTCTAAAAATTTGAGACACCATCCAAAATCCATGCTCCAATTTAGTCTTCACAAATTGTCAACCCCTTTGTGGTTTTCCTTCTTACGGCTTTTCAAAAGAATGCGATAAAAATTTATTTTTATTTTCTTCTCCCATCTTTTTCTACAGCCCGTGACTTGAAACTCTATCCAACATGGAAATGAGCCATTGGAACCAATCAACTTGTTTGAATTGTGAACATACAGGGTGCAATCGAAAGACCAATATTCCCAAGAAAATAGACGAAATTTTTTGGTATATGGTATGAATGTGTATTCTGTTAGTTCTACACATGTGAAATGTTATTGGTTGATAACAATTATGATTCATTGGTTGCTTTACATCACACGAATAGATATCGCATGTTCTACCAATGAAATTATCTTGACCATTATTCTATTAAATTAATTGAAAAGAAAACATGAAAAGAAACACATTGTGCGAAACATGTCCAAAATATTCTTCACCCTGTGTGTATATATTCTGTTTCTATTTCCATCTTGAAAGTGTCCACAACAAAAATGAAACATATTTCGACGGAAGTGAGAGAGGGGGAGCGAGATAGCGTGAAAGAAAACAGCAAAGATATGCATTAAAGTTTCCTTTTGAATGTACGCTATTCTGGTTTGAAAGTAGTATAGCAATCCGCTTTTCAGTTAATTTTGAAGGGTGGCAAAAAAATGATGAGATTCGACGAAGTTACCAGGTCTGGATGCGACAAAAAAAAAGTTAAAGTTTCGATTCTTGGATATCTGTAGCCAACTGTGTCCATCGATGCACATCAAGAGCGTTATTCACTGACCGAACTAAAAGCAATTACAAAGTAAATTGGCATCTAAGCATTTTTTAACACTCATATTTGCTTTTTTCTCATTCACACAAGTAAGATTTGTACGTTGCTTTGGTTCTTACTTCTGCTGACTCGCTCACACAATCATTGTGTGAGCGACGTTTTCCTTGTCTTTATTGGAAAAACTATTCGACAATAAATTTGAGGAAAACAAGCCGCAGCTACATCGTTTTCGAATTGTGTGTATTGCAGTGGAAGAAGCGAAGGCAAGCGAAAAGAAACGGAAGAATTGCTAGGGTAAAGAAAATCAAAAATGAAATAAATGCCAGAATGGAAAAAAAAAACTGAAAGCATCAAAAGTGAACGATAGTAACATCAATAGCTGTAGTGAGAAAGAATATTACAAATTTCACTTAAAATGAATGACATTTTAGTCTCAGCTCGTTTAATTTTCGTCGTGTTCGCCTTACTATTTTTGTTGTTGTATTTTCCTTCGCTTACTTCGTGATGAATTTTGCTTTTTCAACGTTATCTTACGGTGCTTTGTTCGTTCATTGTTGTCAATTCCCCGAAAACGTTGCTATTCACACAGGCACAGTCGCACAGCACACAGACACCAACAGTCAACTAAGATTTATAGGCTATGACAGTTGAATAGCAGTCGGAAATGGGATTGAAGCAAATGTTAAATGTCAATATGTAAACGCGCGCGCGAAAGAGCGGCGAATAGTGCATTTCTTGTAAAAATGTTATAGAATTAAATCGGGAAATGTTGCAAAATATGACGTTCTGTTTCGAATAGATAGGAAAAGGGCAAGAGAGCGAGTGGGATGGAACGGAATGAGGCGAGACGAGACGAGAACTTAGAAGTCGCAACGAAACGGAATGTAACGAAGTGAGGCACAGAACACAGGAAAAAGAGAAGAGAACGACAACCAAATGAAACGAAGGGATGTAAAGATGAATGAAACAAAAAGAAAGAGTGAGCGGAAAAATCGACGAACAAAGATGGTTACCCCAAATCGAAATGGTAGAACCATGAAAGGGCAAATGCGGTTGATTTTTGGTAGTGTCATCGCAGGCCACATGGAGAGCAAAATGCGAATGTGATTTTGAATATCAAAGTAGATGTTGCATTCAAGCACGACGAAATAAGATTTACAACCAGGATTTAATATATAACACTACTTATGGGTGCAGTCGCTTCGCTCACACTCATTGCTCATATTGCAACAATGAATTAGGAAAATAAAAATCAATCGGCGTGATCACTTGTGCATATTTCATTTTGACATCTTTTGTGTTTGGTACGAAATGGAAAATGTGAATTGGAAAGAGAACGGAAAGTCAATGGATCGCAATCTGCAATCATTTTAACTGTAACCACACTGTGTTCGACAGAACGACAGTAAAAACAGCACGATTCTTTCTTGCGATTGAATGCATTTGCTACAACTATAAGAGATTCGTCTTAAACAGTCGCAACTAATCTCAAACGGACACATTTCATAAATCATTTTCCCTTGAATTGCCTTTTTTTATCTGAAAAACAAAAATATATATGATTTTCTCCCTTTTGATTTGGGAGTTTCAATCAATTTGCCGATTAAAGACGCTATGAAACAATAATATGCTTGCTTGCACAAGAAATGTTGAAATTTTGCGACCTCATTCGTGGTTGGAAATGCATTCGCTTGGGAGACAGCATTCAAACAGCACATGAATAATTTTCAATCAATAGAATAGGCTTTGGAGTGGGAAATTAATTAATAAAATATAAATAAATTGAAATTGAAATCGCCACAACATTGCGTCAGCACAATGGAACAAGTTAACAAATGTTTGAGACAATTTTTGTAATCATCTTATGTGTAACTGTGTACGCTTAAATGCAAATCACTAGACAGAATGGACCAATGATTTCGGTTGTTATGGTCGCCGCTCTCGATTTTCGCAATGCCAAAATTTATGTATATTGGGAATATTACCAGCATTCAGTTCGCACATTTGTTCATTTGTTTCACATGTTCGCCTACTCGACAGCGACGTTGTCGTCGTCGTCGTTCCCCGGCTTAAGCAACATTTCATTCATTGGGTACATAATTCTGGGATGTATAGTAGTTGTGTTTATTAAACACATATAAAATGCGACCGCACGCTGTAACCAGTTGTAACCATCGCCAAATTTACAAGAGAAAGAGAGAAAGAGAAATATACGCAGAAAGCTGAAAACAGCAATCGGAGACAAAAGATTGACAACGAGGAACCCATTTCCATTAAGAATTTAATCAAGCACACAAAATTCACTTAGGATAAGTGATACAAATTTACATGCCTCAGCAAAAATAATAATAATTCTACTATGACGGGGGTGCGTTTTTCACACGTCTGGCTTGCGCTGTATATATTCCTGTGTATTCGAGTGTCTCGTGTCATACAAAAGCGCCATCTCAATTCCTTCGGGTTGAAATATGAAATATCGATGGCTTTCATAAAAAGTTGATGTTTCTAAATAAAATGGCGTGAAATGTCAATGATTGGTTCTACATAAGTTAATTATAATTTTTTGTGTGTGTATGTTTTTTCTATTCACAATTTTTAAGTTCAATTTTTATTTTTTATTAAACAATACACTCACTCAACATACAAAAAACAGTAATTCATAATATCCACAAATTTTCCAAGTGTAGAATAGTATTTCTCCACGTGTAGAACGTACAGAACAAATCGCTTGAAGCACTCGACAGTTTGACATTTCAAACACAGCTGAATGCAATGTATAGTAAGTTACAAACAAGAAAAAGTCATATTGAAAGTAGATTCAAAAATTCTTTAAAATGTTTTCTTTTTTAAAGCGTATTTTTTGCTCTTCTGGTTGCCAGTTAAAAATCTAAACTATACTCAAGATGAAACACAGTGAATATAAGTGAAAGACAGCAAAACAAACATGAGAATTTGTGGAATTGGTTTTAATTCGAAATTGGGAGTGTTGATTACCTAAGTGAATGTTATAAAAAGATGTCAATGTTATTTCAGTTTTCTTTTATAATTTGTTCTGAAATCAATAAATAACGAAGAACAATTATCTGTTCGTTGCGTCAATATTTTCAATTAAATTGTTGGTTCAACATCTGCTGACAATTGCTTTGCCTGAGGTTATTGAGATGGCGCTTCGAGCGCATCTGTATATAAAAAAAACTCACGAAAGTCTCGCTTGGTTTTTCAGCTGGCTGCTGCCTGTCATCGCCGCAAGTTTGTAAATCACACTACATACACACATATCATATGTAGACATGCACACAGATCTACGCTGAATCGAAGTACCGAGCTAGGCATATCAGTTGCGAACATACATATATTTATATGCTCATTTACTATTTTCGCAAAATATATACGCAAACGGAATAAACGGAGGGAAGACGACGACGACGACGACAACAATAGCGGCGACAGAAACCGAAAATAGAATAAAATATTAAATGATTGTGAAGGGAACATTTTGCTTTCCATTTCGATGATCGCATATATATAAAACCGATAATATGTCTGTCCGTCCGTCCGTTCGTATGTTCCACTATAACTTTGATTTTTTTAATTCCATGACTTTGTTGTTACGCGTGCCGTTTGATTTCTTGCGGCCCGGAGAAGAACATGGGATATGCAATTAGTTTTGATTTTCATAATTCATTTCTAGAAATTGGCATAACTCATGTAGAACGCGACGCTCTTAGTACGTTAGGTTGACGTTCAGTGTACGCGGTCACGTTGAACGTTCCATTGTATTTTCAACGAATAAAGTGTAGAGAGTAGCCACTGACTACGACGTATTCGTTACCAATACAATGAATCCTTCGACGCGATACCATGTGAACAACGTCTATTGCGTTGAATCTAGCGTTGAATATTTCTTAGTATTGGCAACGAATAAGGTATAAGAAAGGCGATACGTTGATACATACAGTGTATGTATGTATATACAATGTTACGCACTTTACGCCTTTCGTCGTTGCCAATACAACGAAATGTTCAACGCATTACATGTTGTTCGCGTGGTATCGCGTCGAACTCTACACTTTATTCGTTGAAAATACAATGGAACGTTGAACGTGACACCGCGTACATTGAACGTCAACCTAACATACAGTGAGCGTCGAGTTCTACATGAGAACTGTGCCGGAATTCTACGACACTTTTGCCGAATCCGAATCAGAATCTTGCCACAAAAAAACAATGATAGAGTGATTAGTTCTTTTTCATATTTGCCGAATAAATCCTCGAAACTTACCATTTTAATTGAAATTATTCTGTCAACTCAATATGAAACCGAATATATTCGGCAAATATGAAGGAGAACTAATCACTCCAAGTTGGAACGGTGACTTAAGAAGAATGGATTTCATTTTTTTTTGTGTGACAAGATACCGATTCTGATTCGGATTCGGCAAAAGTGTCGTAGAATTCTGGCACTGTATTAATGTTCGGTTTTGTTGATGGCAATTCATATCATACGAGCACAAAATATTTTGTTTATTCGGAGCAAAATTTTCTGTTTGTCGTTCGTGGTGTTTTGCTACATGCATCGAAAACGAATCAAAAATAAACAACACTGTGTTGTCAACACATAACTGTATTCGACAGAGCAATGAGAAAAATGCAGAATCAGCATTTCGCTGGTGTTTATTTGACAACATCACTTCACTATTGGCATGAGATCAATTTGAAACAACAAAACCGATTTTGCATCGGTTCAGTTTGTATCAAATGACAGATCATTTTGTAACGACATAGCGATATTGCACACACAACTTTAATGACAGCCACACGACGCAAATGCTAATCGACTGCTGTCCTCAACATTTGTATCACAGAGTTCTTCGAAGTAAGTTCAATTTGAAAACTGTTGGCTTTGTTGTATTAAGTTTTCTTGTAGTAGTACTACAGTGGAATTTAGAGCAAACGGAACTCTCATCCGAGGATATTCTTGCAATGTATCCGGATTTTTTCTACGAAGTTGGAGTGGATCCTGGTATGAAAATTTGTAATGCGTCAGTCAGACGAACAATCGACACAGGGGAAAGAGGTATGATTTGTATTGTGTATTTTGCTTACTTCACATAAAACAATGTGTTGCTTGTACACTCGTGTCAATTTGTTGATTTTAACAATGCTTTGTTCGTTTTGTCTATAGGAAAACATCAAAAACAGCAGCAAACGCTATCACTGGGAGGCTAAACAGCCGATCCGGAATCGCAAAGGAAAACGTTTGACTGCAGATTCCACGAAAATTGAGCAAGACGATTTGAAAGCACACCCAGTGATGCCATCGTCACGAGGTTCGCAGTACATGTCGTACATTCGTCATCGCTTGAGAATGCTAGAAAGAGGTATGGCTGCGTATGCCACTCGCCAATATGATCGGCTTCGCATGGACAAATACATTCAATCAACTCGAGCTAATGATAACATGGTCATTCGATTGACGAAGCGTAAGCCAACGATTTTTTTCATGGGTGCCGTAGAGATTTCTCCAGATTCGCTGATTCGCATAAAGAAACATGTTCGCTGTCCGGGAACTCGCGGATTGGTGAAGTCTATTCGCAAACAAGGGGATTGTATCGTTCGATTCGTGGCAGAGCCAAAACATGTGCATGATTCTTGCAGCGATTTTCACAGAAATTTCCACGGTCTGCCACAATTGTGAACCGAAGCCAGAAGTTGGATTGCCAGACATCATTTTGACACAATTGAGCCGGCGCCAATTGAAAAAGGAACGTGAGAAATTGCGACCAAGACCTGAAGCAGGTGAATTGGTTGGAAATGCAGCAGAAAATCCAAATCAACAATTGAATAATCGGTTGGTGACTAAGGTTAAAGTAGACCGGAAAACTCCCGACATATTTCTACTGGATCGTGGGCTTCAAATACACTTCGACGGGTTCAATACATACGTGGCTGAGACGTAGTAGAACGCAGCAGCATTTTAGTTTCAATTTTGATTTTCCGATTTTAATGATAATTCATGTAACGTTAAGTTATTCTGCCAAAGTACCAACCGGTGTGTCGGCTAGTGATCTCATATCGTCATTAAAATTGAAACGTCGTATTGTGTAGCACTCACTCTCGCCGTGCGGATGAGTAATGCAATATGGCTGTGGCTTTGACTGTGCCTGTATATCGTAGGGATAGATTGTTAATATGTTGAAGCGCGAGCGAATAAAATTGAAATGAATGGAAGAACGTTACGGATGTTTGAAAGTCATATGTCTGTCCATACGCGTGGAAAACGCGTATCAATTGTACTGCTTGAAATGATTTTTGTCAGTTGACTGGTACTGCAGTCTGAGTCGCCGTTCCGATTCAGATATCGATACTTCCGGCCGATGTTACCACTGCACAAGGTTGCTGCAAGAGCAATATATCACAGGCGATCCTGGTGGCACCGATTGTAATGTGTTGAAAAAAAAATATTGTAACACACAGGATTTTACTATCGGTGGCACATGGTGTCACTAGTGGTAATGCTCTTGCAGCAACGGTGTGTACCACTGTTGCAAATTTTTGTTATGTTTTCTTTTCCTTCCCGTTTTTGTTCTGCTTTGTTTCGTCCGTACAAAGCCGTCAATATTTTTCTGAAATTGTATGTAAAGTGCACAACATAAGGATCCACCGATTCACATACAACACATGAGTGTATACATTTCAATTGAAATTGGCTCGGGGTTGAACGAAGAAAAAAAAAACAACGACGTACATGTGTGCACATGGAATGTAGGCAATCATTTCGATGCTTTGCGATCAAGTGAGAGCAAATTATATTCTTTCATTTTTCTTTTGAATGTTTGTCAAGAATCGATGCGACTTCTTCCCATCTGCTTCGATTTTTGTCGATTCATTGTGTGTATTGTTTGCCCGTCTGACTGTCAACATCGGTTAGAAGAGCAAACGTTATTCGCTTCGCAAATACATTGCATTTATCAGATAATCCAATTTGATATTCAAATGGAAATTTGTAAATATTCATTCGCATGTGAGCACACTTACACACATACATATTCGTTCATTCGTTGTTTCGTTCGTTCACTCACTTCTAAATGCATCATATCTATGTAAAAAAAAATCGTAAAAATATACGCATATGATGCATACGGCTGTGGGTTTCTTCATTTTTTTTATTCGTCCAAAAAGCAACTGAAGAAAAACAATACATTCGCACTGACATAATACCGTTATTATTAGGGTGGGATTTGTTGTAATGACACAAGTAGATGTATTTCACCCTTATGCTATCGCATACATGTATACGATATTTTTCACTCAACATCTCACTCGAACATTGCATGAAATTGCATACTTATTGGAATAAATGGTGTGTCTTATTTTATGCGATTGATTTTATCTGATAAAACCATAGGGAAAATGAAAATGACACATAGCAGTCAATGCCATCTCAATTCCAACTCATTGAATCATTGTATTTTTCGGCAACTTTTTTCAAACGTGTATGGCTTTACTAGAATAAAATCAACTTTACGGCGACGCTAACAGCTTCTCTGTGGGCCGGTACTACGCGTTAGCCAAAACGTATTGATGTTTCGCAATGGTTACTCGATGCATTTGCCAAAATACTACGATTTTTGTACTCTCTTCTACGATGTGTGTGCAGAGAAGCTGCTAGTGTCGCCGTAAAGTTGATTATATTCAACTCAAGCCACACACGATTGAAAAAAGTTGCTCGAAATATTCGATGATTCATTAAGTTGGTTTAGAGATGTCATTGGCTGTCTTTTGTTATTCCGGCAATATATTTATGATTTTATCTGATAAAACATATCGTTCTGCATTGAAATTAGAATGATGATGATGACGAATCGGAGGAAGAAGAACACGCACTGAAAAATATTGAAAGTTATAAACCAATTTTATATCCAATGTATAATCGAAAATAAATTCGCAGACCAAAATGGTTGAAATGGTAAGCACTCAAAGGAATGAATCCTGAAATGAACGTAAATAAAAGCCATAAATTTTGCGCACGACAATGACAATGAGAGACACTGCGATATTCATATTTTACTTTAGCGATCAAATTGAATGACCCTGTAGTGTCATGTGCGTGCTACTGTTTTGACGTATTTTGCTTTTTCTCGCAAATATCCTAACCGAATTAAACGATGCTGGGCTATTAGCAAATATATTTCGGAAAAATGAAATTAATCAGTGCCTCAAAATAAAAATCTCGAATAAAAACGAAGTTAAGAGTGTGATTCAATTATTTGCAGGGATGAAAACAAAACTGCAGTATGTGCCATGATGGATTCGTTTTGCCCAATTTGCTGTCCATGTTCTCGACCCACGGGACATTTAATTACATTTTGGTGTTTGGTGGGCAAATGTTACTCATGCTCTTCCGTTCGCTTTTGATGTTGGTCTCTTTTTTTCTCTTTCGATATTTCATGGCATTCCTCGGCGCCAAAAGTTAATACATTTGCATGAATGCTTTTTCCTCCCCTAATATTAATTAATATTATATCATTATTTATGACTTGATTCTTTATGTTCGGTGGCATGATTGCGTATATCGGGTACATGGTGAAAAGTGATTGTACGATTTCCTTTTATATGCACTCATAAAAAAGCAAAGGCATTTAATAAATAGATTGCATGATGATTTATTACTTGAAAATACTTTAAACTCGTAACATGTGCCCATACTACAAAGCTGCATAGTCGTTTCTCACTCTCATCTTTGACATCCTTGGAAATTCATGCAAGCCACGAATATGGCTATAGTTTCTTTTGAATCACAGTGAACACTATTCAGATATGAAGAAGAGGTTTTAAAATATAATCGTTTTAAAATCGACTATATATCCAATTTTCGTCCCCCTTTGATCATTCGTATTTATCGATTGCTTACATTGAAGCATGACTGTGGTGTATTTTCATCATCTCTAATGCAGCCAAATCAAGGGACACAAATCCTATGAGCACGAATTGCGCCAATCAAAAACTGACAATTACCGTTGAAAGTAAATAAATGAACCGACCGTGATCTAACTAACCGTAGCAAAATTGATATTTATCTATTTTATTGCAAGGTTTTGTAACGTGCATCATCGCCAATAGAACATCAGACCCGTGCACAAATGCAAAAATAGTAACGAGTCTTTCCGAATTCAATTATAAATATGAATTATGCGGTTGGCAGCTGCTGATGTTTTTATACCGTTTTCGAATATTGTTATTGTTCTGCTTTGTTTGATTTGCTTTGGTTTGGTTTGGTTCGGTTTGGGTTGGTTCAGTGCAATCTGCGATGTACTTGATCCACCGCAAAGCAAAGTCTGTGCTCCTATTCAATTCCACAGCATGTGTCTGGGTTTAGGTTGATGCGTGCACTTAAACGTAAAAAAATTAATGAAAGATGATCCATCAAAGCAAAAGAATAGAGTAGGGTAAAGTGAGAATAAACCTCAAAAATATTGTAGACGCAGCAGCAATAGTTTTGTTGCACATATTTCGAAATTCACCATATCTCGTTCCGTAACGGACGAACACATGCTTCCATCAATCTTTATTCTACGATTATGCTTCATTTATTTAGATTTCAGCGAGATGGCTGACGTTCTATTCGTTTGATTGCTTTTTAACATCTTAATATTTATATAAATTTCCATACTTGCCAGCTCAGCCCCAGGTATCACAACTGTTTTTCACACGTCCCTACTGAATACTCAATTTTGGCTTATAATAGTTAGTTCTAAAGAAAAGAAAACGGTTACAACATGCTTTACACATTTATATATTTATTAGTGAGACGTAAAAGAATGCAGGTTTGTTCAACTTCGTATCAATAAAGAGAAGTATGTTTCATTGCAACTAATAATGGTTAAAAGAATGTATGTTCGTTTTTGGCGGGTCCTCGTGGTTTTTCACGGTTTTTGTGGAACTGATAGGAGATAACAACTTAGTGTCTTCGACAAAATTGTAGTACTCGAGGTCTTCTGTAACATTGCTGAAGACAATTATCTCTTTCAGTTCCGAAAAAAGCGCGAAAAATGATAAGAAAAAAAAGTTCTATATAAAATTTGCTTTTTCATGTGCGCGATTTGCGCGCAACTGATAAGAGATAAAAGTTACCTGTCTTCAGCAATGTCATAGGGGACCTGTTGGGGGAGTTGTTATCTCTTATCAGTTGCGCGAAAACCGTGAAGATCGAGGAGGCTAGACGGTACTACAACATACTTTCTTTTAACGCAGATAGAATTAACAGAAAACATCGTAACTGTGCAACAGGTACACTCTGTGGTCACGTTTGACGTTTACTTTGCCCTGTTTTTATTCTTTACAACAACAAATCATACGCATTCTGTACACTGTACACAGAAATTTCAGATGGCGCCAGCTGTATTAAATCGCTAGCTACGCAGCTACGGAAAACATACTTTCCTTTTCAAAAATATAAATCGAGAAAAAAACATACATTCTTTTACGTCTCACGAATAGATATGTAGTTAGTAACGATGATGATAATGATAATAAGTATAATTGCTTAAGGAAGAATTTTGCTGACTGGGGTCATGCAGTGTTACACAATGCTATGTGCAGTGCATACGCATCCACTTTGCGAGTGTCTTTTCAACCACATTCGACTGTGATGACTCATAAGCATAATCATAAAATCGTTAAAATTGTGACGCTTATTCCGCATCCGGTCAGGAGCACACAAATAAAAACTGTGATATACTGCGAATGAACTTGGAAAACCGACAAAAGTCGTCTGAGACTGTACCAAAGCGACGACATCGAACCAATGCAAAATAATTGCTTATCGCTGCAAACCAGCAGCTGCAAATAGAAATGTGCTAGGGGATTTTTTAAAATCCAAATTCGCATCAAATGATATTGATGAACATCAAATCGTCAATGGCGCATTGCGATTGAAATTGAGATTGCGCTTGCAATTCCGCGTATTCCATTCCATTTCGTTCAAACATTAAAATTAATTACATCGTCTAGTTTACTCTGAATGATCATTGGCAGTAAACAAGAATTTTTATAGCAAAATCCAAATCCTATTCCGATTCCCATTCCATGACGCAGCAAAAGATGAGAAAAAATGATTAATTTTTTTCGCCCCCAATTTGCGTCGGATTTTAATTTTGGATGAGCAAATCCTTAGTACAACCATCACTCCGCTTTTCATTGCAGAAAATATATTTATTCCCTTTCTCCTTTTGTATTCAACTGCTCATATGTTCGATAAATATATCGGTTTTCATGTATAGGAAGTTGCCCCACCATTTTACCAATATTCATTTTTTATGGATCGCAAAAATGATGAAATTAAATTATTTTATGCGAATACACATAAATTTAGGCGTTCTGCTTGTGCCGTATGCATGGTTTGCACATGGTTTGATTTCAGAAATGCTGATGTGATAACCGTTGCTAATGCGGCATTTGTTGCCCAAATACATTGAAGATAATAGGGAAGACGAAAGAGTCACGTGTCGCATCTTTTTTATATCCTCGTCAACTTCTTCATAGAGTAAAATGCTAAAAATTAATTGCCAAGAATTCTTCCCATACCAAGTTTGATTCGATTAGTTTAGACGCGAGTGCCAGGGCAGGCAGGCGAATGATGGGGAAAATTCAGTTCGCTTTTTCAATTTGGTCCAAAATTCTCAGAAGTTCATGAAAGACAAATTTTCTTCAAACCGAATTTTGGCGGTATTCCGGAGGTTTAGAAAGGGCAATGTGATATCGTGTTTGCATGGTTTGCGAAAAGAGTAAATTGTCATGTGTTGTCCTGTAGCAATCTCAACCCTTAGTTTATCGTTACCTGCGTCAATTCGACTAAAAAATCGAAACAAATGATTGTGTCAAACCAAAATCGAAAGACACACTTTCAAGAATGCTCTTCCTAAATTATTTATTTTTACCTCGTACCAAATTCAATATCACATATCCTCTTTGCATCAATTCTTATCTGGTTGGTCGTCTATCAAACGACAAGCACCTATGTGTACTGTGTAGCTCCGTTATAGTCTGTATATGTATTGTTAATATGTTTTGTTTTGTTATGTTATGTTCGGTTCTCTTCTCTTCTGTTCTGTACTCTGTTCCGTTGAGCTTGATATACTTGTGGTTTCAATTTGCCTTGTCAGACACTCTATCCCTCTTGCGTTTGCTTATTCGATTGCATGTAAAAAATTCATTTTTGTTCTATACTCGGTGTTCCCTTTTTCGTTTTTGGTTTTTGTTTTGATGGCATCTTTCCGAAAGAAACTTTATAAATTATATACAACACTTTCATTCACTTTAGTACATTCCCAAAGCCTTGATGGAAATTCAACTGATTTTCAGTTGATGCCTTAACTTTTTGCACTAGCAATTCACATTGAAGTTGTGAGGATGGCGGTTTTGTTGATTTGTTATTAACACGGATTTTACATTAAATCAAAATCCTTACTGTGGCTTCATATATCACGGATTTGTTTTCGAAAGAAAAAATTCAGAAGTTTTTCGAGGTTTTTAAACTTCCTATAAAACGGAAAAGAAAATTTGAGTATTTTAAACTATTGCATACAAAATCTCAGTTTGTCTGAAGAAAATTCGTAATTGCAGTCACAATCCAATTTGGCCACTTGAATGATATAATTTAATTAGATGACAGTCCATACCGGTTTTTCGCCCAAACTTTTAATTTGTTTCTTTTATTTTTTGATTCGTCCGATTTTCGTTGTCGCAACCGAAGTAACAATGCAAATTTATTTGTGCGGACGATTTGCTCAATTGCAATATTGTAGACAAACAAGAAGCGCCCCTAATTTGTTTCCTATGGAAATTGAATCAAAATGACAAATGTTGGCCACATCGAAGCGAACTCAAACTGTATCACAAAAAACTGGGAAAAAATTCGACCCGATGTCATTGTTGAAAGTGCAATTTAAAAAAAAAATGAAAAAAAGACTAACAGATAAAAACAATCCATCGATGTGACATTTTTGTCTGGGCTCGATTTATTATCATCTTGTCAGACAATGAGAAAAATGACTAGAATGATGTTCGGTTTGGCGCCATCTGCAAGTAGGAAGTATTTTGCCATTTAAATACGTTGAATTGTAGCTGTCATTGGTTACTGTCATTGCTAGTTGACAGTATATTTATATAGGAGTTTCATAGTTCAGCATTCAGCAACAAAGATGTCGCTTAAATATAGCATAAACACGTGCTCCATATAAAAACATAGGCAAATTTTATCAATGTGTCAGACTATGATTTGACATTTGGTTCGATCCAATAGCGTTTACACTTCATGTTGCTGCGCTGTTTGCCACAAGTCTCTCCAATTTTCAGACCGTATGCAAATGTTGCTCGACGCATTAATTATTTTTGCATTCCGCTGATGCTTCATTCAGCTGCCTCTTTTTAAATGAAATAAATTGACGAAAATCAATTTCAATTAATCAGTAAATCAGTAAGTCTTGTTCGTTTGAACGTGTATTTATATCATATTTTGAAACATTTGGAAACATTTCACCTAATTCATTACAAATATATTGTTTGTTGTGGCTCTACGTGTAGAAAGAAAATATATTCTTTGCTGTCACTACCCTAGACAAACAACTATATTAAGACCATAAAATGTAAATATTAATTTGCAATTATAGCCTGAATACATTACTCTTCACAAAGAAGAGAATACCGAAATTAAAAGTAGCATCATATATACATATGAAAATCTGAACGCATGAATTAATTCAACCGAACACTAGAATTAAGTTTGAAGGTAAGATTAATAAAGCAAATAGAAACGGTCAAAAGTAAATAAGCCAAATGTTATACAGAATAAGACATGGGGCACCAGATTGCCATGAGCGATTGTACTCTACGTATGTATACGATTTTGGAATAGCCAGTACAAACTTCAATGACGTCTTTACATACGACTTCGACCACCACTTGCCAATAAAGTTTAATAACTAAATTACAAAATTATAAGACTGGCGGCCCTCTATTCAACACTTAGCTGATATTGATAAATTCTTACATCTCGTCCAAATCGATGGTTGAAAACATAACATTTGCGCCGACGGGCTGGGTGGTTTGTTTTATTAGTGCGTTGTTACAGGAAATGAGAACAGTAACGCTAGCTGACGTCACGAATTTGGTCAACATGATTTTATCACAGTAGTAAGTTGTCGATAATCTGCAAAGTGCGTGCTACTATTAGAATTTTCGGAATTGCTTAGCGCACCTCTTGTTGAAAACGTTCAGACCTTTTACCTTTTTAATAATGATAATTTGTATTTTAATGGTATTTTTAAGGGCTGCAACAATTAATAAGAATCCATGATACCACACCAATTTTCGAAATGATTTTTTAAACGTATTCAAAACAGGCTAGACAGTCATAGTAATAGCCGACCCGTCAATCGCATATACGTATTGAGTCCGGTATTCACACCCAAATATATCATCATTAAATGGCTTGGGTGGAAACACTTGGCAATACCATTAAATATGTCAAAAAAGTATTCGACTGTTGTACGTTGACTAAACTAAATGTGCATAGATGGAGCACGTAACATAAGTATCATATAGATATCTATCATAATAACCATAAAATAAAAAAAACAATTGATTGTTTTAAAGTCTGTTGCAAGCAATAAATAGATCGAACGGCGAAAGTTGCCATGGCTTACACAAATTTGAATGGCCTGAATATCAAAATCGCATTCCAATGATTTTGATATTCAGGCCAATCAATTGTGGAATGACCAAATAGCGGCATGTTTCAAAACATGTTGGAACAATTGTTCCATTCAAATATACCGTTTGTAAATGTTCGAAGAAACAAGATTTTTATTACATTTAGATAGAACGGTTGCGAGCTACTGCACTAACACTGCTTATTAAATGATTAAGCGAAGAGTTCACAAAGATGGATCGATAGTTAGTTGGATATCAGAAGATAGAGCAAAACAAACTAAATGTTGTACTTTGTGTGATAAATGCAGCAAATGTCTAAGTTTTACACCTCAACCATTGAATATATGTCTTCTCTATATTCATTTGGACGAAGAAGAAACGAAACCCGACGTCAAGTGGATTTACAATATGTAATTCCACTTCGCTCATTTTGTTCGGATATGCGTTATATAAATTTATGATAACTTTAGTCAAGAAACGTGGCATTATAAGGTTAATGGTTTGTTTGAAAAATGAATCGTTAGTGTATTTTAGTATTATTGGTGCTATTATTCACATTCCAAAGTGTGAACGTAGATAAGATATCAATTTCATCTTTAATTGAAATAAGTAGCCTTTAATTATTTACAATCGAAAATGTCTTAGTCAGGCCTGCCCATGACTGAGATCTCAAATTCAATGACACACAGGCGATAAAAATTTGGATGATAGAATAGTACACCGAAAATCGGTATGTGTATGTGTATTGCTTTCAATTGGTGGATAATAATAATGATAATAATAATAATAATAATGGTTACAGTAGCAACGAGCACTCGATTCTTTGCTTTGTAAGTAAAATATTTGGTCAACGCTGTCGAATTGGGGCCGTTTTCCACTTTTAACGATAGACATTCATATTAAGGGATTCCCCTTGTTCCCTCTCTCCTGTTCTTACAACCGAAAGTGTGCGGCGACCGTGCCAAATAATAAGACCCAAATACATCTTCTTTGTTCTTTGTTTAGGCATGCAGACGCCCGAGGCAAAAACACGATTAATCATGTTTCAAACCATTTTTTGATTGTACCCTTGCCTATATGCGTGTGTGTGTATGACTGTGTACATCAGGTGGATGTATAGAGTGTAGATCCCTCGGCCGTATGTTTGTCCGCTCACTTTTTTTTTTCCACACTAGATATCCACATTGTTCGGTGGCGACAGTAACCATAGTCATAGCCGATCCATACTCGGCGGATTTCACTCAGCTTAACGCCATGCATAATATGATATCATTATTGAGCTGGTTGTGGTTTTTCAAACAGTATTTTAAAGAGAGATTCCCTTTATGTGCTGTTTGTTTATTCGTTTGTTCGAGTATGTGTGCATATTATTATTTTCGGTTGCACATTTGAATTATGAAGATCTGTGCCGAGGGATATTTACAAATGAATTTAATGAATTGCACAAAAAACTTTATTGAATAAAAAATATATGAAACAGAAAATAACAAATGCCTGCATCGGTGGTATTGTCATGTTGTAATTTTGAGTATGGAAAAACAAGTATGATTTTGATGGGATTGATCATAAAAATAATGAGCATTTGATTCACTCATTTGGAATTCATTGCATGCCGTGAGAAGCAAATAAATATTCTTCTTGTGCTTTTTGGTCGTTTTGTGACGTTTTTGTTTTGCCTCATCGACTATTCTGTTGTTGAAATGGTCGGTCGTCCGAATATCGTTCAATGATTTTCGAATAAATGCAGACGGCGATTCATTAAACGGAATCGTAGTGTGCGGGGAACGATGAAAGTGTTACTCAGACCAGATAGAAGAAAAGTAAACGTCAAGACCGAGTAAAACGAGAAAAAAACAAATGTCTCTGACTTAAGATGCGGCATGAGTCCAAGTGTGCCAAAAACGTTCAGCTTAGACACTAGAAAGAGAAGAGAAACAGAGCTAGCACCACATACACATATACACACACAAACACATTGATATTCAAATTTGTGATACAAATCACGTTCCTTTTTTGCACATAAACAAATTGAAAACAAGTCTCAAAGTGTTGAGTTTATGAAAGCCGAAGGTCAGAATCATAATTCATCTGCACGGCAATACACTAACGTTCACGATTACAACAACCAGAATGTAAAGAGTTCAATGCTTATGTGTGCTGGTGAGGTGTATTCAGCGTAGAAGTGCGCGTGCTTTTGCTGCGTCAAATGTCTGCCTTTAGTTAGTTAAATTGACTGACCTTTATGTAATAAAGAACATAAACCTTTTTTATTATTTTGCCTATATCGTACCGCTATTTGTGTTGTGGTGTGATCGAATGGAAAAGGTAGATCTGACATGAAGTTAAGATGGTCGATTATTAGAAGGAAATTGCCATATTTATATTTTTGATGTGCAAAGTGACACCGTGCTGAATTTTGAAATGTTCCAATTTTCAGATTACAATGATTGGTCGGTCGACAAAGTGGCGGGCTACCGGAGAGCTCTAGCTCTAGCTCTAGCTCGCTATTTCAAGGTGATTTTAAATTGATGACATTCTTTGTACAGGTATTTTGCCGGGCTTTGCACTCACATCGATGAATCACTCACACAGCCCATACACGGTTTTGTCCGTATCGCACCACGCTCATCGAATGCTTACAAATCGCTCTAAATGTAAGAGCTCTTTTACGGCCCGAACGAACGTCGAACGAAGGGTTGAAATAAAAAGAAGAATAAAAGGAAATGTTGCAGAATAAGGAAAGTGTTTCCTATGGATTTTTTTTTAAAGCTAAATACAATTTCGTCACCGAGAATTCCATTTAAACAACACTAGACTGTGCTCAGTTCATCCTTCCACACTACGGTATCATCGCCAGGGGAAGTGTTAAATGGAACCGTAGGTGTACCGTACATAGAATATTGTTAGTGTAACATTTTTTGCACAGGTACCTGATTCTCAAATGGCTATCAACGCCCGCCTCTCACGATTTATTGACCGATTTTCAGGTTTTACTATGCACAACCAGAATGCATCGTAAGACAGACGGACAGACAGACACTCAAAAAGGTTAATTGAGAACTAAGCTGTGTCTTGTTGCTTGATTAAATCCTTAGTTATTGGAAAAATGTTAGTGTGATCCATGAAGAATATGGGAGAAGTTTACAGTGAGTTCCACTTAACAACATACGGCAAAGTTTAATGAAAACTGAATAATTCACAATAATCTCTTCTTGAGATGTTTTATTAGACCTTCGGCACGTGCGCAAACAGTTCAATAGTTTATGCATTATTCTCCTTATACCATTTCCAAGACACTTCCAATAAGCCAATTTTTAGACAAATTTTCTAGAAAAACTGCAAATTGGTAGTGTGAAAAGCTAGAGAACTACTTCATAATTTGGTCCTAGCTAATGACAGCCCAACCGTTTTTAATCAATGGCAGTTTGGTGGCTGTGCCGGCCATCACATTTATTATATACAGTATTTTTGTATTAAGAGGATTACATGGACAACTTTGGTTTTCAGATCCTTGCTCACGGACATTGGTCATTTATAGTTTGGATAACCATATAATTTCTTGGTAATACCTAAAAGTATCGATTTATGCAATTCGTCATATCAGTTCAGAGTTAAAAGTTTCATTGATGTGCATCAAAACTTGGAAAAAAAAAAATAAAAAAAATTTGGAATCCGCTTTCTTGTTCAATCAAATGCAGTAAATGGCACAGATCGCTCACATACGGATCTGTGACCATTTAGCACTGTAACATCAGCTAGCGCTTGATCTACTGGAAGCATTCGAGTTGATCGAAACGTATCCGAATAGCCCGACTGACGTTAGCACTATATTCATTATCAGTAGATAGTCATATTGTGTTAATTGTCAATGTTGTAATTCATTCGTGTTCTGATTAATATAGAGATAACCTTTAAATGAAATCCATTGTGTTTCGTGTTACAAGTGTATGACTTGGCAATTGTTGAGAAAAAAAAAACTTTGAAGCATAGGTTGAGGTTCCATCGAACCACAGCAAAAAAAAATTCACTTCATTCACTACTTACATGTATAGTCTGACAAATATGTTATCAGATAAGGCATACACAAGTATATAAGAATGAGAAGGGCGCTCCGCTTCGTTCCACGCTGATTTTTTATGTTCATCTATTGCATTTTTTTTTTTAAATTATTTCAAACGCACGTTTTTCAAATCAAATTTAGTAATCTGTCTAGCTTTGACTTTGAAAGGCATTTTATTATTTTGACATAACATTTCATTTCTCGGAATTTGTTTCTATAAATTTTCTCTCTCCTGTGCGTTCCGAAATAACAAGCCTTCACTTATGTTCAAGTTTATTCATTCTAGCACTTACATTAGCTTACACTACATTACTCAGATGTTTTTTCCCTACTTATTTTCCGTTATTTTCGATCACATACGCACGTATTTACATCTACTGGCTTTATCTCGAAAAAAAATTTGAACAAACATTATTTCATGCACTTTTTCACGTTTTTTTTTCTCCTCCTTTCGGCCATTTATTCTTTCTCATTCTGTTGTAACAAGTAGCAAGCTGCTTAGCATTGTTTTATGTAAAAACAAGTAGAGAAAAAGTCATTTTCTTAGTAAATATAAGAGCTGAAAAAGCAAGAGAAAATCACACAAGAGTCCGATCGTTGAAAGTGAGCAATAACGTTGCGTGTTTGTTGCGTTTTTTCGTACTTTTCTGTACTTTTCCGGTTCACAGGCATAAACATGCTACGTTTTAGCCAACGTTTTTCGTTGGCTGTGTTAATGTATGCAGGAGATTAAACTAATTTTACAATTTTACAATTTCATATTTTTCTACGATGATTGTGCCCTTGAGCTGTTGCCCTGTTTATGGAATACAATACATACATTATGCTGTTTAAAAAAAGGATTGTATGAATATGCAATGGTGACTAATTTGCTAGTTGTTGCAATACAGATTATTGGGGATTTAAAATTCGTTGTAACAACGTTTTCATGTTCAAATCGGATCTATTCATTGGTGTAATTTTTTTTTATAAATAGTTGCTTCTTTTTTCTGTCCATGTTGCAACATTTATGTATGGTCTCTTGGGCTTATTCAAGTTCTCAAAAATATTTCTACATATTTAAATATATCAGATGAATATTCAAATCTTGGAAAATTTGCCGAAATGACTTCGAGTTGGGCGATTTCAATTGTAGATTTTATGTAAACAATTCGATTTGTGGAAAATACGTTTTTTGACCAAGATTTGAGTTGTTCCATTTTATAGCAGTTTTTCGATAGCCGATTACTCAAAAAAATTGTTCCTACATAAAAAAAAAGTAAAAACACTACATTAAACTACATAAAATCTACAATTGAAATCGCCCTACCCGCAGTCATTTCGTCAAATTTTCCAAGATTTTAATATTCATCTAATGTATCGATCAAGTCCAGTTGCACTGCAATTTGGATAAAAATTGTATTTGGTCCATTTTCCTCTGGTAAATAAGTTATTTTAAGCCATTTGGTGAACTTAAATCAAAAGACATCTTTGAAACATCCAATAAGGATTCCTACCGTCATTGACATTTACTTAACAATAATGGACCGTCGCAAAATATCGATAATGGACAAATTTTATAATTTATGGTCAACTAAAGTTTACTTACTTTGAATTTAATTTCAATTAGGCCACGAGAGAGACAAATACTCACATACATTTGTACCAACCTCTCTGATCGTCTGTATAAACAGATAGGAAACGTCAAACAAGAAAAATAAAGCGGCACCTGGAGACTGGTTGGAATAGAAAATAGAAAATAGAGAATTATGCATATTGTTTGCTATAACAAGTATGCATCTGTGTTAGTGCGTCTGTGTTAGTTCAAACGTTGAAAAAATGACACATTGCACTTAGTCCCCAGGCGGCGCTGTATTGTTTACTATTTTCATGATCATACTACTACACTGTAAGTTTTCGGAGGGGAATGAGTAATCTAGATACTGTGCGAAATAGCGGTTTCAACTGTTTTTGGATGAATTTACACTAATTTTAGGGAAAAATGTGGTATTGCTTATGCGAACGCTCAAGTGGCTACTATTCATATACGTGTCAATACATAGACACGCACTGGTCACCAAGCCTGTGCAGTTGTATGTATTGTAAATTTTGCACACAGCAACTCGTTCAATACATACAACTGCACAGACCTGATTGGTCAGGTTTACTTGTTTCAACGCAATCTGATCATTTTTAGAACAATAGAGAAAATATTGAGTTGTCTTATTTTCATGGAATACTTTCATTTTGCACAGGAAGAGTCCATCAAGCAAATTGCAAGCACAAAGTTGATTGATTTTCATTCCTAAATTAACAAGAGAACGCCGAATTTCGGTTGAAACTTTTGTTTGTCTTTCGAACAGTCTTAATTGAATGGAAATTCCGTGATTTTTTTTTTGTCCTCGTGCGAGAGTTCCATGAGAAGCCTCTGCGAATAAAAGCGTACAGAAGGAAAAAAAAAATCGCTAAAATTGGGAACAAATATAAGGGACGTGACAGTGTCACGTTTTGGAAACAATGCCAAATTCATGTATACAATACTAAATTCAATTAAAATGGTCAATATTTTCTGTGATTTTTATCGTCAATATTTTCGTGTATTTTATTGGAAATTTCCTCGTGCCTCGTAAGAGATTTTGAAATTAATTCAATGTTTTTTTCGCGATGCGATGCGGAATATGTACATTACTCGTTTTCCCAGTATTTCTTGGTATATGTATGCATTATTTTTCTGCTCATAGATTTTTGTGTTGGAAAACAAACAAAAATATCAAAATATACAGACAAATATATTTCCATTGTTTTTGTATTCGCTACTTTTTAGTTGGTGTTTGCGTTTGCTCTCAATGCGTTGTATGGCTTCTTGCATCACATGAAATTTTGGTCATAGCATTCGTCATAACAAACATTTGTTTCAATTTGTATTTTTGGTGTACGTATACATTCCATATTCTATATGCGGAATCGTAGCTTTCATTTTTCTTCACAATTGCAAAACTACGAGAGCCAGAATACGAACAAGGGTATGAATGCATTTGCACATACGTTGTATGAAGCGCACATGGAGCTGAGTCAGTGTAGGGCATACATTGTACGTTTAATGCATACAGGTTCTGAAGTAGGGTCAACATTCAAAATGTCTGAGGAGCCTTAGTAGGAAATTTTCCTTCAAAATCCGAAAATATAAAAAAAATCTCACTTTTTAAATAGAAAAATAAATTTTGTGGGAAGAATTCCAATCAAGAGCTCGGTATGGACATAATTTGGTGCCTCGGACCTCTGTTCAGAGCGTATAAATAGTGCAATAAAACCACACATTCTGTTGTTGCGAACGATACTCACATACCAACAGATAGGATCTTTATCCAGTTTTCATGCGGTGAATGAAAACAATTTATCTCATTTTCTCTCTCTCTCTCTCTTTCACACTTCAATTGGAATCAGGTGGTATGCGCTGAGAAATCCTGAAACCAACAGCATTGCATTTCGCAAAGTTTGAAAATAAAACACGGAACTCTATCATGTAAGTGAAGAAGAACAACTGAGAAAAGCAAAAACCGTCTTAAATATGCGAATAGATAACAAAAACTAAAAAACTAAGACGAAGCGTTCCTTTTTTCATTGGTATATGAGTATAGAGTCTGGTCGCATTTTATTCATATTTCGCGCTTGTATGTATGTATGTATGTGGGTGAGCGCATGTATGCGTGTTTGGATGAAAGAAAAAACATCACCACATAACAAATGAAAATAAAGTAAGTTTTCTACGTTTTTTTTTTTTTTGATTTAGCTTTACCTGCAAGATGAGCAAGGATAGTTTGCAAAACTCTGAATCAAAGCGATCGAATGAGTGCTGGCGGGTACGACTGCCATAATTGCTAATGAAGAGTGGTATTCATGTACAGTGAGTCTTTGGCTGAACAACTTGAGATAAATTGCAATTTTTAGCGAATTTTTTTCCAAAACAAAAGAAACGAGAAATGCAAAATTTGTCACATCTTTTTATATGCTCTGCTCACGTTTGAAGTGCGGATAGCTGAAAACGGCATACATACAGAGTTTTTCTAATGAATTAATACTCATGTCTCTATCCTTTCGCCTGCGAACGGGACATACAGATTTACGGGCAATAACATATTATTAACTATACTTAATAACATAATAATAACGACTGGTATGTTATTAAGATATCGGCATATTATCTTAATAACGACCAAAAAAATCGCAAAAAAAAGTTTCACTTCAAAGGTTTTTTTTCAACACTTTTTCGTCTGACAAAAATTGACATATTTTTTACATGAAAATTTTTTTCGATTTTTTTTTTTTTGGTTTTTATTAAGATAATGTGTTATTATTATGTCATACTTTATTAAGAAAAAGAAAATCCCAACATAACATAATAATAAATATTTCGGGCAATAATATGTTGATAACATATAAAATATGTAAATCTGTATATATGAATACATCCAGACAAACGTATACACATTATACCAGCCATAAACTACTCTGCCTTCATGTTATTCGTTCGTATTACACAAGTAAAAAGTTTTTAATACTTTCCGAGTAATTTAAAATAGCTTAAATGCGAAAACATAAGTTTTAAAATTTAGAAGCACTGCATTTTCTTGGGTTCTCTTTCGTTCCATCTTCATCTCTGTCTTTGGGCCGGCGTCTGTTGTGCGTGGTTATACGTTCCGCGCTTGCTTGCCTTTGACGAGTTAGTGCTGTTGTGCGCTTATGTTATTGTTGCTGGTTAATTTTGTGTTTTGTTTTTTGGTTGCCGTTGTTTTCCTCCGATTTCGAAGATGTTATTAGTGTTCTTTCGCATAATGTTGAGTGTATTGCACACACTTCTTGCACACCATGTATACTGAACGTTGAATGCCACACAAGTGTCTCTCTTCTTTCGCCATATTTCTCCATTCCCTTCAATTTGTGTTTTGTTAATTTTATTTTCGTTTTTTTTACTCCTAGCCCTGTTTTTTGTTTCTTCGTAGCAATCGATAACATTTTTTATCTTCCGTTTAGTGTAGGAGTTTAATTCTTACGTGTTTTTTTTTCATACGCGATTTGCGAATAAGACAACGAAAGACGCAATTAGAAATCGAAGTAAAAAGTATTGCGGAACGAAATCCGGGATTGTAGTAAATAAAATTAAAAAAAAAAAGATCCATTTTCTATGGCACAGAAAAACATCAAATTGCAAATAAATATCCCGTACAGTTTGGGGAAAAACGATTCAGACAAAATCAAAGAGCAATTTTAAAAGCATTATTGAATTGGTGCGATAGATTATAATCTTACCTGAAAAATCTGAATATATCGTCCGCATTATTTTGCGCGATGCCATAAGCGATCTCATTTATTTGTTTGGCCCAGGTATCGCACAGACATAAAGACTACAATGCGATGCGAATCATTTATTTTAAGTCATAAGCATCGATCGATTCATTGATTCGTTGCTCGGTACATAGTTTGATACAGTAAATGTTTTTATGAATTCTGAATTTCAATGATAATGTGGATCGCTGCACTGTTTTTGTTTATTTGTTTAAGTAAATCGCAAAGCGCTCCGAGAAGAAGAGCTCAATTGTTTTGGCTTGCTTGGAAAATCAGATTTAATTTTGACTGAGTGTTTTTCAATCGTATAAGCGCATTCGTTGGTTTTTGTTTTTAGTATTATTTTTTTCCATCACTATCATTATTTTGTGTTATTGTTATTATTTTGTAAGTACTTGGACCGGCTATTACTTATCGTCTATATAGCTATATCAAACCTTATCACGTGACGTTGGTATTTGACGAAATAAATTGCCCCTTCAGTTCTTGCTTTCTTGAAATGCTTCGAATGCATTGAGTGAATGAATGAGTGTGTGACTGTGATTGTGAATGTGATTGTGATGAGCACATGCGCGAGACGCATTTAGAACGTATACGGTGTACACAACGTCGATGTTTCGTTCACCGCTCAGTGGATTGAAGCAACAAATGCGATACGAAAAATCAAGGGAGGGATGTTTTCCAAATGTAGGTTTTAGTGGATAGATATGCATACCGCACACACATACAAACCAAGAGCAAGACTACAACAACGACAGCAGGTCCGACGGCACGAGAAGCAATTTACTTGGAAAATGATGTGCTAGGCTGATCCAGGAAACATTCAGACCGATTTAGTTCCGTGTAAACCATTCTACAGTCAGCGTGGTACACTCGTTGCTTGTTTCAATTGAGAAACCGTTGAACGTTTTGACTTGCTACTCGTACATTCAATACAACACAAAGTAAGCTCATCGAAATAAATTCATCGAATATAGTCGCGACCAGCTCGAGCGACATCGTCATCATCATCGAGCAAATATTAAGCTACATTAATTCGATTTTGGTGTTTTCAATAAAAACGAACAAATCATTCACAATAATAAACAAATCTTAAACGATGTAGTTGCTCTACAATCGAGTGAAAACATTTCGCAAATACTACGTACATCGAAGGTCGTCGTCGACGTCGTCGTCGTCATCGTCGGAAACGGCAACTCCGGTTCTATGCAAACTATTGAATCGACGCTTTTGAATTGGTTTGTTTGTTTGTTTATTTATTTCATTGTTAAATATGAAAACCGAAGCGCATATAGTGAGTGCAGTTGAATTTCTTTGTTGTTTTGCCCATTTTTCCCCACTTACACTTCTATCACAAAATTTATTTTGGAATGGACAACGCAACGAGACAACAGAAAATGTGCAAATAAGTGCGTGTTGGTGTATTTGAAATGATAAAGAAAAAAGAGAGTTTTTTTTTGGACACACTGGTCCAAAATTTGGAACTAACTCGTGAGTGGAATCGGTATAGAATTTTCGTAGATGGCTCTAGTCACTAGGTAATAAATGATGCATCGCACATCAACCATTAAAATGGTCAAAGTGTCGATGCATGCCAGTGACTGCTCCAATACGTGTGCTTTTTTATCAGGCGCCACATTTACTGTAAAGTAGTTTACATGAATTTTGGAAGAAAAAAAAAACCATTCTTCTGTCTTTTCATCGACCAACCACATTCAATTCAGATGAATGCACTACGATTCTTTCATTTATACATTTACCGATCAAATCTTGTGGCGTTACTTTCTTACGGCTGGTGCAACCGCAACAAAATTGGTGTTGAACTAAACGGCAACGCGATGAATGCATCAAATTGAAAATAAAACTTTTGAAATCGAGTTTTGAGCGCGCGCTTCTTGCATGCTCATGCTATTTTAAATTTCAGTTACGTAATGTCGAAGACACAACGGAACAGAACGTGTATATTTGTGCATTTATGTGGAATATCCGATCGTAATAGTCGTCAGTTGGTAAAGTTCTTTTGTTGAACATTTCAATCGATATTGTGTTTTCGCTGTTAGTTTGCCATTTCAGTGCCGTATTCTCAATCTTTTTTTTCTCTGTTGCTTGAACAGTGTGAATTTATAATTCTGTTTGATTTACTCTGCTGCATTCATATAAAACTGGTCTCACATGCACGTTCTCATTTCAAAGATATCAATTGGCACATTGAGCATTCTGTTTTATGAGCAATGAGCATCGACTCTATTTTCGATAAATGTGAACTCGAATTCCAACCGACACTTATAATTCAGGCAACGTAATGAACTTACGTGCGATGTTCTGGCAAAATTTCATTTTGATTGTTCCTCCCAAGTGGAATCTCATTCTGAATGTGCACAGACGTGAATAAAAAAAAAAATGACAAAGATGGAGGCGACTCAACCGGATTCCATGATGAAATTTCAAAATTGATAATATTGCCAAATAACATTTTTGCCACTTCAAGTTTATGTGAAACCTGTGCCTCAGTTGCAGGAACGGAAACTCCGGCAAACCTTCCATTGAACAACTTGATGCCACACTACAAAATCGATACAAATGAATCATTCGGAACGATGAAGCTGTCTGTGATATCTAACTTGACCCATTTTCCTGCTGCATCCCACACAAGTCTGTCAACAGATATTAATTTGATGGACCGCTTGGAATTCACTTCAATCCAATCAGATCGTTGCGAATGCTTTGCATACTTGTATAAAGCTCTCCAAATAAGAGCACCAAATTTGAGCTGCATTGTTGAAAATTCATCATTATGAGGCCAAGTGTCAAACCATTACATACCAATGTTCTGGGATGCGATTGAGATTAAAAGAAATGAATGTGTCAAATTAACACACTCCACTTCAAACATACACAAACTACGTGAGCAAACCGCTCCAACATACACCGAACATGCTAACACACAACTAGACGTTATGCTGTGCAATACCATTGTGTTATTAATTTATCAGTATCCCGGGGTGGCCTGCTTTGCTACTTTGAGTCTTGCTCTATTCTTCTTCTCTAGTAGCATTGAATTGCAGCACGCGATTCCACAAATAAGTAGATGGTAAGCAGAAGGACAAAGCCAAAAAATATAGCCAAATGCCAGAAGAAATAGAATTCGGTACAGACGATTATTCCATTATTTAAGCATACAATTGCTTTTTTACACTACTTTTCTTTTTGCTCACGGTTTACAGTTTATCAATGCGTATTTTTGGAGTATTAGATCCGTTTGCCATCTTTTCCAGTGAATCTTCTAAAAAAATATTTTACTTGCATTTTTTATAATGCAATGTTATGTCATTAATAATGCCGTATCTAGCATATGTACGAAACATTCGGGCCATGTGAAGTATGCAAGAAGTGTGCTCAGTATTCGACTTGTGAAGTCAAAAAAAAAAAAAATTTACACTCGCGTTCGAATGCACGAGACGGAAGGAAATAAGCAAATCCGAACACAAAAACACTGTATGCACTATCGGCATGTGAACGAGACTGTTGAACACAAGCGAAACTACGTAAATTTAAAATAGTAAGACATTGTGAGAAACTAAGTGGTTTTGTTGAATTGCTACGACAACCATTCCAACCGCACCACCATCAGCAGCAACACCATACTACATACTGTGTATTGATCTTGGCTCTGAATCACTGGTAACATATATACATCATATGATAAAGAAAGAGAGAAAGAGAAAATGTATGAAAAAAAAAAACGCGCAGAAAAATGACAATCTCGAAAAGAAAACTATGTGATCGCTTATAATGAGTCTCACATTGGTTCCAACCACATCATTAGTTCGTCATGAAAATAGGATTTGAATCGAATGTCAAAGTGAATTTTAGAATGGTTTTTTTCTCGTTCATTTCAACAAACTACTTACTTAAAATCGCAAGTTTTCAAAAGTAAATACAAAGAACGTAAAAATACTCATCCGATACACATTATATAAAAATGGAAGAAATGATTGCGTTCAGACGCCATAAACAATTGCATTTCCAACAACGGCCAAGGTGGTAAAAGATAGATAAACACATATAAATGTAAAAATCCACACAAATTCATATCCATTTTGTAAACATACAGATATTTTGTGTCAACACCTCACACCAAATCAAATTACATGAGCTCGGTTGATAAAGCTATTCGCCCATGCGCCACTCACGTACTCCCATTTCCACTTACATAACAAAAGTGAGTTTGATGTCACTTTTTGAATAAATGCAATCATTCAAGCACCATAAGCACCATAGAGCTTCAACACCGATGGTGTTCTTCTGAATGAATTGCTGAACAGACTGCTTCAAACAACAAAATATGAGGAAATTCATTGTTTTCTATCATCATTCAATGCAATGATTCACAGAAACAAGGAATACTATGAAATTGAACAAACAAATGAAGGGACAAGTTGCAACAATGAACAACAATTTGTTTGTCCTTTGTTATACTCATAAATTCCAGTCCAAAATGATTGGCATTGTTTTTTCTTTTTGGAAATCACGTAAAAAGTTCACGCAATAAAACAATTATCGTTGTTATAATTCTCAGAGTAATGACAGAAAAAAGTCCATCTCACGTGCTGTGATGCTCTCATTCACTACTCCTTTGAAACGCATTCCATTGCATTGTGCATCTGTGGATGCATTTTTACTCAACTCATTGTCTTGTTGCATTCACAATTTTTAATATATCGTTAACCATCCAAATTGTAACATAGTCCAAATTGTAACAATTGAAAAAATAGACTAATTTTCTGCAAAACTTTGAAGGGTTACTGTTGTTTTTTATATCATATTTAAGAAGAACACGAAAAAATCTTCCGATATGAATAAATGACTTATTTGCATTTTCTTAGAAAAGTGGTTTATTTTGAGACTATGTTACAATTAGAACTATGTTAAAATTTCGATGGTTTACGATATTTATGCAAATACGTTTATAAAACGCATCCATATTTATCACATCAATGAATATAAAACATACCGAACAAACAAACTGACATTTGGCATTAATCCAGATGCAGCAGTGATGATGAGCATGTGCACATCTCCAACTTAATGCTCCTGAACGAAACACTTTTGGAAATCTAAATTGACCTACGTCCCGAACACACAAAGCCGTCGCAAAACAACAGAGTGCTGCTGCCAAATGGAAAATGAAGCTGTTTTTGCTGATGATATTAGAATAAAATAATAATTAAACTGTGAAGAAAAAAAAGAAGAAAAAAATACCGAATAAAAACACCATCGAACACAACGAGAAAGAGAGCGGAAAAACATTAAAGCAATTCACACACACAGTATAACAGAAAAAAAAAAAAAATTTGTTCAAATAAAAGAAGCTAAAACTCAAGGTTTTCTTTATTTGTTAATAATATGCAAATGGCAAATGCCTCCAGTTAAATGACTAAGCTGCTTAAATTTGTTTTAGATTGTACTGAATATTGCGCGAGTTAGGTGATAATTGTAAATTAATGGGTACGTTTTTATCAAATAATATGTAAAAAAAAAAATTGAATTGGGACGCCAGCTAAAATTGAAAAGATAAAAAGCAAAACGGAAATTAATTGAAGTGCAAAGTTATATGGAAGAGGTCATAAACAAGTAAAGCCTTCACCACCTCGAAGAAAGTTGAAAATTGAATGAAAAAAATCGTTTGTTGGGATAAAAAAAAACTACGTTTTACGAACCACACCATTCTCAAATCAATTGTTCAAGTTACCGTTAAAGAAAAAGGAATATAGCAATTGAAAGAGAAAAGGTAAAGAAGAAAGAGAAACAAAACGGCCGCAAAAATTGTGAATTTTGCAAATAACTTAAAAAAAGGCATGGAAGCCCTCATGTGATGCAATGTTTTACATAGATGGAATATAACGTTTTTAATAAAAATGCAAATTTTCATAGTGTGCAATAATCTCAGACTCCTCATTTATGGATTACTGTTCGTGACACACTGTCATGCAGGAAGGATTTTCGGTAAGTTTTTTTTCTTCTTCATTCCTTCTACTTTATTTCTATTACGACGCTTCGGTGTAGACTATTTCATGGCAAATTGATTTATCGATATGTTTGCTAATGTTCGATGTTCGCCATTCCGTTGGGCACATATGTGAATTTTATGGTTATTTTTCGCCTTTGTTTGGTATCAAATTTAGATCGTGCCACACACATCAGACATCACTCCCTACTATAATATCGATTAGAATACAAATGACTGATTTAAGGCAAATTCACAGGTTCTTGGCTGACAATCAACAGTGTAAATAGTCGAATGTATTTGATAAGGAAAATACATGTATGCCGAAAGATAGATAACAACTAGAGAAAATCTAACGGAACGCGGAACGAAGAAACAACATCCAAATAATATTTATTGAGTTAACAAAATTGTGACAAATGAAATAAGTTGGACAGAATATTGAGCGAAGTGCAAAAGAATAAGTGCTGTTAGTTCAACCAAGCTATGATAATTTGACCAACGAGCTATTTTCCCATTCGTTAGTCAATTTATATTTTATATGGTTGTTGTTCTTCCCGCTTCTATCATTTTTCGCTTGCTTCCCTTCACCAAACATGGCCATTGCTCGTACAATAGAATATGTGAAAACCAAGAAAAAGAAAATGAGAGACAAAAAAATAAGGAGAAATTTTGCCGAAGACAAAACAAATAACTCTCATTATCTCTTGATCTCAATAAATAAAATATGTATTATGTGTGTGTGAATGTATGCGTTTGCTTGGTTATCCAGTTGCCGCATAACGTATGTTTGAATTTGATATTTGGTGCTGGTATTCAGTGGTTGGACTACTGAATACGATGATAGAAAAATTCAGAGTATGAAGAAGGCAAACTGTCTCCACTGGAAATTCATGTGTGTCGATGTCGATGGAGTTGATTAAATTATAATGTGACATTAAGCTAGTGAAAATGTTGAAGTCTCGAGTTTATTTTTCGCATGTATAAGATTTAGACAATGTGGTAGCTGAACGGCCCATTCGGTCTGATCATTTTATACATACGGACCGGCCTGTGTATTGTATTGTACTGTTCTTACTATTCGGTCTGAGGCTGTGTGTGTGTAACGGATGGTGGGCCAGCATTGAGGAGAGCAACGAAGTTTACAATAATTTATTATCCCCTGCATATAAATGTGTGTGAATTATCTATTCAATCTTTATTGTCAAGATAATCGATCTCTATTGGAGCCGTGCTTGTGCTCGTTAAGATATTGGAGAGGAGAATGTTTGGATTCACTTAAAACAGTCGTTGGTTGCGTTTCGGCATAGGTATAGCCGCTTTATTTTCAAATGATTTTATGAAGCGCGGACCAGCCATAAGCCATTTATAGTGAACTGCTATAATTATTTATATCTCTATATTTAGATATCGTATATCTATATATGTATACATATCGTTCTTTCTCTATATAGTGTGCGTGTCCAATTTATATTTGGTTTCCTTGTGCCCGTTTCAAATCCAGGTGCCCATTATTGTTTACTTATCATTTTCAAACACTGAACGATTTAAGGTTAAGCGTTTAGCCTGCCCTCTCCGTCTCCCTCTCTTTCTGCTTCATCTATTTGGTTTTCGGCGATTTTATTTGTGTGCGTCACACGTTTTATGTGTATTGTTGCTGCTTGTTCGATGGCCCTTTGTACGTTTGCTCGTCGAAAATTTATGAACGCTCTGAACTCTGATAACGATATTATTAAAATAATGCGATTCGATATAAATCAGATGAAACGTTGATGATTCAAACAATCTAATGAACACAGTGAAGAGCACGACACATTTGCTCTGGAAAAAAAATGAACGTAATTTAACCTTTTGCCAGTGACGTCGCTGCTGAATTTGACTCTGCCTGTGGACTCGTGAATAATGTGATGTTTGGTGTGAGTAGGCTTTTTGTTTGTGCCATTTGTACCACCTGATTATGACAGGTGTGGTCGACAACAACAACATATCGAACTCGGTGTTACACAGCCATAATTCAAATCCATCGTTCGGGTTCACACAGACTAATGTATACATAAATCAATCTAAAACATTCGAATTACAGCTATAATTGATATTACCCCGAATAGTTTGTGCAATTAAGAGCGCTGCTATTCTCGCGCTGATAATCCAGGAACTAATAATAATAATTGACTATAAAAAGAATGCTAATAAATAATGAACGGCGCGACGGGAATTAAACGGATTACATTGAGAACTTGATCAATGAAATGAAAGAAAAATGATGAATTCACAGAAGCTAAAAAATTGTTCCAAGAAAAATAAAAATAAGTGTGAGACTAGCTTATACCACAGCTATCTCAACGCAAATGATCAGATTGACGCAACTTTTTCCGCCAAAATGATTCTCCCCCTAACGACAAGCAAGCATTCATCGAAAATGTATCGATTTTTGTCAAATTTCGGGCCGCTCCCGAGAATATGCCAGAACCAAGCGATACAGCCTCCGAAAAAAGAATTCTTAGAGGTCTTTTAAATTCAAATTATATATAAAAAAAATTCTAATGAAATTGCGTTTGAATAACATGATAAAATGGATAATAAATGTGGGCGAAATACATAGCGTTGCCTATTTTGGCCGTATCAGAAATCGACTAACATTGAAATAAAAGGCAGCCCATCTCGTAATGCATGCCACGAACAAGTAGTATCGATATTTTGCTTGAAAATATAAATATCTTATTTATGAAATAAAGACAAGAAATTATTTCTCCAACGAGAAAAAGAAAATTTGTACAGAATATTTTGGGATGGAATATAAAAATGTATTCACATTTCCGATGTAATAAGATAAAGGTGAATGCGTAAAGCTATTAGTCATTTCTTGTAGAATAAATTTGTTAGAAAGGGGGAAAAGTGCGTAAAACCACGGAATGATTGTGAATGAAAAACGAAAGAGAATGTAAAAAATGGGAAAGAAAAGTATTCTTTCCGAAAACATTAATTTCAATCATCACCCAAAAGCGAATCATTTATCTTCGGATATGCAATCTATACGAACCGAAGCGTCAGACAAAACTGGAAACCAATCCAAGGCTAACTAGCTAACAAAGGGATACCAAAATGAAAAGTGAATCAGAACGTTTTATACAGTTATTTAGATTTCAGATAGACCGATCTAAAATATTTACGACTATCAATTTATTTAAAATCTAAATATTTCGGTGCCAATCGATAGATGTCTGCTTCCATTAGAAGAATAAATCTTGTTTTGATTGAATGCGCTCATCCATATTGCGTGTCGGTATCGGAATGGTTACGTAAAAATTTGGAAATTTCCAAATCCTTTGCCAAGAAAACCCTTATATTTCATCATGGTGGCCACATGGCAAAACTAAATGTAGCAAAATGAAATACTACGTCTCTGCTTAGCACCACAAAAATGATGAAATTAGAAACAACTTTCCCAAGCTTGGAACAACTATATAAATACATAGTCGTAGCCTTTGGAAGCGATTTAAATGGTTTTGTTTATTTATGTGTGTATGTGTGTCTTGGCACTCATCATTTATCATTTTGTTGGGAGCAAAGCCCCGACGTCTAAATAAAATATTATTAAACTTATGCCAAAATACATATACACGACCATAGCTGATGTGCCATACTGATTGGCCATTGCTCCACTACAGCTAAATATGGACTAAGTCGTTTAAAGCTTTCCGGCAAAGTCAAATTTGTGGGAAATGAAAAAATTCATTGCAAATTCCAGCGTAAATACTTTTCAGTTTCATTTATAACGAACTGACACATTTGATTCACATATGACTGATAGTCGGGAACCTTATGACATGCATGACCGTAAATAATCCTATATTTGACTTCCCATGAGAATAAGTAGTCACAAATTGTGAATGTATGGTGTACATTGCATACTTTAATAAAAGCATGCCAAGGCAACCAAATGAATGAATTTAGCCACAGTTGCGACTAGCTACTATCGCGAAAGCGAATTTAATTAGATTTTTGTGAGACAACTTTCGCTAAATAATCCTGACTATGGCGCAGAAAGTGCTATTTTATTGAATAAAATAATACTAGTTATTAAATTGAATTGCGTTTCATTTCGCATATTTTCCGTACATATACGTTATTATATAATCAAAAAGCTAAAAAAGGCGAATTAAGTCGCATTTTCCTCTATTTTTATGAATTTCGTTAAGGTTTTGCCTGAATAACGGTCGATGTTCTGGTGAAAGTCTTTTTTATACGATAAGCTACCTAAGCGATTATTTATTGTCAAAAGCAAATGAGGTTCCGAAAACTGAATTCTAACGTAAAATGTAAGATAGCTACATCAAAAGCCCAAATTCATTAATACAAAAATCTTCAATTATTGTACAGTTTCATCACTCAATATATGTCAACAATATCAAAAATATGAACATTTCATTCAAATGCGATCAATTATAGAAATTTGAAAGGGAAATGTTTACTAAAATCATTACTTTCGTTTGTACTTATAAGGATACACGGATTGAGCAACTAATGTAAATGCGACAATTAGTGGGTGTCAATTAGTTCAGTTGATTAGCATTCTACCCTCTATTGATCCTATTCAAAATCATCATTATAGAAAACTTATGCATAGAATTAGCTTTCAAATCAATCCGGTTGAGGCAATAAAACTCAATTGATTTAGACAACAACGAATCAATTTCGAATTCGGTGATTTTATTTTGGATTTTTTTTTTCAAAAATCAAATTGGTTACATGACTTGGATTTCAAACCTGAAAACTGCGAACCATACGTTCTTATGATGGTGGAATGAATAGGAGGGGAGCACTTATGATTTGCATTTTCATCATGACTCGAGTAAAAAAAAAAATTGGTGTTGATGTTTTTGAATGAATATTGAGAGAATAACGATTACACAAAAAAAAACTCATTGGAGCACGTCATGCACTTACTCCATTCCCCGAGTACAAGCATAAAAATCAAGAGAAATTTAGCGTTCGTATACTTCCTTAAATCATTATTTATCAGTTTCAGTATGTTTTGTGTTCACGTTCTTTCCTCCGTTTATTGTGGCATGACTTTTTTCCCGGTACAAGGTTCCGCTTTTTAATGAATACCTATTTCAATCATTGATGTTTGTTGTGATTAGGATTTGATGTTTGAGACGAGTAAACTGAAATCGATTTTTGAACATATTTATAGCGGGTGGTTCCTATACTGTCTATGCTATGAATCATTTATTGGTAAATAGTAATTTATGGAAAAATCCTATTCCCCCCTTCATGAAATAATAACTAAAGTACACTTTCAAAGAGACGAAAAGACGTTGATTTTCTTTCGTAACTTCTAGAACTTGCGTCTATTGAATGTTTTTTTTTTTGTCATTTGAAGAAAAAAACACTCCCTATAATTATGGGGATGAATGAATTAATTTGTAGGCTGGGAGCGCCACACACTCAGATTAATTTGTGTAACTACTCTGGAATGACGTCGCTTCTTCATCTATTCGGTGTTATTATGGTTAATAATATCAATCAATCGCGAATATTTTCACTTCAAAATACCATTCCAAAATTTGAATGTTTGAATAAATGTGTTTTTTTTTTATTAAAGATTAAACATTTGTTTGTTACATCGAATATTAGGTTCAAAAAGGTCGGGGGATTAATAGTTTAGCATGTTTTAACAGAAGTGAACAAAAACGTCGATTAATTGCGACTGATGATTTGCTGGAATTTCGTTACAACAGTATGCAATGTAGTCAATTTTTTTTTTGTAAATCTTCAAATTTAATCCGTTTTATCATCGTAGTTATTTGCATTATGCATCAATTTTGTTCACCCTCGGCAAATGATGACAGAAAGATGGCGGTTGTGTTTCTAAGAATATGTATAGAAAATAGTCATTTTCCATGAATGAGAAAATTGATCATAAAAAGCAATAGTCAACCGAACGTATTGTTTTCCAACCGATATAAATTGCTCGATAATGAGTTTCAGTACTTAAGTCAATTGAATGATTTTCCCATTTGATAGAGTCTTTCAATTCGACTGTAATAATTGGATTTTACCGAGTCGGTATCCAACCGTACACGAGTTTAATAGTTGTATCATGTGCGTATACTTTGTAGTTGTTAATCTGTTTGCTACGGCAATTAAAGAAATTGCACATAATTCGTCAAAATAAATTCATTAATAGATTTGTTTTTTGTTGTTGTTGTCGACTCAAATGATTTATGCTATTGTTTCTATGTATAGTTCGTTAAGAGTATATTTACTGTATGACTTTTAAATGTCAGTTGTCAAGTCAATTCAAAAACGAAAAGATAAATACATTATTATTCTTATATAATTTTGCGGATAAATAGTGTATAGCAAGATGGTATGGTGTCGACAGACTCTTCAGATTTGACTTTCATATCAAGTTCGTTGCTTGGTGTACAAATTATTATGAATAATATTGACAAATGCATCGTCTTTTTGACAAACTTGTACAAATAAAAATTATTGTAGCTTGTCGAAATTAGGGAAAAATAGCAACGAACAGCACTGTCTCTTGCCGGTGGAAGAAGTTGTGCAAACACACTCAATGCTTCATTCGATAAGTGAAGAATTCTCTTTTCTAGTTGTACTTTAGAATCGCTGTTTACCTTTTAGTCATTTCCACGAGCCTTAATACTTTCTTTTGTATCTCTCGTTCAAGTCCTTATACCGCTCTTTGCGTTGGCAACATGTTTACATTAACATCACCCGCAGATAATCTGTGTTACAGATTTGAAAGTTTTCTTATTCATTGACAGTGCTATCTGTTCCTATAAACGAACGCACATCATGTACAGTAACGTAGTGACGTAGCCGTGTATAGTTACCACACAAAAAAGTATGAAATCCCATTCTTTTTATTGCTCTTGAATATTTGCGTATTAACATAATATTTTGCCGGAAACTCTTTCACTTGACGCTATTATATAGCGGCTTTGAGTCAGCTAGAAGTGTATTTCACTTGTTATGATGTACCTTAGTTTAAGGAATCATGAAAAAATCGCACAATTCCTCGAATGGATCTCGCTACATTAGTAGTTGTCGCGTTGTCACACTCGCACTACTACTGCTGACATTCGACTGCTGAATACATTGAATAGAACCGGATGCTAAGCAAACTTTTGTACAGGGTTACGCGCATATAATGCCAAATACCGAACTTACAATTCGTAGTCGTTCAATTTAAACAAGAGTCGACATGATTATCTATTTTTGCATATCAAATCCACTTGAGATGTATATATGGAATTTATCATTTTTGTATTCTGCATGCTTTTGTATTCTTTATTTCAATGCTCAGTGTTTCGCTTACACTTGGTGTGTGCGTTGCTGCCATCTCTATCTCTATCTCCATTTTCATCGTCATATTATATTCGCATAGTGTTTCTTGTGTCTTATGTGTCAATTGATATTCATATAAAAATGTAAAAATATGCCAATGTATACACATGCTTGCAAATATTCGCATCCTATTCCATTATCTGTAGCCATTCATATGCATTCATATTGTTTTTTTGGCTGCCGTTGTTTGTTATGGTTATGAGTGATTTTTGTGTTCTTGTTCTCATTCACTCCTTTTCTTATTGAATGTATTTTATTCACTTCGTATGAAAGGGCTCTTCTTGATCCTTTCATTTCAATATGCTCTGCCGATTCTCATTTCCTTTTTTTCTGTTCTTTTTCTTATGGTTCGGCATTTGTTTCTGCAGTGTTTTATTTTCGCCCATCGTTCGCATTTCGTTATTCGTTTGACTAAACTTATTCCATTATCATATTAAGCAAATGACAGAGAAAACGGAATGAAGATGAAAATCATACATATACATATATGTAGCAAATCATACTAATACATATATGTTTCTGCGGCAATTTGAAAGCAACAATAAACGTTGAATGGAAGACAGCGAAATTGAAATTTTTGATAAAATTACAAACAAACATATTTTAGGACGGTTCAACACAGGCAGTCCCTTGCATTTGAAAATATCATCATATTTCTGGCATTTTCGTATCAACACCCTGTTTAGCTAATTGTGCTCTTTTTTCACTTTCGATTTCCTCTTGTTTGATTGTATCTCATCCTAGATCTCATCTCTGGTATACTAGTTACATTTAGAGAAGCTCTCTGTTGAACAAAGGAGATATCGAGATAAAATCGCTCACTTTTTTTACCCACCATTTCTGCCGATAATACTTGCATCCCACCTGCGATGCTATTTTTATATATAAATATTCCTCTAAAGTTGAACGATTTTTTTGCTGTGATTTCTGCGTTTTAACTAGCCTAACAATGACAAACACAATCCATTTCCTCAACCATAATCCATGAATCCTATTTTAGATGCGACGATTTGTCAACGGCTAGTGGACGGACACTGTAGCACCTTGTGTGATAAGCGCAACCGAAAGAGAGAGAGAGAGAGAGAGAGAGAGAGAGAGAGAGAGAGAGAGAGA
>NW_022601408.1:834617-872843 GCF_009176505.1 Sitodiplosis mosellana
AGAGAGAGAGAGAGAGAGAGAGAGAGAGAGAGAGAGAGAGAGAGAGAGGAGAGGGGTAGAAAAGCGAGAAAGCCACTTATTTCACCATTTTGGTTTATTATTTTTGGAGATTTATCTCCGTAGGTGCACTGTCTTTAAACTTTCGAATTGTTACTTTTTCCTTACGCATTTTTTCCGGAGCTTGAAGTAAATTAAATATTTATTTCCTTTGAATAATTTTGCCTCGAATCGTACCTTGTATCGGCTTAAGCTTTCCTCACTCAAACAATACTGGAGCACGAAGCTCAACGGAAACCGTATTCGCAGCGTATGTTCGACGGTTCGTGTTTTTTTTACAGTTCCATCGCAAAGCAACCGCTCGATAGATAATACGAAAAAAAAAAAAAAAATGGAAAACGAGCGTAAAAGTACAAAACGAATTCTGTACTGCATGTGTATGTATACATACACACACATGGAGCTGATCTTCTGCTTTAAACTTTACCACTTAATACTTTTTTCGGATGTTTTCTTTGCTCCCCTTTTTTGTAATCTGCTTCGCAAAGTGTAATTTCTTATTATACATTTATTGTTTGTTCTTTGTTCTTTGTCTCCTGTTATCGTGCATTTGTTTTCATTCTCTTGTCTTGTCTTATTTGGCATTGTTTTTGTTCGTCGACGCAAAGCGTTTTCGAACAGATTAGTGTTAGCCATGGTGTAAAATATACCGGTGAGTGCAGAAGCTTTCTGAGCTCACATATGATCTCGTAAAACGGCAAGATAGTTGTTCCGGAATAAAATATTAAACTTATTTATGAGTTATTTATGCTTTTTAGTTTTGATTTGACATTTTCGAGCAACATTAGGTCACATGACCCTTAAAACTGTACAGCAAATGATATCGATGCTTCCTCAAGGGAATCCAAATACGTAGGGATTTTTTTTCGACTTTCTTGCAATGTTCCCAATGCTCCTGACTGTTTATTGCCAAATTTCATGGTTACTGCTATACTCAGTCTCTACCGCTACATAACCAGAGAATCTAAAAGAAATACGAACCACGTAATAAATCTCGCTTTCTCTCTCTATCTCTCTCTATGTCTCTCTCTCTCTCTCTCTCTCTCTCTCTCTCTCTCTCTCTCTCTTATTAGGCCTCTAATCCATTACGTCTCGAACGAACTCAATGGTTTTTACGGTCGAAAAATTGTTGGAAAAATCCACCAACGAATTATGGCGATTCGAATCATAAAGACGGACACAACTTCTGAAGCCATCTACTTGACGGACACATGGTGATTGAAATGCTAGGGGCTAGGAACAAGTTGTGACATTCGTATACATTCGCATATATTCATGCGTTCGTGGCTTTGTTATTGTTGTTGTACACACACTGCGCTGCGAATGTCTCGTATACACAATCACACGAATTCACAAATATTCGTACGAATTGGTCTCAAGCGCTTGTGTTCTTATCCCCTAGTTGAAATGTTTCGTACTCGGAACGGGCTTGTGAAAAGTGGAAAAAAATGTTGAAGTCAGTAAATGGTAACGAAATGTCAGTAAATGCGAAAATGTTTCAAGGCACGATTTACATGGACTAAACATTCTTTCCGTTCATTTTCATAAAACATTATTTTTCTTAGAAAATAAATTAATTACCGGCACGTATAATCATGCAATTTTTTCATGAAAATGGCTAGAAGCTTTTTGTTTAAACATAAAAAAAAAGAAATCATCAAATATAAAATATGCAAATTTCAGCTCGTACTGCTAAATTTATCTAAACGAAATGAAGAAAAATAAATCGGGATTGAACCTTTGACTCAGCCGTTTCTAATTTGCAATAACAACCCAACTGCATGCATTTTCAGTATGCGACAATGTGTATCTTCGAATCAATCATCGTAATTTGCGGACGGCAAAAAGGCTTTAATTTTATATATATATATAATATATATATATATCTGTTTCTCTTTAATTAAATTTCGTAAACAAAAACTTTACGTAGTATACGGAAAAATGGGAAAAAAGAATAACCTGCAAAGGATTCTGTTGTTTTTCCTTCTTCGTCTTCTTCTGGTACCCCCAGTTAAATTGAAACATATTTTACTTATAGTTCTTCCTTTTGGGTTAGACGGCCAGCGCAAACGGAATTTTAATAAAGCAATGTTGTTGATTCACCACAAACAAAAGCCTACAGCAACGACCGAATTCAAATTTAGCCAAGTTTGCATCACAGAAAAAACGACGAAGAAAGAAATATAGTTTTCATGAATGTAATTAATATAATTCATTTATTATGCTACAAGTACTCTTTGAAGTGGGAAAAGCAATGAAACTCAAGATGTTCGGAGCGAATTCGGTGGATGGTTTGAAGAAAAAAACGTGAAAATTTCTTTGCGTTGTAGAGTTTACAAACAGCCGGTCAAGCAATGTAATTTAAATTTTCAAATTTACTAAAAATTTGAAATTATCACGTCAACTCATTTAATTTGTTTTGCCACCTAATGTTCCATTTGTACACAGCGAAAGACATAAACACACCAAGGCACACGCTAATTGCTATGCTCCTATGAATCGATGAGAGGAGGTAGAAAAAATGCAGAAATTCAATATACTCTTCTGCACTTTTCTATTCTTAATTTAAGCCCATCAAACTTACAGTATATCATGGTATTTGACACCCAGTACTCGTACGCGCTACAAAGCTCCCGCAATTTGTTCATTCCGCCACTTTTCTATTTGAAACTACAATTCGCTGTTGGACGACGGAAGAATGAAGAAGTGAAGTGCGTACGTATTTATTTGTTTGAGCAAGCAAGTATGGGACTTTCGAAAGAGTAGGGGAGGCGTAATGTTGAGACATCCACACACAAGTTACCATATTTAAATGCTAAATCCATACCGAGCTTTATTACCGACACTAAGGCTAACACCGGTGCTGGTGTTATACGTTTGATGCCCTTAAATGCTTTGAAAGAGTGAAAGAATTTCTCATTTTTATACCACTGCGCGCATTTCATTGTGTACAGAGTGCTGACGCAATGCCCATCATATATATTATGTGCTCCGCGCACTTGCATAACGGAGAAGAGATAAGATGAGCTCAGTTTAGTGGGAAAAGAGGAAAACTTTTATCGAAAGGAATGCAAAATTAACAGAAACAATAATAATAATAATAACAATAAAGCGAATTTGAGGCGCGGCAGAAAAAAAGGCAAATTGAAGCTGAGCGGACCGAAGAGTCGCAGCAAGGCGAGTTGTAATGCGAACATGGGGTGACGATGATGATGCACGGCACATAGCCTTGTTTCGGATTCGTTTGACGTAGTTAGACCAGTTTAGTATGGTTCAGCTTAATTTTATTTGGTTTGACTTGGTTCGGTATCAGCAATACCATCGCTATTGCCATTGCTATTGTCAACGATGAGCACACTGCGAATAATAGACGCGAATATTTTTCAATTGTTTTAATTAATTTTCTTTTGTTCGAAAAATTGTTTGCGAGCAAATTGTTTTATCATTAGTGCTGGATCTTTGTAGTAGATAATTTGTTTGTGGCCCAAATACACCGTTCAACTGACGAATTATTTATACCACAGCGCCCGCTAGTCGTGCCTTTCGTCATTCCATCTACTTTACTTTCTTGGTATGTTCTCGTTCGCATGCACAACCCATTGTGCCTGTCTGTTCACATTTCTTTGGATATTTTAAATCAAGATAAATTGTTTGCAATCTTCAGCACAAAATTTCAAACACGAAAAACTTTTTGCACTGGATAATGCATTGCACTGGAGACTTTTGTGCGCTTTTGTTGTTTGATGAATGATGATGCACAGTTTGCACTTTAAACGAATTGAGCTTAAGCTTTTTGACCGCTTTCCGTACATAATCCCTTTACTCTTTCTCTCTCGCTCTCTCAGTCGTTTGCATTCTGCATTTATGCTTTCATTGAATTCAATCCCAGCTTTTTTTATCATCGTTCTTCACTTTAGATACACTAGGTGGTTTCACGATTTTGCTCAAATGGAATACAACTGCTTTGATACGATACATTTCGTGCATTCGATTTCAATTGAACGATGACTTTTCATGCTCATAATGACTAGCAAACAGGCACTGGCCATCCAAAATAGCCAGCCAAAATGTATAGGAAATAAAAACCAACTGTAGTCATCATATTCACCATGACATTTCTGCCATCCAACGAAATGGAAAATGATTTTTACATTCTAGCCAATGATTTTTTTCCCTGTCATTATGATCAGAGATTTTCCGATTTAGTATTGAAATTCGAATCTTTCGGTGATCATGTTAAAAACTTACCAAAAAAAAAAAAACATGTGCAAATAATCCGAATTATGCTCCACTCGGCTACCTCTTTTAATGAATGAATTAAATGGGAAAGCATTCACGAAGTTTTGTGAACGTATGCAACTCGCGTATATATTTTTCCACTCATTTTAACCGATGTTTAATCAAAGCGTATCTTGTTCTAATGAGCTCAATCATTTTTAGTCATTTTGAACACAGATCGGTGTTGTTGAACAAGTGAACGTGTAGCGTAGATGAAAGTTAATTGTGCTTTTCATGCGTTGGAGAGATGTGGGGGCGAAAAAAGCATTTTCCAACGAGTATCACAACGATTTCGGATTCATGTGTTCTAGTTGTAGAACAATTCGCAAGATCCGCATAATATAAAGTCTAAATTCTGGCATCGCATGAATCTACCATGAAATTCAATTTATGGATATGGGTTTAGTGTTTGTATTACAGAATCAGTTGTACCTCTGTTATTCGTATCGTTGACAAACGAATTACTAGCAATATATCTGACGGAGTGTGTATTATGCATGCAAACTCATTGCACGGGCATGGGTAACACAAATAACGTGTACAACGGGAGAGCATACGATGCACATCCCTTCGTACGTAGATAATGTGCGTACACTTTTGGGTTCTAAATTTGACACGGCCCAATGATTTTATGTCCCACTTTGAAGTTCATATACTAAACGAAGTGTAACATTTGCAGATATTCTATCGGCAATTCAACCGAAATGTTGCGACAATTGTTCGCTGACCCAATGTAGATGACAATCGAATCATTGTTCACTTTGAGTTAGCGGCTGATCGAAAGGAAGGGGGAGGTAGGCAGAGAGCGTACATCGTCAAAACCGCAAAACTGCAATCAATTGTACCGGTACATCGCATCCAATGTAGGAAGGGTGATGTGCAAATTCAGTGAGCTCTTAAATAAAATTATGAAAATTTCTTAGCCAAATTCAATCAGAGATCTCATTTTGTATATGCCTATATTTCGAGCTATTAGTAGTTGCTATTTATAGGCGATAGCTGTTGATATTTTGAAATAGCAGCTACCGAGTTCGCAGTACAAAATTCCAGATTTGGCAAGTCTAATTTGAGGCTGATCCGAGTGGAATTCGGTAAAAAAAAACGCAATTTAGCATCCCCGTAGGGAATGAGTACTGGAGGACTTTACTTCCAGAATACATTGGACCAGGTCGGGTCCACCTACATCACAAGATTCCAGCTCAGTCAATATTGTTTCGAATGACCGCAAAGTTAAATTGGATGAGATAGCTAAGATCATAGGAATCTCAAAGGAACGTGTTGGTCATATCATTCATCAAAATTTACACATGAAAAAGCTTTGCGCGAGTTGGTTACCGCGTTTCCCAACAATTGACCAAAAATAAAAACATATTCGTCTTTCAAAGCAAAATTTGGAACTGTTTCACCGTAACAAGAAGGATTTTTTAGCCCGATTTGTGACAATGGATGAAACATGGATCCGTCACTACACTCCTGAGTCCAATCGGCAGTCGGTAAAGTGGTTATTACCTGGTGAAAGTCGTCCGAAGCGCCCAAAAACACAACAATCGACTGACAAAGTTTTGGCCAGTATTTTTTGGGATGCACAATGAACATGGCATAATATGAATGGTTTGGAGCGAAAATGTAATACAGAAAAGTTGAGCGGAAAAATGTAAAATGAAAAGGGATAGCTATATAGTTCACTATAGTTTACTATACAGTTATCCCTTTTCCGCTCATTCATCATCGACATTTTTCCGCTCAACTTTTCAGAATTACATTTTCGCTCCAAACCACCACCAACATGAATATTGGTAAAACAATCAACAAACAATATAACTGTGCATTATTGGATCGATTGGACGCCGTGACTTTTCAGCCCATGTAGTACATCAAACTGTAATGAATTTTGATGTTTATTCTCTTTGACGCAAAACTCCAAACTTGATCAGTTTGCCCTGTTGAATTGCAGTACTATCATAAATTTGCGAGCGATTTCATTAGAATATTACACACCGATATAACAATGGGGAGTCTTTTGTTGGAACGAAAAGTGGAGATGAAAAAAAGTTCATACCTTTAATGAATGGGCACAAGAAATCAAGCAAGCTGTTGATATTTATGTTTCGGTTTGGGCAACACCAAAAAAAAAAAAAATGAATACATTTCATCGGTTATCGGTGTAGATTGGGTGGGTTGCCGTGCACTCAATTGTGGCTTCAGTCCTGAGCCAATATGGTAGAGCTAGTATTCCATTATAACAGTCAACAACAAGCACTTTTATATCTCTACAGAATGACGAATCCCTTTCAATGAATAAAATAGTGTACGCCAGAGACGACGTAGGTAATGCTCGTTCATGGTGCAATGATAAAAGAAAGTAAAGGATTGTCATACATATATTTGGCGCTGAAGTCAATTTAACCAGTTATTGTGTGTTTACAAGAATTGCACCGTTCCGTGTACACAAAATAAAATTACGGATGCTTTCAAAAAGGAAAACGCACAAAAAGTGTGGAAAACAAAAGCGCACACCATTTTAACTGAGTGTACAACATCAAGTTCCACAGCATAGTACTCTAGAGAATTGATGTTCAACAACCGAAGTTACAGTAATAGCGACCTGGCAATCAACTAACCGAATGTAACAAGCGCAAACCTGTACGCATTGGTATTGTTAGCACGGCTTTTATATTTTAGTATATATTTTATGTTCCGAGAATTGCGTATAGTTTGCTCAAGTGAGTGTACGACTATGCTCGATATTTTGTGCATTGGAACTGAGTGTGTTGTGTTGCTGCTGTTGCTGCTGCTGCTCCCGCTACTCCCACTGCTGCGGATATTGTAGTGTTCATGGATGGTACTCATTGCTATTGAGTTATTATATCGGTGTATTATGCGCTTAGTTGTATGGTTGCGATTTTGTCGATGGCTTTCATTGTCAATACAATAGACACAAGCGATTCGTTTGATCGAGCTGGTAGAAAAAGAAATGTAAAGAATGAGTAAAACAACGAAAAATAACATCATCCTTCCGGATGGGATGAATTTCCAACGCGTATGCTTTACAAGCAAAACAATCAACAAACTACAGCTATCCTATGCATTGTATGAAACAGGCTGTGCATTAACGTTTGCAAAGGTACAATTTATTTTGCGTAATCTTTCGCCAAACCTAATTTCATAAATTGCCCGTGTTCAGCCTTTTTCGCGGCGATACTTAGAGTCATTTCTCTCTCTCTCTCTTCTCTCTCTCTCTCTTCTCTGTTCAATCCTTTTGTACGCACGAATTAATCCAATTCAAAGCTCACGTCTTTCGTGTAACATTTTCAAATATTTTGTTCTGGTAACTTTTTCGTGAACATCATCTTTTGAACATTCCTGTTATATTTCAAATTAAATTGAATGGAATTCAACTGTCATTTCAATTATTATGACGAAAATTTGAGTTGTTATGCCAATCTTGTTTCGTTTGAATTCAATCTTCCCCCGGGAAATATAACATGTTATATGCTGCAGCCCATATTTAAGCGCAGGGAAAAATTAATACAAAAGAGTTGCATGCTTGTAGTCGTGTGTGTATGCATGTATGTTTGAAAAAAAAGAGCACACAATGAATAAAATATCACAGCAAAAAGAATTCAACAAATAATATTTAACTCGATTCAATCAACTTTTGTTTCCATGTTTATGTTTCTTAAATTCTTCAAATTCTCATTCAATAACTTGCTCCGCTGCATATTATCGTCTACATCATTCATCGTACATATCGATCCAAGCTCCAATATTTATGTGAGAATTTCCAAAATATAATCCATTGAAGATTGAAACAGGAGAAGGAGCTACGGTCGAAGTTAAAAAAAAATCGATCAATTTAGAGAGACGTCTCAATTGGTCTGAATAAGAAACACCTAAGTTAAATAGTGAAACAATATACTGGTGAATGTGCAAAAAATCATATTGTTGTCAATCTATTTAATGTTGATTTAATTTTTTATCGTATCCGAAGTATTGTTCTTAGTTCCAAAATAAATTTTAGTAGATGGTGCTATCTCAGCGTTATCACAAAGGCACATCTCTCGAGCAATTCGTATTCAAATGTTCGGAAAAGTGAAACGTGCATTTAAAATAAAATTGGTTGTTTTTTCACTGAAATAGCATATCAAACATCAAAAAACATATTAGCAATCATCCATCCTCTGTTATACGCTTCATATGATAGTATTTGATACATACCTGAATTGATAAATAAAAAATATCGAATCATTCATTTCAAATATTCCCTTCAATTCCGATATGAATTTCATGTGGATAACAAAAAAAAAACAAATCGATTAAATCGATTCATGAATGGTTGGGCTAGAATTTAGCCATTTTGTATAAAACTTTAATCGGTGACGAATTGAGAGGGAATCGAGTGATTTTCATTATGGATGTCTTTATGCGAATGCATTTCAAAATGTACTGCTCTAAAAACATAGCCGCTTTCTAGCACGAAGCACATGAAGCGGAAGTGCATGTTTTTGTTTACTTCGCTATATTTGTGGTCCGTTTTAAAATTGGCTGATTGATTTGTTGTTGTTCGCATCAAGGCAACACATTTACGCTGGACATTATTGCGCTGGGTTTAGTCTAGTACGAAATGTGCGTGCTGTCCAAATGAAGTAAAAACGATATAAAAACAAACTTGGCCACGTTTACCTATGCGATCATTTATTGAGCCTAGCTGAAGGCACTTGAAGAACAAATAGAAATGGAATTGCAAGCAAAAAAAAAATACACAAACAAAAAGTTCCTGCTGTTAGTAGCTATATGTAGACCACATGTGAAAAAAAGTATGGCAATGGCAACCGCTTGCTCAAACTCAGGCAGGCACACACATATGCACAAACAAATCGACCAAGTGAAAGCGCAAAAATTTCAATCGACTATTGTATTTTCATTACAAAGTTTCAATTGCAATCAGTTTACATTTAATTTATTCGTGTGTGTCGGCCATTAAAACCCAAAGCGCTTAATCTAAATTTAGTACATACAATATTAGGGCCATAAATATTTATGCTCGTCGCTCATGTTGCGTTCAATCTTTTTTCATATTATTCGTACGATTCACCGCTTCGTTTTTTTTTTTTGTGCGATTTATTCCGCCACGCTGTGCTTGCCACACATTCTCTCTCGCCGAATTGTGTGTTTCAATTATCCTTTTTGTGTATTTTTTCGGTCGTTCATTTGTTGTAGCTCTTCTGTCCTCTTTGCTCGTCGGTGCCATTCATTGTGGGAAAAATGGGATGTGCGATGTAATTAAATGTTTATTTATATATGCATTTGGCGCAGGATGATTTGTATTTGGTTCAACGAGTATTTAATTCCAATTAAATTCTCAGTTTCACTTCAATCAATGCAATAAAAATGGTTCGAAGCTATTGAGTGTCGCCTTTTTCTGTTCGTTCCCGTCGAATATGATTTTCGAATGATAATGAGCAAACAATTTTCCAATAACGCTTTTGATTCCCTCTAGGCGGTAAAGTGAACGATGAGTATAGGTTTGAAAATGTGTGTTTGCATTTGGCAAACAAAAGACAACAGAAAAATGGCATTCAATTCGATTCATCGTATAACACACACTTTATCAATTTCACTAAGAATGTAAACAATCCGAATATTGGCATACAGTCCAATGATTCCACGCGGAAATGAATAAAAATGGCATCGTACCTCTCAGAATTGCCCGGATATTTGCATTGAATCTTGCGTCAAACTGAAAATTCCAAAGCAGCTGGTATAAATTTCAAGGTATATCCCGCTTAAACACTAATACACAAGGCTATAGACTTTTGCCAAAGTCATTCGATTGGGCTGAAAAGGGTCAATACAATTTTCGTTTAATTTATTGTGGAATCGTCGCGTCATTCAAATCAAGAAATAAAAATTATTAAACAATCTATTCTCGTTATTTGCATATTCCTTTTGTTCTGTATATTCTAATATGTCAATGGCATTCGTTTCATTTAAATTTTGGTTGCAATTTTCGCAATAAAATATTATTAAATTCCTTTTCTTATTCATAAAATATTTTAAATTCGTCTTTTTTCCCTATGAAAAAAAAAAAACAACACCAATGAATGAGTGTAGAAGAAAACATAGTGAAATATGAAAAAGCGCCATTTATTACCATCATCTCCATAGATGTTGCTTTCATCATACATACGAACAAACACTCATATTTTTACTCTCATAAATCTACACTTGAGTAGTAAAAAGCAGAGCAAACTACGTCCATGACATTACATTATGATGCACAAGCACAAGCATTAACAAAAAGAAAATTTTTACATGCAGAAAGAATTTTTACAGTGGAGATTCTCCACCGTGTGTCTGCCACCCGTTCCATTTTTCTCTATTCAGAAAATACACATTCGCTTTGGAACTGGTAAATGGCATGCGATGCACCACACACACAAACATACGCGCATACTCGCTTATGCCATGCTTTCGCTTTTTCATTCATCTACTCCGTTTTCACGAAAAGAGCCACAGAAAACTGTTAAAATACCAGACAACAACGTACGTATTGTCACGCTCTTTATTGTTGATATAGTTTATTGCTGGATCTTTTTCATTTGCACCGAATATTCTTCCCTTGGAGCGTTCGTTCGTTTGGCTTAAATTAATGCCATTATTATGCGTATAAGTTTCTTTGATGGATCTCCATTGAAATTTGGCTACAAATAGCTGGTGGTATGTGTGAATGCTAGAATATTACTCAGAATAATATTTTGGAAATATTGCATAGCAACTCAACTAAAAACAACTCATATTCGAATCTAATTCATTGAAAATTCCGCGTATTCGTTGGAGAGTACGGGTATATGTGTGCATTGTGTAGGGGATGGAGAAAACGTCATTGCCGTTGCCACAGAAACACCAACGTTACAGACGAAACATATAAAAAATACGTCGGTTTTCATCTTTTCGACATACACATACAAGTATATGTATGAATAATTATGCAAATTAAATATTATCTTTGTTCTGTGCCATTTTTAAAATGCCCCGAAACGTTGAATAAGCATACCAGAAGAATTTCGCTAGCACTGAAGCTAAACAATAACAGCAACAACGACAACGACAACATGAAAGTGTGAAATGACAAAAGCGCAAATCTTATATATAAAACTGAATGTTCGTCTCTCTCTCTCTCTCTCTCTCTCTCTCTCTCTCTCTCTCTGTGTGTGTGTGTGTGTAGCCAGTTATCTCTCCTTTTTTTAATTCATGGTTTTATTGTTATGCTTTCCGTTTGATTTCGCGCGGCCTCAAGAAGGATCTTATAAACGCAGTTTTAATTTTTGAATTGAATTTTCAAAAGTTTGAGGAAATTTTTTTAAATTGTTTTTCAATACAACGTACATTAATGTGGATTGATGGTAATGAAATATTATATGCGTATTATTATAAAAGAGATTTATTTCATGTAAAAATAAATAAATTGAAAAAATGCATAATTCGCGTCAGGACAAACAATACATGAGTGAAATTTGTTTTGAATGAAGGAGACTTAAAATGGGGAGAAGACACACGTAGATTGGCTTTATATTATAAAGTAGCTTGGAAGATAATTGTTTAAAGCTTGAAACATTGATTTAAGAGAAAATGTATTGTTTTCTCCAATGCAAGAAATAATTATGCGGTGGAACAGAAAATGGCTCGGAATTCGAGTGAAAAAAATAAAATAGATATATGTTTATTAAGAGAAAAATTAGAACGTTAAATGAATGGGTGATGATGATGAGTGACTGGAAAATGAAAAAATTATAGATAGACGTTATTCAGATTTTTTATCTTTTCATTTGATACGAATTGTATGCAATTTTAATTTCGGGGTGTCGCGAAGCCGAGCGAAGCGAGGCGAGGCCGCTAGTTAATTATAAAAAGCAGGAAATCAAACGACATCCATATCATATTTAATGTTTGCAGTGCCAACACGATTTCATGTGAATGGGGATTGAGTGGCTTTGTGAAATGTTCAACCACATCGTTAAATGACACATATGGCCAGTGCACACGGCGCTCTCTTTACAAACGGTGCGATTGGGTTACGGATTTAACTTGGCACTAAAGTGGTTTGATTGCCTTGCTGTCCTCTCGTCCGATCAATGACTTGGATGTTAAAAAAATTTCAAGTGATTATGTATATTTTATTTAAAATCAGGCTGAAATGTGTACATTTTTGGCTCAAACAATGGTCGTTCGGACCATTTTTTGTGTTAATGTGAATTTGAAAAATCGGTAATAATGATTCACCATTCAAAATAGTACGATAATCCATTTAATGCGATTAATTCCAATGAAATGCAAATTGTCAAAAAAGTTTTCAAAAGCTATACAAAATTCCTAGATAATAAAATTTGCAATGGGGTCCAGGCACCAAAGCATTTTAAATGTAAAACTATATCAAAAATCAATTTGAAGCGCCCTCTATCAATTGAACTCGCTGGGTCAATCGGAGTGCAAAAACTGAACATATACACACTATTTTTTGTAAACAATGAGGTAAACGTTTTTGATTTTGATGGTTTTTGAATTGCAGGTATCAAAAGCGCTTCTACCATCTGGAACTTGCTAATTATTCACAATAAATATTAAACTTGAATGATTAAACGCTGAATTAATTATTTTTTGTATTCAGCTTATGTAGTTCATCTAGAAGAGCTTGCATACAATCAGAATAAGCCACACAGCTGCCATACAAATCGGCCAGACTAACTATGACACGATGAAAGATTGATGCGAAAATATACGTATATGGAAGACGCTGTCGACGTATATGCACTCATCAACTTTCGTTACATTTTCATGATCAAATATATAATTACGAATTGGATTACATTTACCATAGAAGAATTCATCCGATTGATCTATCTCCAATTTATTTAAAGTTTAGTCTACTAACTCAAAATGATTACATTACATATAGTAGGTACTTATATGGTTCACTATAGTGAATTATTATGAATAACGAAAGAACCAAAAGAAATACACACAAAATAAGGCTGCATACTTGAGCACACAACTACACATAGAGATTCTCTATTAGAGAATCATTTGCTACGCAGAATTAGTATGAACTGCACACATTCGCTATGTAAATGTTGTGCTCAGCTGAAGCACTACATTTGCAAAATAATCGTAATAAATGTGATAACGTTGATATATTTTCTAAACGTGCAATATCACAAAAATGTACAACAAAGTAGTGCAAATGCAATATAAATACGTAGTTCAATTCCTTCAGTAGCGACTTTCGATGTTCTTTCTTAAAAAGGAGTCATGTAGTCATGCTCTCAGGAAAGGTTTTTAAATTTTTTTGCTGCAATGATTTGCGTTTATGCTTCGCCAGAAAAATAGAATCAAATAAAAAAACTTCTTTCGAAGTAATTCCTCGTAACGAAAGCGAACACAAAACAGCTGATATCAATTTTAAAAAATCATTACGAAGCGATTCTGAAATTAGTTGGAAGAATGCAAAAAAAGCAAATCCAAATCGCTTGTTTTGTACCCGTAAATTTTTTTTCTCAACAAAACCAACTAACCCTAAACAAACACAAAGTGGTGTGTATTGAGCCAAAGAAAATGAAACATGAAATGTTGTAGTCAAAAACCAGCATTGTCGCCTTTTTGAATAAAGCAAAATCAGCGCGTAGGTACGAAAACAGACTTATGAGCGTGTGGAATCGAGTTCGAGTCGCACACCGGAGGAAAAAAAAATTAATTTTCTTTCGTTAAATAAAATTTGGTTTCTGGACAGACAGATGATATTACATTTTGTTTTGATGAAATTACATATCGCTTTTATACTAAGATAACATGTTTTGTTTTTTTCATGACAAATTGTTTTGATTTTGATTTTTTCATTAAAAGTCCTTTTTTGTGTTTTTTGTTGATTGCGTGGAATAAAAAGACTTGGTGAAGGGCTTGGTTCCGAAAGAATTTTATTCATCTGAACGCAAAAACACTTTGGTTATGATTTTGCCCTTATTCACGGCAACAAAAATGAGTTTTAGTTCATTTTTGTCGATTTTTTTCATGTTTATTCCAACTTCTAATGGCTATATCTCGAAAAACAGAGTTTTCCCAGATGTAAGCTATATGTCAAATTTTAGCTCTAATTTGGGGCTATATTTGAGGCAATTTTGAAAAAAATCGTCGGAGCCGTTTTCGAGAAAATGGCCGATTTGTGCAAGGCCAGGTGACCAGTTTTTGGGTTTTCAGCCCATGCTTACTTGATTTTTCAAAGCTCAAATAGGTGCCATTTTATAGCTGGCCTTTAGACCTTTCCAATGATACCTAAAAGTCTGAAATTGGTTGACAGGGTTAGGCACAGTAGCCATTGGAAGGAAGGCCATTTTTTGAATTTTCAAAGGCCGGCCAAGGCCAAGATGGCGGCCAAATCAAAAAGTGGCGGAACAAAAAAGTCTTAGTTTTTGATATAGTTCAATGCCTGAAAGTTTGAAAAAGATCGGACAAAAAGTACGGACGGACGGACGGACACACAGACAAAACTATTATCTCAGAATAATTGATGGAGACGGCAAAGAAAATTTTCAAATGGCTATAACTCATGAACTGATGGTCCGATTTCGACGTTCTTGGTCTTGTTGGGAAGGTCTTGACGAGAAAAACCATGTTTTGAGATGACTGGGCCGCATCCACCCCCCCGGTAAATGGAAAAAACTGAGAATTTCTCCAAATTTTTAAGTGGCCATATCTATGGAGACGGTTGGTCGATTCCCAAGTTTGAATGCATTTTCTGGGCCTATGAGCCAAGGGCTTTCTGACGATACTTCAATCATTCCATATGACTCCTTAGAAAAAAAGTTCGAAATTGCGTGTATATATAGGCGAGTTCGACTTTCAGCACAGAGGTGCTTTCGTCACTCGCGCCTGCTGTCGCCGGCTGTGATATGCCAGATTTAAACCAACTGAAGTCAAAATTAAATTATTTTAGCAAAACAGATGCGTTCGGCAAACGACGCATCGACGATATTCAATAAACAATTTAGAATATCTTTGTTAGGTGTTGATTATCACGACAATTTACTACAATGTCCAAATTAGATAGCATGAACGCCTTCAAGTTTGCTAGTGTAATGATTGTCGTTTGTTTTTGTCTTCTTCATTGAAAGAACGCTTGCTCTCTAAGAGTTCCAAGCAAAAATAATAAACATAGACAAGTCGATTGATGCCGTGTTTTAGATCGTATTTTACCACAAGGACATAAATATGTTTTACAAATATTTATTGAAGCGTTGTAATACACCTACAGCGAATCGAATGGATGTGGAATATGTCGTGAAAAATTCGTGTTTGGTTTTGTGATTACTCCATTAAGTGGTTCCTCTTTTCGTTTGTACGCACTTCACCAAAGCTACTTAAATAAACTACGATGTATATGAAGATGAAGATGAAAATGGGTAGCGGGCAATTCGATGTTTTTCTCTCTCGTTCTTCTAAGTTCATTTCCTTCCCAACACTGGGATACGATATTTATTCTTGCCATTATTTTTGAGATTTTGTTTTGCGCATATGAACCAACAATAAAAATGAGAAACGTTTGAAGTAATAATAATCCATCAATGCAAGAACACGATCGAAAAACATTTGTAACAAATACACAAACGACCATTCAACCGACACCAACGCGGCTAGTAACGACCAAACGCTATGGAATGGCATGGAAAAAAAATGCAAACCATAAAACCGAGAGAGTCAGAATATAAAATTTATTTGTTGGTGGTGTCGCAACACTTGAAATCTGTTGTGCTTTTTTTGGTGTTAGGCTGTTTCACAAGTATCGATCCTGGTAAATAGCACCGACCGGGCATCGCATATAGCCTCTATAGCATACTCTGGACTTATGCGCGCCACATAACACTACTACATACTGTTGTTCATTTATTTCTTTTTTTTTTATGATTATTTTTTGCTGCTTGATCATTTTGGTTATTTTGATTTCGTTTCATATCTTAGCGAAAACCAATTTTTTCGATGTAATCATTCATTTTGTCAGTTAAAGAAGCTAGAATATTTATGTTGATGCATTGTGATACGAGGCGAGTTATCACAATTTATTTATCCATGCGGCATTACTGCAAACGGCAATCGAATGGCTCAGCATTTTTCTATTTTTTTTTTTATCTATCTCTGGCACAGCAAGTGATTGAGAACTATTGTCCTAAGTATACTACTTAGATTTTGCTCGTATTCGAAGAGTGAAATCGGTTTGTGCGTTTAACACATAAAAATCGTTCTCACTCAAGGCTTGGCTTTGTATTTACGACTTATAGATTCTTGGAACCGCATTCTCTTTTTGCTATTCTCGGTCGGCTTCATTTTTTTTTTCGTTCCCGATTGTTCGTTGACTCCCGCATTCGAAAAGGTTTGTTTTTCTTTCCGGACACGCATCAAATACTGTGCAATTTCAGGGCGAAATAGATGAGAAATGGTCATCACTTTATATTATCGCATCATCAAAACAAAGAAGGAATCGAAAGTGGTGCTGTGCGCTACTGTTGGCTACTTTATTGCCTCAAGATCTTTTCTTGCCTGTTTGCACACAGTTCTTGTACTTTTGCTGTTGTTTTTGCGTGTTTTTTATGGACTTTTTTTCCCTCTTTCCAGTTTCATTACTATTCAACGTATGCAATTATTTTTCTGCTCCGAACTATTTTTATTTTCTCTTTCGTATTTATTTGTTGTGTTCACTTGGTGCGCCACTTTAATCCCAAAATGGTAATTGTCCATGATGTTTGTTATTTTTGTGGATGACAACATTCCTTCGACCAATAAATATTCAGAATAATGTTTTTCCATATATAGCAAAGGACTGTATGGTGAAATTGGATAGAGATATCGGAACAACCTGGCTAGATAATTTAATTGGACTAAATTAAAAGCTTTCCACGAAAAGCCCCAACGATACAGCTGCTCGATTTATCCATTGAACTTAACGAAAAATCCAAAAGAGCAAAATCTCGTGAAAAGATTACTCGAAACACAGTAATGATTCTTTGGACAACAAAACGATGCGTACCGAAAGGGAAAAAAAAACAATAGAAGAAGTATCGTGTAAAAAGCAGAAGAGAAACAGAAATAAAGTTTATGGCGTCCCAAATATATTTTGCCAATTTTGTTTTATTGTACACCGAAGATATGACTTGAATGTTCTGAACAACGACAAATCGTACACACTCACCTTCTATCATTATCAAACAAAAGTGAAGTGTTTGAAACACTCAAATATAAAAAGTGGCTGTACTTCACAGAACCTTTTTCTTTGGAATTCGTCTTTTCTTCCATTTTTGTCGCTTATTTTATATTCTTGGCAGTTTTCGTGGTGCTTGTTTTATTTTCTTTCAATGATTCTTTGATTATAAAGAAAACGGTGTAACGGTTTAGAGGAAGAGTGAAACCCAAAAGCGAAACTCCAGCAAACGCCAAAAAGGGGAAAAACGAAACGTGGCATATTGTCAGATGTGTACACTAAAATATTTGTTGTCTGACTTTTCGATGTGTTAAAAGTGTCTGAAGCCTATGATTGGAGTTGCGTTAGCGTGTGCTATTTATTGTCCATATAAACGACTGCGTTTTCTCGATATTTCCTTACGGTCTCACCAGTCAACGCATGATTCAATAAAACAATGCTCAACCATAGTACAAGTTTAGTGGCGTTGCCAAACATCTAACGAGATGCGCTAACGACCGCCCAACATAAACACAGACACAGTCCTCTTTTATACCCATTAGCTTTGGCACTCCATTTATTATATCACATATAAGTGAACAACATTTTGTGTACAAACAAAATAAAACGATGACGAAGGGAAAAATGAGAGCGACAAAAAAAAATTGGAATCTATACAACTAGAATTGCAAAACGACATATTCTCACATTTGTTCACATTATTCGATGAATTTTTGAATGAAGAACTATTTTGGAAGTACGAATCTTCATTAAAAATCCGGTCATATTAATTTATAATTATTAAAGGAAATTGAAGCGGAGAAAAGGGATTTTTGGACATTTCAAGGACTGAAAATAGCACCAACAGTGTGTAATCGATTGTAGAAATGTTTGTGAAGCTGAAAACTTATCCAGCTTTAAAAACTTATGATCGAATCAAAGCACACCAATGACACACAATACATGACTTATTAATGGATCAGTTTGTCAGAACAAACTTTCACAATTTTTTGATGATATTTCAAGGATTACAAAGATTGAAATGTTCTGAACACTTTTAAAGCTATCTGTCATTAAATAGTAATTTGTAATTTGTTCTGACATCTCGATGTGATTCTCTCCCAGTAGAGTTGAAATAAAAAATGGCCCGCTTTTGCCTCTACATATTTCACGTCTTTCCTGTGTGCACATCTAATATTGGCCCCCATGTGAAAAATCGGAAGAAAGCAATTGATATGTCTCATATGTCTCCGAGAGTTATAACGTTGCAGATCTCAAATCGCTTAACTGTTTTGCGTATATAGCAACACATTCAATATTTGTTATGACTGAACAGTATTCTATATTGTGCTTTTCCATCGTTTTGTGTATGCTTTCACATTCACTGGCTTTGTGTCGTGCCTGCTATCATAACGTTCGTATCAGAGAACAATATTGTTTAGCCCAAAAGCATATTATTTTATGAAATAATAAAAGTGATAATAATACGATATGGGGTTGTGCTTTTGTCTCGATATAAACTCCATATGAGTGCCACTAGTTACATTCAGTGCGATGCGCGGTATACCTATCGCAGACGCGTGCACCGCACACAGATATTACTCAATATGTACAATAAAAATGAAGACGATGAGGAACAAAAACGCGCACGCTGAAAGTTTTCATTCCATGTGTGTATGCATGCTCAGTGCTCACAATTCCGCTATGCAAGTGTTTGGTATTTCGTTTGCAACGAGAAGGGTAAATGGGGGAATCAACTGATTTTTTCAGATGAAAAAAAAATCGGTTTGCTCCTCGGCTCAACCCAGTTCATGATTTCTGACAAAGAGTCCGCTGTGTGCACTTGCTTTCGCTCATTGATATGGAGTGCTGGATTCTAAATGGCAGAAATTGCCATATCGTCGCATGTGTATAGTATTATGCGCAGTTCAGCTCTTCGCTAGTATTTAATCGAAAACCCTATATCGTAGCTTTCGTATGCTTATAATGACGCTGATGGTGGTCGTGATTTGGGTGCTTTTTGTTGTACTATCGTCGCCAGCACACATTGCCATGACTCATTTAATGTTACAGAACATCGAAACAACTATAAAATCAATCTGAGAAAGGAAAACCGTAAATATCCACGTCGCACGAAGAAAAACTGTTTTTTTTTTTATTTCTCAACAGAAACGACAAAGAGAAGCGGGCGAGAGACCCGAGGAGAGGGCGATAGAGAAAGAGAGTAAAAGAGCAAAACATTAAAGAGATTTCGTTTTCGTTTGCCATATTGCTCTGTGTCAAATTCTTGTTATTTTTTACTTCTCCACTTACTCCAACATAGCAACATGTAATACTACACACTGAATCAATGCTTTTTTGCGTATTTGTTCCATTTTGCACGTCAGCTCACTGGCTAAGGTACTCTATGGCTGATGTTTTTGAGCGTATCCCATTAAGCGACGTACAGGAGGAGCGAAACAACGAAGGAGTTGGCGAAAAATAGCGGTGTATGTGCCTAAATGAGTATGATAAACGGTACAGCCTAGAGCATCTATTCCGTCAATTTATGCGGGTAACAGATACTGTGAAGTAACTTTGTGATTATTATTTCTGTTGGCAAAGCCATTTCGGTGAATGCCGTCTGACGATTGTAACTCGTTGCTTTCGGTGAGGGGGCGACTTTTGTTGGCCGATATTGGGTGTGTATGTATTTGTTTGAACGTGTGTTTCTGATCGTATTTGTTTAATGGCTTTGTACCAACCGGGCCGAACAGAAGAAATCGGCACATTACATGAGTTGAAATGGCAAGTAAACGATAACAAAAAAAATGTCAATCGAGATTATCGAAAAAAAAATTGATGGAGCATTTTGAATGTCAACATATGTGCTGTATGGAGGCAGTAAAACCTGTCGTTCAACAATATTTACCAAATTGATTGATTGTTCGCAGTGGAATGATACCAGAATCATTCATATTAGCACATACATACAATATACGACGCCAACGACCGTGAGCAGCGAAATAAACATTTAATGATACTTGCATTTCATTTGAAATCAGACTGCTTTTGAGGTGGCGTTTTGCGTCTTCGCAACTATACTGATCAAATATATTTGAAATAAATTTCGAACATTTTCTCATTAAGATTAAATTATGTAAGTTTGATAAAACACTGCTTTCTTAGAAACTGATTAGTTCTGTATGCTTTCCAAACATGTAAAATGAAAGCGCTAAGGAGCGTTACCAAGTGAGTGATAAAATGCTGGAAAAACTGCCCTCATACTAATTTAGTGGGAAAACTAAAATTGATATTTCGTTTCACTTTATTCTTTTTATTCTACTGCGTTTCCTTTTCTCATACCATCCGCACAAGTGGTATGTAGCAACTTTATCTAGAGAATTTTTGAATTCTTTGAAATATTATTTTCCATCATAAGCGAGTGCAAAAAAACCATCGAACTCGAACCAAATAGATGAAATAAATGTAAAAAAAAAAAGGAAACAATCACACATGTACACGCAGTGTATATACAAACAGTGCAGTAAATGCTAGTGTTGCAGGCTCGGGTTGTCTTGATTTTTGGCTTTCCACCAACTTCATACTCGTACTCACATGATCCACGTTCTACGCTGTTACTGTTGGCCCAGCTTGAGACTCAACCTTTCCTGACGACCGAACTAAAACTTTTGAAAAACAAAAAATAAAAAAAAACTCAAGAAAACAAAATGAAACCAGAAAATGTTGAGAATTTTTTCTCTTTCTCCCTCTATTCTCTTTTTTTTTATTCGTGTTTTTTCGCATTTCTATTTCATTCCATACATGTTTCTGTTTTTTTCTCTCTTCTATATATATATATATATATATATATATATATTGTCTGGCTGTATTTGCGGGCATGGTTTAGTTTGTCTCATCGGTGCAAAAACGACATATGAACATGAACGAACGTGTAACACATGAACAAAAAGATGACGATGAAACCGTTATCATTTGCCAAAGTTAAAATTGGAATCGTTGATTGGTTTTATTTTAGACGGAAACTTTGTACAAACTCATGAGTATTGCGTCTTTCTGCATCATCATTTCCAGTTTCATATTATCCCGTTTGAAGCGATATGTGTATGTTTGTATACTTGTAAGCATTCAGAGCACATTCTTTCATTTGCTGACTATTTTATGCATTTCTTGTATGTTTTATTAGACATTTCTCTGGGAGAAAAAAAAAACACACAAGATGTACGACGACAACAACGACGAAAATCGCTCAAAAGGAGCAAGAAAGCGATCGCTTTTTCTTTGTTTTTAATGTTCACGTTAAAACTCTCTATACAGTTAGAATGTTGTTATATGTTATTTTGTATTATCTTGACATGCTCTCTTTTTTGCCACACCGTCACAGCCGCAAGCGCCGCCGTCGCTGTTATCACCATGAAGATATGATTTGGGAATATTTTTGTTTGGTCGTTAAAAACAATTGCTAAGTTTTCGAATAACATCTTTTCTGTGTGAAAGAGGGAGCGAAGGAGCAACAGGGAGAGAGAGAGAGAGAAAGAGTGAAAATGGGTACTTATTGATGAGATATTATGTACAATGTACATCGCACAAATCGATATTTATACGCTTTTTATATTTTTATGAGATTCGGTAATAATTTGTGTGCTGTACGGCTTAGCTTTCGTATTTTCTCTATTCCATTTTTGCCGCTTCTTGCATTAGTCTGTTTATATTTCATTTCTTTGAAGAAAAGTTTTATTCCAATTTGTTTGGTTCGTTGCTTTTTGTTTGCTGCCATACCACTGGATGTCCTAGAAATCATTTATCAAATGTGGAATTAATTTGGCAAATGTTGCGAGAAACAAAGAAGTACGGAGTAAAGTTTCATCGTCACATCATTTTGACAACAATGATGATTGCTATATAAAATACCATTTCACCAATCGAAACCAATGCGTCGGCTAAGTTATGTGGTTGTTTGAGGTGAGGAAAGTAACACAAACACAGCAGTAGCTATCTCATATGCTTTAACAATGTTTGACGTTTAGAACTGCTGTGGAAACTTTGTTGGGAGCGCCGCCAACCACAAATCTCTGTAACTATACGTTTGTGTGTGAAAGTAAAGTCTTTGTGTGTACGTTCGTGTGAATGCGAAGAGTCTATGTGTGCGTTGTACACAGAGATGTTGATTCGTGTAAACGTCGCATCATGTTAGGCGGCGCTATTGATATACTTTGCTTCAATCGTCAACAAAATACATCAAGTATTTCTCCGTTTTGCACAAACAGAAGAAAAGAAAAAAAAACATCACTGTAATGCTAGCAGTTTAGTATAGTTTGTCAGTTGTGACAAAGAAGTATTGCTGTAATTTTCATTCAATTTGATGCTGCATTTTTTTTCTTACTTTAAATGATAGAAAAGAATAATGGAAATAGATTAGTTATCACGGTACTTTTGTCTGATAAAATCATTGACAGAAGCAGATTCTTCTACGAATTGAACACAAATTATTATCTTCCAAGATGTACACACGCGCCAACATACACGCATACGCGTACATTTTTATCACTGGTCCAATTTTATAGATTATATAGTCGTTTACCCACAGTGTCAATTATGGAAATTGCATCGGAAGATGTTTACAAAAGGATGGAACTTACTTTAAAATTTATATTTACAACAGCAGTCAGTCTTTAAATAGAATGAAACTGAAGCAAAATGCCACGCTCTCTGTTTGCATTACACATTCTAGGAATAATAAAATGAAAATATTCACACCATTTTGAGCATATCAATTTTCCAATTACATTTACTACATTTTTGTCTGCCGGCTCTCAGTACTGCCACTTGCATTAAGAATATATTTTCACAGAACAGAAAAAATAAAAATAAAAAATAAAAAATAAAACAGAGTTCTGTTTGACAATATCACAAATATAGCAAGCATAAAACCAACAACTCAACACCATGATACGAAGCGAAACAGAAACTGTAAAATAAATCGTTGCCATAAATAATTTTGCCATTTAGGTGGTATTAAAAAAGGACGATGCCCATGTTTTAGCCATACGAAAATACAATTTCCAATGAATGAAAATAACTTTAAAAGTTTATTGGAATACACAATAACTATATAAACAGTCCAAAACGGGATGGAATACGAAAAATCGAAAAACATGCTGCATTCCGCAATTGCACTGAATAACATAGACGAATCATGTAAATTATTTGGCACTTATAGGAATAACAAAAGAACAATATGAAACAAAACGAAACGAAATGAAACCAAGTTAAATAAACGGCATGCTCCTAGCGTTATGCATCAATTAATGTTTTCATAAACAATTTTTCCGTAGCAAAACCTAGGGGAATTTAACTCTTACGAGTTCAGCATGTTTTCTGCCAGTTTGCTTGATTCGCGGAAGTTCGACGCGTTCGTTGTACGTACTGACGCGCACGGTCACAAGTTTACACAAGTTTGTTTATGGTTTTGCGCGTTTTTCAAGTTGTTATTTGACAACTAAAACGCGTTACAAACTAAAAATCGGTTGTTTACGTGTATAAAGATTTTTCACATCCTTTCCAAAAGTTCAAAGATTTATATAATTATAAAATGGACAAAGGAAATATTTTTAAAGAGCTGGAGAAAGTGTTGGAAGAAAAAGTTAATCCAGATAGATATAACAAATGGAACGACTGATGTGTGCGCGTCGTCCAGCTTCATGTTTGCACACGAACTCGCACAAGTTCGCGCATGTTGTTTTAATACGGAACTTGTCAACTGAGTGGAATCATGCAAGTTCTCTGGTGAATGAAACAATTTCGTGCGCGTTTATATCATTTTTTTACAAGTTTTCACGTAGTTAAATCCCCCTAGAGCAAAACATGGATTGCCTTCCGGAAAAAAAAACGAGATAAATACAAATAAACAAATAATTTGAGATTATCTACAAGCTATGAGCTCTTTTAACCCTTTGACGACCTTTGGGACACATATGTCCCATTTTATTTTTCGTCAATAATTTCCACATTTTTAGACCGATTTCGATAAAATTGGTTTCTTTTGAAAGAGAATGAATGTAGCTATCAGAAAGTACCATAATATTGGATATTTTACATCACTGTGCTCAAATAGAACACTTCAAAGTCGAAAAATTTTAACTTTTTTTTCAAATTCCGCCAAACCCTATATAATTTGAAGGGTACAACTTTTAAAGCTGAAAATTGGAAATGTTGTACGGAGTGTCTGTTACTTTCTAAGGATAATCGCCTTTTCTACAAAAAATTTTGTTTCAAATTTTTATTGCTTTTGGCGAGATGGGACATATGTGTCCCATTGGTCGGTAAAGGTAAATAATTACCACTGATTTCCCTGTATTTCAACCACTTTTCGCGAATTTTGAAACACACAAATTTACAAAAAGATCGTTAAATTCATGATTAAATGGGCACAACAAAGCATGATTCAAACCATTTTTGGTTTAAAACGATTCTATAAATTTTAAAAATGGAAAAGATATTACACGTAGTTCTTATGGGAGACATGTTTTTTTCATAGAAAAATAAAGGTAAATAGTTACCTTTACCGACCAATGGGACACATATGTCCCATCATTTTTTTCATATTTGCAATTAAAAAAATTAATTTTTGATAATACTTTTGTTAATATTTTTGGGGTCGCTGAGCACGAATCTGCAATCAGAATTGCAAAATTCCCAGCCGTTCAGTTTTGGTCGTCAAAGGGTTAACAACGAAATTGTTCTGTAACTGCCAACTAACCTGCAGTATAATAAATCAATCAAGCATATACATTAAATATATAATAAAGAGAGCACAAGCAAATAAAAACAAACGTGTCGACGTGTAATTCCAATGGAACATGAACAATTAAAGACTTATTTTAATGGAAAATAAGCAAAATTCTACTGTAAACATTCATAAATGCGCAATCGAACATTCGAGCAAACATACTGTTATCACAGATAAAGTTTGTGTTTAAGAGGCCAACAAAACTCACAGAAAAGCAGACCAATTGGTTTAATTGCTGTTGTTACACCACCTTACATTTCTTTATTCTTCACACTTAATTCAAATGTGAAGTAAATATTAAGGACCCTAAATAGCCCGCAACCATTTCCCAAATTGAAAATGAAACGGAAAGATTAGTCACATTAAAATGTATACTAAACTCGAATCACGGAATGCAGAACATACTGTCGAAAAGCGTCGAATAGAAAAACTATTCGAATGCGTGTATCAATTAGGTTAATTTTGTAGCCACGAATAAAATCACTTAACCACTTTACACTCGAAGATTTGTTCAGATTAGAAAAAATTTAGTGTGTGTTAAAACCGCAACACGACCACGACAAAAATGGCATGCCCAAAGTGGCTGGAAAGGGAAAGGAGAAGAAGAAAGGGGGAGGAAAAAGAATAAAATGAAAGTGAGAGTGAGACTCAGACGACACTAAGAATAATGACATGGATGGATGCACGGTGTAGGCAAACGTTCAAATCCAAAGTTCGAGCGCATACATTAGAAACGCATTTATGCTCGAACAGGCACATCGCATAATAAAAAGACAAGATTCTCTCACCCCGCGCGCGCTTCGAGATATACATCTAACCAACGAAAATCCGAAAGCATTACGACTTCTCCTTTTTGCCGAATGAGATTCGCTTTGCATTTTATACACATTTTGCGACTCTTTCTATATCCAATGCCATATCAGTATGTGTGTGTGTGTGTGTTTGTGTACGTCAAACGAACGAAGAACTGCCGCCTATTCAATAAATTAGTCATTCTGTTGTGCGCTCTTTTAAATGAAGGAATGGCATTTCGTTTTCACCATTCATTCCACTTGAATATGCAGCTCATTTGTAGACATTGACGGCCACAACGAAAACCAACCAACCACACGAGAGAAAAAAGTAGCAAAACCAAACGAAAAAGAAAAAAAAAACCAGCAACATTTACAATTTATACAGAAACATGCTGAGTGGATCTAAACGATTTTGCCCATCTCATAGATATAGTTAGTCGTTAACATAATTATGAAATCTCTCAAGGGAATTACTGTTAAAAAAAAGCAGATACCATGGTCCAAACGAAGCGGATCGACAACAAACAGTCACCATAAAATACTATTGTAATTTTTTTGCTCATTTTTTGCCATTTGACTCACTGTATTTTTTGTGTTGCTGTTTTGTTGTTTGCTTTGCCCCGGTTGCTCGAAGAAAATCGAGACAATTGTAATATACTTAATGTTATTTGGCTGACTGAATGAACTCCAAATGTCAAATCACGCGCGTTCACCACAATTACTAATGGTGATTCGCAGTGATTCGCCAATAACGCGCAATGAAAACATTAGTATCGAACAACGGTCGCCAGTGTGGAAGAACAATATGAAAATGGCAAGTTGATGATAATGAATATACAATTTCAAAAGTGCACGAGGCTGCGGAATCAAAACCAGACGACGCGGGTTGAAAGAACGAAAAAACAACAACAATCCATTAACACAAAACCAAAAACCAAAATGAAATCAGCATCATATTCTGTGCATAGGGAAAGTGCCAAAATACATTTCAAATGTAAGTCATTTGACACATAACAGTCAATGCCATCTCAATTCCAACTCATTGAATCATTGTATTTTTCGGCAACTTTTTTCAAACGTGTATGACTCTACTAGAATATAATCAACTTTACGGCGACGATAACAGCTTCTCTGTGGGCCGGTACTACGCGTTAGCCAAAACGTATTGATGTTTCGCAATGGTTACTCGATGCATTTGCCAAAATACTACGATTTTTGTACTCTCTTCTACGATGTGTGTACAGAGAAGCTGCTAGTGTCGCCGTAAAGTTGATTATATTCAACTCAAGCCACACACGATTGAAAAAAGTTGCTCGAAATATTCGATGATTCAATAAGTTGGTTTAGAGATGTCATTGGCTGTCTTTTGTTATTCCGGCAATATATTTATGATTCTGTGTTGGTATTAAAATTGTGTTCGTGCGAATAGTTCAGTTTGCAGAAATGATATTTGGTAAGCTGACGTCAGTGTGCCATCCAAACAAACGCTACAGTTCATTAACCAATTGACAATGAAACAATTAAACAAACGAATTTGGCGATTGCACAAAATCCAAGCTAAGATTCCAATGGATGCATGTTAGTCAGGCAACCCTTTCTCGATCTCTCCTCAAAAACAAGCCAGAACATCGCCCTGGCGGTATAGATATACAACACCATGTCATTCACCATATTACTTTGTAATTTGGCCATAAAATGTTTCGGTTTCATTAAATTTATTGAAATGGTTATAATAGTAATACGCTACGCATAGTAAGAAACCCATTCTGCCCCACGACGTTTACTCTATCATGCACATCGTCTCTAGCAGAACCAAACGAGTAAGAGGAGAAAACCAACGAATTATAACTAGTAAAAGTCTCTTCGCTCAAACTTTCCGAAACAGCCATAAATAAATTATTTCACTAGGCTCCCGAATCCTTGCTAAGTTCAAGCCACCAGCACAGTGAACAGTGATCACACTCTCATGCACATTGAATTGTTCTATGCGTGTGTATATAAATAACATTCCGAAGCGCCCGACGAATTGAATTGAATTAAATTTTAATTTAATTAAAAATATTTTGAATCGCATCATTTCGATAAATCTAATGAAAGCCAAAGTGTTTCACATTTAATTTTATGCATACCATAAAATTTGCACTCAGTTCCTTTCATGTGTTTTGTTTTTAATTTTGTTATCACATCGTAACAGCCGACTACTTTATGTGGGGTGGAGGACTGATACGATTGCTGTTGAGCACACAATTTAACTTTAAAGCCTTATCAGCCATCTATACATCTCGCATCCAGTGACGAGCTTGACTTTATCGCATATGTTTGATTAATTTTCGAGCCATCGAATCAACATCCATTCGTTGTTCGCTCGGCGTCGTACTGAGCGTCGCCTATGTCTCGTTTTTCTTTCATTTAGATTTTGTTTTGCGTATCAGCTTACACATTTTCAGTTAATCGCATTAAAAAACCGCGCAACTATCATGCCAATGATTTGTGTGTGTGTGTGTGTATGTGTTCGCACACTTTTTCGCAAGTGTTCTGTCGAACCAGCCGCAAAAACCAGCTCATCGAACCAAAATGGAATGAGTGAGAAGAAAAATAGCATTATATACGCTTACTTTTTATGACTCATCAAAGGAAAAATGCTCAGTGCTCACAGTCTTAAGTGTGTACACTGTACACTGTACAGACAGTTTTCTTAAGTGGGCTGATGCCATTTATTCCGACGTTTTTTGTTTGGCATTCCACGAATTTCATAGCGATACTATTATTTCCATCCGTAATAGTTGCCATCAATATTGAGCGAACGTATATTGCTTGTCTTCTTCATTGTGAAAAGAAGTTGTGCTGATTTTATGTGTATGTGTATGTGTATGTGTGGATTTACGTTTTCGACAACTGTACAGTGTAGCATTTTCTGTTCGCTTCAGTTGTCATTCGAAAATATTCGCATTCATGGCTGGGACCAAACATCCGATTCAAAGACATGTCTCATACGTACTCACATTAAGCCACTTGACTTTATTTGCGATTTGATTTAGGATATAGTTTGAACTTTCAAATTTCGCTTTGGTCATGGCATATTTACCACACATTCACACACACACACACACACACATTCTCACAAAAAGCATATGTATACATTTCATTCATTACATTCTTTTTATTCGGTGTGTGATTTTGTTTTCTTCTGTATATCGGGTAGGCGCAAAAAGAAATGTTCCAACGATAGTATAAGATAGCTCTTATGCTAAAAATGAAGCAATATATCTTTGTCGCTTTGATCCCATTTTCCTAAATTTCATCGCTCTGTCACCATTAAACGAATGAAGTCAATCATGGAAGATGTTTGTACAAACTAAACGCATCGTATTTTGTTCAAAAAGTTTTAGCTGAGTTGCCCTTTGCTGATTTCATCGCACCTGAAAATTGATTTTTGCTCTCAGTGAAGGCAGGTGATGGTAAACGCATTGCATTCAAAAATTAAAATATTACCATGGCGGGCCAGTGTTAGGAGGGGAGATAACACAAATAAAACTGAATGCCTAATTCCTGCAGTAGGCAAGAAGAATGAAACGGAGACACCAATAACTTATTCTCCAGTATGAAAATATTCGCCTAGTGTAACAAGATAGGAGCAAAAAGAAGAGAACGCTGTTAGATTTCTGTTTCTTTATTCTATCAACATTCCATGCATTGTGTGCGTTTATGCCGTGTAGAAGCTTTTCTCAAGTTTATGTTTCGAACGGAGACGGAAAATTGCCATTACACAGTAAACGTTTTCGACTATCTGCAAATGCCACACCAATAAAATGTGGAGCGCGTTGTTTGCGACTTATCGTCTACTGTGTATTGTGTTGTGCATGTTTTTTTTTATCATTATTCTGTAGCCTCCTTCTTCTCGATGCGTTTGTTTTTCTCTCTAACGTTGTCTCTGCTCTCGATGTTTTTTCAATTTACAAAGTTGCGTGCGCGCGAGCATTTTTAAACGCCTGTCAACTTCTTTGCCTCCGTTTGTTTTTTGTTGCTGCTGCTGCTGCTGCTGCTTCGTATGTGTGTGGAGTGCGCGCAACCGCACTTTTTTCCTTACTTATCATGTGAATTCTTTTTATATCATCTTATTTATCTTCTTTTCGTTGAGTGTACGGCATTTTTTTACACATTTGTTCACCATGAATTCATTCATTTTGCTGTTTTCTAGCCGTGTGAATGCTGAAATGTAAACACTTTGCACAAATTACATCGCGCCGCATAGGAAGTGTATGACCAAAAAAAAAAAGAGCGGAGTCAAGATTTATTTAAAAAGTATGGAAGCACATAAAACCAACAACCATTGCAAATGAAAAGCAGACGAAAAGGGAAAGAGAAAAAGAAATGCGTCAAGCATAATCATAAGTACAAAACGGGCACAAAAAGTTGTATTTGTATTTAAAAATTTACAAAATTGTTTTGGATTTCAAGTCATTAGCGCACTGATTTTTTATTTGTTTATTTTTCGTTAAACATTTTTGTCTCATCATGCAGGCACTGATGGTTTGTTTTATTGCTCGTTTTCCGACTGTTAAAAGCGGAAAAAATCATTTATTATGATTACTATCAGGCAGTGCGCGTCATCTCAAAATTAGATATGGCAAAGTCTAACGAAACTGATAACAAATTGAAATTAATGGTAAATTTTTGCGTTTTTCCACGGCCGCTGTTCGAGTCTTATTTTTAAGATTTATAGGTCAAATTTATATTACTAGGAAAGTGTTATGCTCAAAATGCTCATGCACAGTACACATTCATTCACTCATTCATTTGCTCACTTGCTCACATACACGCAAATGCAAAATATACGACTGAGTTCCGTTCTAAAACGTCACACCAACTCTGTCCGGTAAAAGGTTCCATGGCAAAACTTTTGGCAATATATTCACAGATTGGACAGCCATTTAAAGCTAAAACTAAATGCTTAGCTCGCGCTTCCATTTGAGGATTATCAGGCTTTCATTAAATGTACTGATAAAAACAAACTTATCCAAAAACCTAATTGTTTTGCGAAAATTATTTATGCAATTATTGAGTTAGTAAATCAAATCGAAACACCCGCAATGGATACAATCAAAACGGAGCGAAATCCGACTGTGCGTACGTGTGAAGAGCTTGGAATTCATTTAGTTTTTAAATCGATAGACTCATTTCAGGGTTTTTGTTTAAATTATATGGTGCAAACAATAGGGTGGGTGGAATATTGTGAAGTGCCCTGTTCCGTTTGGAAGTTTGTAATTAAAATGCATCTTACTGCAGCTACGGTGCTTGATAGGTTTCAAAGCAATTACCTTGAACATGTCATTGCGAATGCTCCGTATTTATGAATTTACATGTATGGAATAAGGAATATGGGGAATGGTTTAGTATGAAGTTTTCCATGCTTCGTCATGCACAATCGCATGAATCACTGGCAAATATTAACTCAATAGAAATGTAACATACACCCCCACATCATCACCACCTTTTCCCTTTGCAAATTCATTGCACGGAAATGTGACAGACGGAGCAGAATAATGAAAAAGCAATAAAGGGAAATTTCTTCGGTAGATGCCGGTTTTGTTATGTTTATTTTCAAAAGTGATAAGGTGATAAAGATACATGGCACACGTCGGGTGACGATAATTTTAGGATTTACTTCGCATACATTTCCATTTTATGTTATTTGTGTTGTACAGAGGCTCATTGATTTGCTCCCACTCAATCATTTGCCGTATATATGTGTGTGTGTGTGTGCACTGTGCGAGTACTGTACGACTTTGTCTACTGTAAACTGTTATCTTGATCGAACGGATAATGCTATATAGAGTCGGAAGAAAACGAATATCCCACAATGCCATCTATTGATAATGTTCGTGCATTGGAATATAGTTGAATCGGTAATAATGAAAATAATTTAAATTAAGTTTTTTGTTGATCGATTGAATTGAGAAGTTATTTTTTCAAGTGTTTTGGTTAATTAAGGTTGATTCAAAGCCTTTTTGTAATTGTACGATTTATTTAAAGAGAGCGCTGCATAGCGGCATTCACTCGAATAAATTCCAATAGATCGGTTAAAGTGCAACGCACAAATATGATATGCTTGTGTTGACTGATGCACAGTATTCGGCTTTGGTAGACCACCTTTATTTATTGCAAATGATAAATCCATTTGGATTTGGTAGAACGACGAAAATATATTATAGTTTTATTTAGTGCTAACATACGCTCAATTCCATTTATTTTGGTCATGGTACCGAGTCTTGCATCGATTTCGATGTTTTTGTCGATGCTACGGCAATATCATAGATGTATAAAATACGCATAAACGATTTGAGTGGTAATGAGCTCTATGCCGTTAATTGAAAATTTTCAACTCGTCAATTTTCATACTTTATTCGAAACATACATTCATTCATTTCTTTTTTTTATGTGAGATTCACACATACACTCTACCACTGGGTAAACGGGCGATGCAATGTACGTAGAATGAAACTTGTTTGTGTGCTGTATAAACAAGCAATATTTAACCATGGAAAATGATAAATGATCTAATAGGAAAGTTTGTTGTAACAATGCAAAATTCAATAAACATGCTGTAAGGACGAGGCGTTGGAAAAGTGTAATATTATTTGCAAATAGCAATGGCACAGAAACAAATTCATATATCAATGCATATCCTAACTCGGCTGCACTTCAAATCCGAAACACACAATCATGCTGCGCTCACTTACTACTATCTCAAACAAAATATCTTCATAGTCACAACATGAACTACACCCACTAAATTAAATACATTTTGTGCATTGTTTCCGTCTCTCTCCCTCCCATTCTCACTCTCTAGAGTGATGGAGATAGAGTGGCATACATTGAAATTCACAAATCGCTTCTTCAGTATAGATCACAATTTTCTCTGCGGGCACACAAAGAATGATGTTGCGATTTGCACTATGATAGCGTTTATTTTCATCTAATATTGAGGTTATTGATCCACTTATAAGATTTTGCGAGTTGATGTTCTCAATATTGGAAAATGGCTCTGCAGACACTGGTATCGTATTAACCATGGCTACGACAATATTTGGATATGTTGACTTTTCGATTGAAGACAATTATTAAGACGGGCTAAGGCATTTTGAGAGGCATAAGACGCTACCTCGAAAAGCTCTTGTCAATAATTGGGCTTTTTCACATTTATTGTCTTTCTAATTTTATTGGTTATATTTTATGCCGGAATTCTAGTTCACTGTTTCTTCCCAAATTATGCATTGCAACCACTTTGGCTGGAATCTTGATTTTTGGTAAGGAAAATGTTGAATTTGAGGATTAGATCAAAATGTAAGAAGTTAACATGTGTAAAATTCATAACAATCCATTCATAATTTTGTTCCGTACTTCTAGTTATTGGTAAGTTGATGTTGAACACAATTATAATTCGTAATTTGATTATACTGCACTTAAATGTGTTTGCGTACGTAAATATGTTTGGCAGAAAAAAGCATCCCTATGTAAACCCATACACAGTTTCTTATAATACTGCTTATTCTTCTTCACACTGTCGTACACAATGGGCGCGGCCATATTGAAAATGTATACAGTGTATTGAGTGCGTTTAATGATGCGTCAACATGCGCATATATTATTCGATTTATCATCTTGTGCTACTGCTCAAATAAACACTATTACATTTCCGTTAAAAATCGTATCATTTTCTTCTAGCCGATAAAATTGTGTGCCGTGTTGTGCTCAGTCGTATCCCAAGAGAAACGGCCAATATGTTTATGACAGCGTGTTTATCCGCCAAAAATACACTACAATATATACTCACGCTTATTGGACGCCGAATTGAATATATATTCTAGTGTATATTCGGTGTATTCTTCAGCGTGAAACATATTGAATCAATGAATGCATTCATGGCCTACAGAGGGCGCCTGAATATGTTTCAATATGTTTCACGCTGAAGAATACGTCGAAAATACACTAGAATATATAATTGAATTCGGCGTCCAATAAGCGTGAATATATATTGTAGTGTATTTTCGGCGGATAGACAGCGTATAAACATATTGGCCGTTTCTCTTGGGTTAATATTAACGTGACGATTATCGCGGCAGATAAAAACGGATAAAAATTGATTTGTGGGGAAGACACCGCGAGAAACAAGTCGTGCTCGTTCGCATTCGGTTGCATTGACGTGACAATTCACGATAACTTTTGAGCAAAAATGATATTTTGAAAAATCGTGAACCATACTCTAGTGAAAATAGTTGTCGCTTGCTACGTTCTGTGTACGTTCATACACACACCGCGCCACGCTCATCTCGCGTTGTATATTTCAATACAAAGCCGATATGAGGCTAGCGCGCACGTTGTGTCTACACCGTTTGAACATACACACATACACCGCAAGGCTATGTATACGTTAACGTGAGATCAGTGTGTGCGTCTTGTATTGGAATGAATGGAGTACAGATAGAGAGAGCGCATACTATACAGCATTCACGTCGGCATTCACATAGCATTAGAGCAGACGTAAGATGAGCGCGCACGTTAGTTTACACAATTTGAAAATGCACCGACGTGAATGCTGTGTTTGCGCTCTCTCTAACTATACTCCGTTCACTCCAATACAAGACGAACACACTGATCTTACGTTACCGTACACATAGCCTTGCGGTGTATGTGTGTATGTTCAAACGGTGTAGACACAACGTGCGCGCTAGCCTCATATCGGCTTTGTATTGAAATATACAACGCGAGATGAGCGTGGCGCGATGTGTGTATGAACGTACACAGAACGTAGCAAACGACAACCGTTTTCACTAGAGATATTATTCCTATCGATTTCTATCGGCTTTTTTAGCACTACATGGAATGTAGGCTACTGTAGTTGTTTTTTTTTTCCTATGCTTCACACGGCTTCACATCGAGCTAAACCACTGCGCGCAAAATGACAGTGGCGATTCTTCTTTACTTCTGTTTCCAGCACAACGTGCGCTTACATATAATTAAACGCAAAAATACTTTAACGCACCCATTTGTGAACATTATAACCAATATGGTGACTTACATGTATAGATGTGTTAGTTAAGAAGAAGAAGCAGTCACACTGCACCGTTCGCATACGGACGGAAAAAAGTGAAAAAAAAAACTCATGATGAACCGCGATCTGCATTAGACTGTGTATGTGCCATCATTATCCATCGAAATGTTGGCGTGAGTTCTGCCCTTGATGAAAACACTGTGTGGTATCTATTGCCATCATGTGAAAGTGTTCAGCATGGAGCCTGACTTGATTGGGAGAAAAGCCCATAATTTGAATTAATGTAGAAATTTGATACGTGTTTGGCTTTATCATATCCTCGACTCTGTTCTGCCACCAAATATCGATGCATTATCCACTTTATTGCAACACGCTTATGCAGTTACATTGTTGTTGTATTGCGCCTCGTTTCATAGCAACAATCGCCCAACTGCAGCTTCAACAATTGAACCATTTCAATTTCATATGCATTAACATTCTATCGGTTTATTTTCCGTATCTATGGTATGTCATTGCTAATGACATAAACATTACGCTATTTCGCATCTTTTCATTTCACATGTAATTATTGTGTGCTTTAGTTATCGCTGCTGTTGCCTTTTTGTACATTTCCATAAGTTTCAGTTTCAGTGCGAGCGTCGCCCCCATTCTACAACACTTTCATCATGTGCAACCTCCAAAGTAATGCAATGGTGTGTGGTGAAATTGTGTGCACATTTTAATGAAGTGAATGTTAATATTTTAAAACCGCATAAAACAAAAGATTCTCTGCTGTTGAATGACAGTTGCACTCAAATACAGGCTCACACGTCCACAATCACACATTCACACATTTACACATTAACACATACGTGTGTTGCACTATACTCTACTTGCATTTTAGTTGATGTCTGTTCGCGCGTGAATTTCAACATGCAAAAAATGAGCAATCCCACATAGCGTCTACACTTTTTTTCTCCTTATATACTCTCAACGTCGACGCTCATATCAGCACATCGATTTCATGCACAATGAATGACTAGAATCTATGGTTATGACATGCAGCTTGCATATTACATTCGAAAAAGACCGGAGCGGAGTGTGTATTCGAAGCATTTCACGGGATTTAAATTTTATGCAATCGTTTAAATCTGCTTCCACTACAGACTATCGATCGACAAAAAAATGTTCACATTTGAAAGATCGGCATTTTCATGTGAACACGAGTGGGTTATAGCAGCAATTGACTGCATTGCCAAGTATTCAAAAGTTAAGTATTTAAAGTCGTACTCATGAATAATCTGGTGATATGACGAAAGCATCTTTTGTTGTCTGCAAAAACATTGTGTAATTTCGAATGAAGTTTTTACTAGATTAATTTATAGCAATGAATCCTGCTTGATCCGGCTGACTCAATAAAGAACTACAGACATACCAGAAATGAATGCATTGTGCGTCAAGACCGTTTGAGCTATTTGAATTCTCAATTGTAAATTAGCGTCTCTATGGTAAAATGAGTTTCTTTGGAGACTTTGTTGGAGGCTATTGGTTTTCGTTAAACCTTCAATGTGTGTGACGTTCATTCAGTATTTATAAAAGTCAACTTGATTAATTTATTGGCTGAAACCACAAACACGACAGGAACAGCACTAGAAAGTTGGCAATGTCCCATGGGAAGTGCTCGGTTCATAGATCGCTTCCGATAATTTATTAGTCAAACGACAACTGTCCACGAAAACTTTGCGATGCGAATTATATCGGACGTTAATAATATCCCAGTCGATATTCTTAATTCACTCTTGTTGGTAGATCAACGTGCCGGTGTGAGGGATTCTGCACGTTGACTTAAATAATTACTGCATACTAACACGATACGAATTCGCAGGTTGTTTAATATACATATACATATACCTATACGTAATTGGATCAGAGGAATAAAATCACAAGAGTTTCCGATTGATTTTGCTCTGGGGGCATTGCTAATCATTGATAAGTCACGGATACACGCACAATCAAACCAAACAAAATGGTTACACACATAACTATATTCCTTCATTTCGGCTGTCATACCTGCTCGAATGACATGCGATTGCCCACAAAATTGATTGTGTTAAAATCAATTGCTTCACGCATTCAGTTTGTATTTAAATTGATGTACAAAAGGGAAAGTAGCGAGGAATTGGGTAAGAAGAGGGATGAGAAGAACAGAAAATGGCACTTGCAAAATTAAATAGCAAGTATCGAAAAATGTGGAAACAAATTTATTATTTCCTCAGTTTTGCTTGGAGGAAGTTTGAAACAAACATCGGCCTCATTAAAAATGAAGCAGTTCCGAATAGACGAATAGAAGAAGAAAAGTAAAGAACCATGCACAGTGCACAAAAGATACAGATACATAGACACAGAAACGAATATCTTGCTGTCTCCCTTTGGTATTTCGTTCGCTCCATTGTTGGACATAGAATATTTAATGGGCTTGCGGTATTGCTAATAACCAACCATGTTGTATTTTCGGTATAAATTTGTGCATGCATTCGACCTCTTAGTGTTAATATCCTTGAATGCAAAATTCGAATTGTCTAGCGAACGGCAGCAAACGAAAGCGATTAGGTCCTCGATTATAGACACACGTACGGGATATCCAATGTACGAGTTGGCCCACATATGCACTGAAAATTCAAGTTTCTCATTCATGAAAAAAAAAAAACAACTCATGAATGATTAAAGTGAATGTGTAGATTTTTCACATCGATTCGTTGGATGTAACAAGAAATCGATTTAATGCTTTTACATAAAATTGGGTTATGAAAAACCATATTCCCTGTTCTCTTCACCAGCACATACAAAGATATTTAAATTTAAATCTGTTTGAATTTTGCATTGCACACCACCACATAAACAAGTTTATCGGCACTGGTATGGTAATAGCATTAACTGCATTCTTATTCGCCCTGTATTCGCATATTAAGCTCACATTCAATGCTTTTTGGCTCTCATTTCCTTCATTCTCTCTCTCTCTCTCTCTCTCTCTCTCTCTCTCTCTCTCTCTCTCTCT
>NW_022601408.1:872853-879397 GCF_009176505.1 Sitodiplosis mosellana
TCTCTCTCTCTCTCTCTCTCTCTCTCTCTCTCTCTCTCTCTCTCTCTGCCTCGATGTTTTGAATGATTTAGCATCTATGGAAAAACCCCATGCACTCAAATGAACCGAGTGTGCCGAGAAATAAAACAGAGAAAAAATGTGAGGAAAAAGCACACATACTCTTCCAACTTACTATACATACGAAGCATTGAAACATTGAAGCATTGAAAATACTATTTTATCGTGCCTTTGGGATTATTAATGCACACGGGAACGATAAATTTTCAAATACATAATGAATTTCGTGAATGAAGAGTCGTTCGATGAAATATGTCGCTCAACGATTCGCACAGTGAAGTGTGATTGTTCACAGGCTCAATTTCAAATTTACTTATTTTCGTTGATGGAAAAAATTACGTGATTTCTTCTTCGTAAATACAGCGCAACAGCTATGTTATCGCTTGCCTCGAATCGGTTCAAGTGATTTGTTGAGTTTGGCTCCGTTCAAAATGTAAAATAAACATTATGAAATGGGGGCAGACAAAGCACAGAAAGCAAAAAACAAGAGCGACTGCCAAAGCAAAGCACCCACATATCAGAAGCCAACTTAGAGGAAAAAACCAGATAAGCCAGCACAAATTTCCAATTTGCAAACAAATGGAATTTTCGTGTGTCACTCCATGAACTTTGTCTCAACCGTACACGAACATTGTTACTGAATTCTGAATTCTGAATACGCATATCAAGGCACAATAAGATGTTATTTTTAACCATACTAAATTAACACAAAAAGTCAAATAAAATTAATTTGCAAAATTAACCGAGCACATAATTGGTTAGCGCGTAAAATATGATAAACATGGTCGGTATATTTATTTCAAACACTTTCAACATGCTCATATTTTGTGGCACATTACATTACACGCCAAAACTGAATATAATCTAGCAGTTCGCGTGTTAGCAGTCGGTACCCAGATGAACAAATGAGGTAGTGGTGCGTGAGTCAATCGCTCACGGTAGTTCTGAAATGCATGATAAATTGCTTTGAAACAGCGATTGGAAACGCTATGAATGATTTTGTTGTCTAATCAAACCGGGTTTATGGTATTTAATTTCGATCGTATGCGCTTCATTATATTTGTACAATGTACATTTACTTGTACATGTATATATAGTTGAATTTTGGTTTGCGTGATCACTTGTAAAAGAATGCATCATTATAGCTGTGTAAAATCGTTTTGGATGGCCGTTATTGGTTTTTACGCTTACTTTTTTTTGCTTATGTCATTTGCGTCGATGTCAAATATCAGATATAAGCCAGTTGTAGTGTATAATCTACACCTTGACTTATTAAAGATCTAGAAAGCGTTAGCGGGTGAAAAAAAAACACCGAGTCAGAGAACAGAATAAGGTTCAGCGAATGGAGCCGTTTAATTCTGTTTTCGTTTTGTTTTTTTTTTGCATACACATGAAACAGCTATAAAATTGATTCGATTGTGTATTCGAAATGGTAGGCGCGCACACGCATCATCAAAAACATTGACGATGACGACGACAAAGCCGTCGTCACTCGTGAGCTACCTATGTATATAGTGGAAGAATTGGCATGAACAAAGCATTAAAATAATTTTATGTTCGCATTTTCAGGCCTAACGCATTCCTCTGTCGAATTTCATTTATTTATGTATTTATAGACTTTTAATGTTACCTCATCAGCCAATTAAATTCGAAAAGATTGGCTTTTGGCGGTGTGTGAACACGTCGATTTCTCATACGTATTTGCTTATATCAGCTTATATAAAAAAAAATGTGGGATGAAATAAGCTTTTGGCCGGAAATCAGTTTGCTGTTGAACAGCTGTGAATGTACTTTGTATTGCCTCTTCTTTGTTATAGTTTTTTATTTTATCTTCGAGCTTTGGGCTTCATCTTACGTTTTTTTTCTTTTCGTATGTCTAGTGTGTGACGTAAAAAATAATGAAATAAGCCAAACACGATATTATATCATGGTTGTTATTCACTTCAGGAGTGATGGCAGGGGTGATATTGCACATAAATTGGTGTGCAGAAAAGAGGAAATTCATTGCTGTGTATTGAAAGAAATCAAGGCAAAACGATATATGTATTTTTATAGCATAGGCAAACAACCGCCAACACTCATTTCCTATGGCTATGTTTACTCTTATTAAAACTCATATTTCGAACAAGCGCGTACCTTACGACTAAACCAAGGACTTTCTCGTCGCTCATAATAGCCAAACGCGGAGCAGAGAGAGACAGAGAGCAGCGACAGCCAAAATGAATGGGGAAAAATCCAAGTTATTATTTTTTATGACTGTTTAGAAGTAAGAAAAATGTTACCTAATACACCATCCTCGGAGTGATTCGCTGTGAATGATTTTCTCACGCTACCACGAGCACAAAGAATAATTGGATGGGTCCTTTATATATGGCCTCATGCTACCAAACCCACCCAATTTTCGACTTGGGTTACTCTACCCAAAAAAAAAAAAAATTTATGATATTTCCCGATTTCCTAAATGAACAAATGAATTTCAGTGTTTTCCCTTTCTATTTCTTTCGACACTGGACGAAGTATTTTTATTTAAGAAAATACAATAGTTGCATATGACGCACGTCATTCAATAAAAGACTGTTATTTCAGCTTTCCTCTTGAAACGAGACATTTATGAAAGTTGAATACGCATAGAGTACCACGGACATAAATCCGGCATTATACAGTGATTGGAACAAATTTAATTAGATTCCGTCTATATTGAACCTGAAATAAATTGAAATTCTAAGGTTTCCAGTTCAATCAGCACGTCACATTCACAGAAGAAATTTAATTTTCAATCTTTCGATTTGCACTTGAAATATTGCTAACGAATCGGTAATGTAAAAATTACTACTTGGTATTTTATGGATCAATCGTATATTCTGCATTGTCTCACAATTCCTATTATTATAAGTCCTAATCAGCAAACAAACGATCGAGAAAAAAAAACGCTGTAGAAGAGGATATTACGTGTATTAAGCATACTTTTACGTGCGATAAACGTTATGTGTTATTATCTTCAAACAAATTCCTCATTGCTTGCCGTACGGCGAGCTGGTGTTACATGCACTGAGAAAAGGTTGGAAGGAAATATTCCAACCCTGCGTTGTAAATGTTGTCATTGCAGACGATTTTGTGAATTGTCCAACCATGGTTGGAATTTGACAAGTGCGGGAATGCTGTCAATATTTCAAACAACATTTACAACTCAGAGTTGGAATATTTCCCTCCAGCCTTTTTTCAGTGTGAATCATGTGTAAGGTTACGGGGCATGCAAAATAAAATGAAATACGCTTCCTTTTCGGGAAAGTAATGTGTTTCCATCTTGTGTGTGCAGAAAAAGTATAAAATTTAATTATTCGAAACCATCTGGTACTTGAGCACAGCACACAGTGGAAAAAAGAAGAAAGAAGGTACATTTCGATGAATAGCTATTATGTGCTTGATGCGGATAGTGCGTATGCAACGGCGCTTCTATTGTATTTACCACACAAACATATATAAGAAAGGAGTTCTTGAATTCCGCTGTATTCATATTGTTCCGCCATAAATAATTGAAAGGATGTTGGAGGTACTATTTTGTTAGCAAAGTATTTTCATTTTCGCACATGAATATGTACAGCTATGGACTCGCATTCAGATTCTCATTCCCATTTCGATTTGTTTGTACATGAATACCGCAAATTTCAATTTTGGACCTAACGTTATGTCGTCGAAAAAGCACATTCCGTTCAAGTAGAAAATGCGGTACAAAACAGAGAACGTGTGAATCAAGAAGAGACAACGCAACAAAATTTGAAAAATATGACAATAATAATTATACATAACACTTTCCAAAAATCTCGAAAGTATTTCAAGAACTTGCAAACTTTTCGTCGCATCGAATAATTTCTATGCTTTTAATTCATTTCGAATACATAATGTATATGTATATAAAAAAAAAAGAGAGAGAGAGAGAGAGAGAGAGCTGACGTATGTAAATCGTTAATGCAAGCGTAGCGCAAGTTTCCGCTCAATGCTCAATGAAAAGCCATTTTTATTACATGACATTTTTTTTCATGTTCAAACCACATGTGAATGTGGTGCTATTGCATAGAATAGTTGGCAATTGAAAAGTTGCCAACAAATTTTCTCCATCTGGGATCGATGTTAGGTTTAGTTTTTGGCTTTTCTTCTTTGATTTAGCACGACCTACGTTTGAAGGGCGTGAAAACAAGAAAATTGTTTATTCCACCGAGCCACAGTTCCGTTGATGTTAGATTCGCCCGCACACAATACCCATACCGACACACACACACACACGTTTATGTACTTGTACATGTATCGCAAATATATCTGCAACTCTATTTATTTTGCAAACAGTTGTGTGCCAGTGCGCCATTGAGCACATGAAATCAATCACATATCATACGTTCTTCATTCCGCCATTTCGATCCGTAATCAATCACAATCTATTGTCTATTAGCACGAAATCTCCTTACGGCATGCTTGCAATTTCGATTTTGTATGGAAAACGGCTAAAATATTTCGATCTGATTTTGTGGGTCGATCAGTGAATTCGCGGAAGGAAAACCGTATGATTGATGTAATGCATACAAACAGAAAGTCAAATACGTTAAAAAGGTGATTCGATTAAGGGGATAGACACGAAATTATATTTTAATATCACTGTATTAGGAAGTTTGGTTTATAATACCAAAGTACTCGATGGTTTTTACCAGCCTCTCTGATCGTCTGTACAAATAGATAGGAAACGTCAAACAAAAACAATAAAGTGGCACCTGGCGACTGGTTGGAGAAATAGAGAATCATGCACATAGTTTCCTGTAACAAGTATGCGTCTGTGTTAGTTCAAACGTTGAAAGTATGACACATTGCACTTAGTATGCAGGTGCCGCTGTATTTTTTACTATTTTCATGATCAGAAAGGCTGGTTTTTACGCAGTGAATACATTGTCAATACAATCTTTATGAAAGATTTTTGAGAAATATTAATTGGCATAGCAAAACCAAATGGTGAATATTTTATTTGAATATGAGAAAAAGTCTAGAAAATATTAGCACTTTCATTCGTTTGTTAGAAATATTAGAGAAAATTAAATATAGACGTGATATTTGCTGAAATCAGAAAATGATATCAATATCAAAATTCATGTCTATCCCCTAGGATTTGACTCTTGATTTTATCGCTTTGAGCATATATGCATCCGTGCACAAAGATCTTGTCGATGATTTATTGAATTCCCCGAAAACCAAATTCATTTCTTCTCCATACCGCCGCTTCCATATTTATTTCCATCTAATCGAAAAGGGAAAATCTCCAATGGAATCCACAACACATCTGACCTACACATGTCATTCATCCGCAGCGAGAATTAAAATGAAAACATTTGAATAATATTCAAATATTTCACACTGATTGTATTGTTTCACAAAATAAGTTTTGATTGGGGCGAATAAAATTCGGGAGGTATCAGTATAATAGGATAATATTGGAATGTGTGTATGCGTGTGACGCGCTTGTATTCATAAAATTACATAACCGCCAGCATCACCATCGCCATGTATGACTAAACGATCGAAAATGATGCCGGAAATGTCAGATGTTGACAGTAATAGTGGGCTTTAATAAAAAAACTGTCACCTCAATTTAACATTGCCGCTGCCCAGTGCCCATTCACATTACGATGAGCTATATTTTATATTTGAACATAAAACATAATAAATGATTGCCATTCAAAGGTACAATTAAACTTTATTTATCAGCTTCGCGTGGCAACGATAAAACACAGTGCGCCCTATGGGATAGCACAGCGCACCCATTTATACCTCGTCAATCGATCGCAAATTAGACTGTGTAAGTTCTACTTGACGAAGCAATGGTTAAAATATTTGTAATTTAATCGAGTATGCCAAAGGTGGTGGTGATCTGATGATGATGATGATATTGATGGGTAGAACTACTTCACAACATTTGTTCGATAATTGTGGAATGAATTCTAAAGAATTAAAATGGAAAATTTACAATTTACCATGATGAAAAGGTAATAATCTCGATTTAGGTTGATTGTGTGCTGATGATGAGGGTTCTTAAGTATTATCGATCTATATTTCATCATATACGTTGAATACGTCTGCATACGCAGGTGATTGTATATGGTTCACTCTAGATGGTCTCTGTCCGCTCATGATGTATGCCTCGTGTTTATATAATATATATGTATATCTAGAAATTGCATTTATTAGAGCCGAAAAACGAGACAAAAACACACACACACAACCAACGAACTAGATAGAAAGATATATGAAAAAGAACAGTGGACGAATGGACATCATTTATTACAAAACAAGATTTGTATCCCTTTTTTATAGAAAAAGAAAACAGCAAAACTATACAACAAACAATTTGAAATATATACATACATATAATGTGTATGTTAGTGTGTGTGTGTGTGTGTGTGTGTGTGTTCCTGCATAACAGTTTTATCACCGCTACCTTCTTAGTTTT
>NW_022601408.1:879797-939954 GCF_009176505.1 Sitodiplosis mosellana
TAATAACGATATCGAACGATATTTTTAGTTTATTACGATATCTTGATAAAAAAAAATCGTGAGCACAGCTATATATAAATTTGTAGAACTATATCAAAATCTAAGACATCAACTCGAAAAAAAAAATTCTACGAAAACCGAAGACATGTACCAGCACACTTCACGTATCCAAGGCAAATCTGCAGATGTGTGTTAATGCTTACATTTGATTCCATGTTTAAGCACCACACACAATGATATCACATGAAAAAACTAAAAAAAAAAACGAGAAATCACGTGACAGAAATAATAATCGTACTAGAGATTCAAGGCGAATAAGACAGAGATAGATTGTCAATGCGAGTTGGAAATGGAGTCCTCTTTACCGGACCGGTTAAACCAAGTGATGACTTTTGCAACGAGAAAATCTCCAAAGGGACCAATGAAAACAAAGAGAATATCCCGAAACCATGTTACGTAGTGACTTTCAATTTAACCCAGTGTATATAAGGTGCAACATACTTGAGTCAACTAGAATCAACACCAATTTCGCCTGTTCCGTGATGCTTTGCGATCATGTGATGTGCAAAATAAATGCATAACGCAAAAAAATGCGATATATAATAGTGCGAAAAACACTGATAATGACTTTCGTATGTTACATAATTTAAGTTTCGATTGTTCGTTATTTCGTTGTTGCTATTTTATGGTTACACGTTTCGCCTGTGTCAACTGTCGTAGTTGTTACACGCCATTACTAAACTACCACAAAATAGCCAGTTGCTCTGCTGTACATCGAAACAATCAACATCTCTCCATGCATTGGCTGATTCAATGTGGTTGCGGTTCTTTTTCTAATTTCATACTGAGGTTACGGCAAACATAAATCGGGCTTCTCTCTTTGTCCTCCTCCTCCTCTATCTCTCTCCCTCCAAATTAACTCGCACGTGTATGTTAAGTAATTTTCTGTTTATGTTTGATTATTTGTTCACATGGTATTTCGGATTGAGACAACGAGAGTTCACAATCAAACACAAAATCTATCCATTTTTGTTTCAAACAAAAATACTGCTATCCATTGCAAATCGAGCCACCAGCACGACCAAATCTGAGCAAAACCATTCTATCTGAGTTCCATCACATGGAATGATACGTGTGACGGCATATTTTCACACGGAACTTTGTTCCCAGTGCGCCGAGCACTTGCTACATGTATTAACGTGTGGTTTCTAATATTCGGACGTATCATTCCAAATGATGTAACTCAGAGAGTCCGACGAATGAAAACGAAAACGAAAATGAGAGAACGAAAGTGGAAATCTCGATTACCCGGCTATTTCAAATTTTCCATTTTCACATCTTTCAATGTAATTCAAGCGTATGTTTGTGTGTATCGCCTTCAACCCAAATATGTATTTTGAATTAAACGAGCGAACGAAAAAAAATATCAAATATTGAAAAAACTAATAGAAAAATAAATGAATGAAATCATCGCGACGAAGCAAAGTGGTTACATGAAATTTCATGAAAATAAATGGCGGATTGGACGTTCTAGGTCCTTTATGTTATTTGTGTTTAGTATTGTGCTGCTTATGCCAGCTTATTTTGCGTATTTCTCCTCCACTAAATGTTGTAAGTAATTTATTATTTGTGTTGCAAGCATAAAGCATACCATTTGTATTGGACGTCGTGCGAGTTTCATTCCAAACTGCATCTTTTGCCACATTACACATTATGCACATTGTACAATGTACATTCTTAGTGAGTAAGCTAACATTTAAACTCTTCACATGCATTGAACTAATAACGAACGGTTGTAGAAAGGGTGTAGTACAAATATTCAGTGTGGGTGTTCGCGCGTGGCGACCATTTTCGAAAATAATGCGTAAACTGAACTGAAATCGCGGTTGATTTCGTTTAATTGTTGTCGGTGAATACAAACTTTTATGCAGATAGTATTTTACACCACTTATGTTGATGCTTCATTGTGTCCTATCTCATTAGTTTACGTCTTGCAAGCCAAATTAAAATTCGGCAAAAAAATGTATAAAAACTGTGCGAATAAACCGAATGTTTGCATGAGTGCAATTTTATCCATGGGATGTGATCTATGGTTGCAATAAGAAACTCTTTGAACCCGTCAACTTGAAAATAAGCCAAACCCATGAGGAAATCATTCGTGGAACATAAGAAAGAGAGAGAGAGAGAGAGAGATAACGGGAGGGAGAGGGTAAAGAACAACGACAGGAAGCACGACAAAAGCAATTTCAAACTTCAAGTATACAACTAAATATTTATGAAGAAACTTTGGCAGCGAATCACTGCATCAACCCGCTTCTGATTTGTAATATACAATTTAATTTAACTAATAAAAAACGCCAGAAGTAAACCTGCCGTCCTATCGAAATATTTGCAATTTTATTTAACCTGGATGAAAAGAGTCTGGTGTGAATTGAAGCGGTTCAACTGTCTTGTCGTTTGCTGTAACGATGGCATGTGTGAGCGCGTGAGTGTATGTGTGAATTCTCGGTGCGCAATTTTCTTGGATTGGTAAACCCTCACTCCATATACTGCAGTTAAATATTAAATGCTGTGGCAAACGAGAATGGGAATTTTCGAAATACATGCTAAGTCGAATACTGAGATAGATAGGTTATTAGACAGACAACCACAAAATGTATAGAAAATTTAAAATGTGAATTTAAACTTTAAACTAATATAAATAATGTGAATTTGAATAGAACTCTCTCCCTCCCCCAAGAAAGAGCTGAAAATGTCATTTGCTATCTCAATTTTAATTAAATATCTCGTAGAGAAAGTGGAGATCCTGTCTGTGATGTTGCTTACTGTAGCTTGATGTAATAAAAATTGCTGCCAAAAATCAAATACAATATGCACAACCGTGAAATAGATATCACAGTCGTCGTTGCATGAGCCCGAGATCGCAACAACAATATTTGTTTAATATTTTCATTGAAATAGTTACTTTTAATAAGCGGCTACGAGGATATTGCAGAAACGGGATTGAAATGACTGGAAATGTTTGAAGTGGCATTTGTGTGGCTAGAAAGCCGTCTTTAGTGTATTTCAAACAGAGATTACTATGGGATATTTTTATTCATATGGGATAGAAATATCACATAAAAATAACAGATATTTTTCGTGCGTTGTGTTCAGCGAAACGACGTCAATGAGCTGCGCGATGCATGCATATATATGTTTTGCTCTTTTCTTTCGATCGACACTCTTCGTACCCAGCTCATTGACGTCGTTTACAAATGACGGCATAAGCGATACACACACAGACATTGTGTTGACACACGAAGAGTGTTCAAAGAAAGAAGTGAGCGAAACATGTGCATGCACGCTCCGCGCAGCTCATCGTAAGTGTGAATAGTATAACGAAAAAAACAGCGACTCTGTGTGTGAAAAATATCTGTTATTTTTATGCGATATTTTTATCCCATATGAATAAAAATATCCCATAGTAATCTCTGATTTCAAAGTTTGTTGTACAATGTACATGGATAAATATTTATCTATCGAAATGGATGAAAAGTTGGAAAATATTCCCCGGCTTTAGTTGCGTGATACTCGTTTGAACAGACTCTAAACTCTGAAACGATACGACCATTGAAGTCATTTTTAATCTACAATTGATTGAGGGTGGTGGCAAATATATTACACATATACATATGTGGTGGACACGCAATCATAAATTAAATATTATCTCAATTTCTAGAAGATTTCACTTTTTGTGTGGGTCTTGACTCGGCTTCAGACTTTGCTCTGATACACGTCAAATACGCAGTATTCATAATGATACGCCAAAAGTAAGAGACGCACAAATAATTTCTGCGATGAAAAAAGTGGAACTACGCAAATTTTAAACCGGAATTTTGCTAAAATTGCAATAAAAAATGTCATTCAGACAAATAGAGTTTCTGCAGGAATTTAGTTTGAAAATCGCATCATCACTAACAACGAAAAAAATGTCTTCCGCTTTGTTATACGGAAATTAAAATATTTTGATTTGCACTCCGATACGTGAACAGACAATTATATGTTTCTATTCTATAGTATTCAAATATTCAAGGGACGTATAGCAAGCGCTGGATGGATAAAAGCTAGTTTCTTTATATCACAATGAAAACTCATTGGGTGTATTGTTTTGTTCACGCATTTAGACAAGATTTTCCCATGCATCGATTAAACATATGTTTTATTCCCTTTATAGTGTGATGCTATGACCAACATTCATTTCGTATAAATGCCTTTAAAAAAAATAGGCAGTGCGAAGAAGGAAATAAAAAAAAAGAATAAAACCATTTCATGCAATAGTTGCATAACAAAAGCGGCGTCAGTGACCGTGTGAACAGACGAATGAACGTATGCTTCTCTGCGATCGGGTCTAACGCTAATCCATACATTTGCATGCTATATTGAAAAGGATATACGAGTGGAAGTTGTCCTGTATTGCATTCATCGTACATGGTCTATGTGAATCTTGGTTACACTAAAAACCAGAAAAATCGTTTAACTTTTGCCAAACAAACAGACCGCTACAGATAAACGGCACAAGAATGTCTAACCAAATATTTTATGGTCTGTTTGCTGGGAATAAAGAGCATGAAGCGGTGCGGTAATCGAAGCGACAAAGAGCAAGAAATGTTGATTCGGTATGTTCCAGTGGCAAAAGTGCACACAATAAGCATTCGGCCTGGCAAGGTGCAAATATTCGAATAATGAGCAAAATCCGAAAATGAAAAGTAAATCTAAAATTAAATTTAGCAATTCTCTCTCTCTCTCTTCACCATCTTACCATCGTTCGTCTGTTAAGCAGTCAGTGGTACTGTCGCCACCGATGCTGCCAATGCCGTCGCCGCTTTATGCATGGAATGTTTTATCGTATCGAAATAAACTGTGACCCAAAATCATGTTCTCTATAGTTAAACTCACTTCAGCGAAACAATTGCAAAAATTGAATGAAATACGTAGCTACATACTACTACATATTTATTCTGGTCTTGAGGTGCACTTAAGTAGATTTAAGTAATGTTAATTCGACAAGGAATATGGATATTAACATCAACAGAACATACTTATACATTTTACGTCATATTTTTGCATTGTCCATTTTTATGCGTTTCGTACGTACGAGAGACTGAGCAAATTATTAGTAAATTTGGCCATGTGCATGACCGGAACTCAGCCAACTGACTGTAAAAACCATACTGAATCGCCAACGAATGTGAATATCGCCTAAATTTTAAACACGTTTCCATATTGAATAGTTAAGCATTGAGAAGAAGATGAAATGAAAAGCAAGTATTTACCATGCTTGCACATACACTTATAGTTACACTTACCGCTTACGCTTACACTTTGTGAGTGTCCCCAGACTTATCGATATAAATGTTTACCATAAGACTCGAAACGAATTGACCGAGGCCAACGATGTTGAACGTAAGAGAATATTTGATCTGAAAGGACCATGCACTCGAACCGTTTTTGATTAAATTCACACAACTTGAAATTTCGAGATATGTCGTCCACTCGTTTGAAGTTGCAGAGTCTTATCCTTAAGATCTGAAAATTGAATACATTTTGTGTCCACAATTGAACGAAATTGCTGAAATACTTTGGAGAATAATTTTGGAGATTGAATTTACAGTGACTTGAATGTCTTTGTGGTTTTTGAACATACGTATGGCATTTCAATACCAAATTTGTTTCCAACATCTAATGCAGTTTTTCGGCTACAAATGAATTCTTCTCTCTTTTGTGGCTCTATTCCGTTTTCGACATAAAATTATAGATAACTAGTCGCACCAAATATCATCTATGAAACGAAAATTATCGTTGCGAATTATCTCGTAATAATCAAGTGTTCATTTCAATATCTTTTTTGTTCCTTCCCATTTGGCTGCAGACAATTGGCAGATTGGTACAATGCAATACAAAGGAATAAAACCCTTAAAAAAGGAACATTTAAGCCGAGTCGATAATAAATGTTATTCGCTTCACAGAACCAAACTTGGTTATAATTTACATTTGGAACATATTTAATTGGCTACGCGCAATTAATTTTTAACTCTTTTCCCTTTAATCATATTTCGTCGTTCATTTTATTAATGTCAGAGATACGGAATGGGAATTCCGTAAAAGAGTTCGTTGAAGTAAGAAGAGGGATATTTGCGCGATTGCTCGGAAAACTGGTTGACTGAGTAGGTATGTAAAAATAAAAACAAACTTCGCTTGTCTGGTCGGAGCAGAAAGCCCGAAGTGAAAACTGGCATCGGCGATATAAATGAAAGATTTGTTTACTTGCTTTCAAGGCGTGAAAAGACAATGAAATGCTCCATGTTGAAAGCATTTAGATGCGAGCTTGTGTATTTGTGCGAGTGAAGGCAAATAAATGTATGTATGTGTGTGTGTGTGCAAACTGTAAGTGCTCGATTCGATTCGCCAAAACTCATTCAACCAAAACAATTCCACTTAAAACGGCAGGTTCTGTCTTTCGAAACGAAAAAGAATGTGTTGTGCTTCGCTTGGTTAGCTCCGTTTTAAATAGACGAGCACACACATAATTTATACGGGAATCGCACCAACCGAATTTTTTTTTATGCCGACAACGTCACGGAAACGGTCTAACATTCGTTCGCACCGCGATCCACGCTTTGTTTTCGCTTGCATGATTATATTCATATCATTTATTACAGGAATCGTTTTTCTTTCATTAATTCTTTGCATTGTGATAACGTCCATTTTCGGCATTCAACAAATCGAAACCTTTAGAGCAGTTACAGTGTAGCGTGACACCTGGCACACACACTACGTGCGCACGGCTCGATTCAAAATGCCATGGCGTTATACGTTGTCGTCCACATTGAATCCCAATGTTGACTTCCTGTTCTATTTAGTTGCCAAGTAGTTGCTTGTCTCCGCTGCTGTCTTAATTTATAGAATTCTAATTGAACCTCAGCGAATATGAAAAATGTTGAACGCACAAACATATTTTTTAGCATTTGCGTGACGTGTTGAAAGCTTCAAGGTCTTTGAATTCAAGAAGAGTCTTCGAATATTTAACGAGAAGAAAACACTCTAAATATTTTCCACTCAAGGCTGCAGCCGTCGCCTGTCAAAATACGGCCCAGAGGGAGACACAGGGAGAACGCTGTTTAAAACACGTTCTTGGTGTAATGTGTGCTTTATAGTTAAGTTATTCTAGACTCGTGCAGTACATTTCTTAACGCAACAAATCCTTACACATAATCTCATAAGCATAGCGTATACTTTGGTATTTCACTTTAAGTATTAAGCAAATGAATAAGGGTTCTGAAATGCGCAAAACCAGAACAATCTAGGGCTAGAGCAGTGAAGAGAGAAAAAAAAAATGACGGATGCACATATGTAAGAAGTTGAATGAGCATCGTAGCATCCTAAAATGGAATATGGTACAAAGTTTTGGTAGCTTGTATACTCTTTTACAAAATATTTACGCCAAACATTGTTTTCGTTTCAAAATAGCAATTTCAAATAAGAGCGAGAGTTTACGCCACTGTTCAACCATGATGCGCTTCTCGTTTTTATGTGTTTCATTTTTTATATTTTGTTTGCCTCTTGCCCCGGTATGTTATCGTATTCTTCATACAAATTGTTCGTTTTGCTATACCAACTAAAATGAAATCAAATGCGTGCACATCGAGGATAGACAGCAGACATGATTTAATATCCCAATATAAAATAAATATGAGCCTGATGCTCTTCCATCAGTGAAATGATGCATAGATAAAGAACGCATTTTTGCTCTGTTCCGATACATGCAAAGGAACGAAGTGGCAGAGGGAAAGAAAGACACAGAGAATGAGAGAAAAAAGTGGAGGAAATGAGTAGCGTAACGCTTAGAAATGAATTGACTCAGAAATGGCGTTATTATATTTCGCAATTTCGCATAATATTACTCAAATTGGGCACACATGACTATAAACAAAGCAATATGTTTGCTGGTTCATGTGAGACACTTCCGTTCGTTTTGCATACCAAAGCCTGCTCATGCGGTAATTTATGCAGAGAAACGAAATTATTTAATTTTTTAAGACAAAAAAAAAAAAAAACGTCACAGCAAACCCTAATGCATTCTATATGTGACCATTTGATTTCGTTGTCAAGTCAAATTTCACGTTTTCATATGAATTATTCAAAATGCCAAACGAGAAGATATTTTCTTGCTCTCATTGTAACAAAATAGCCATTAATTGCTCTTTGGATGATTTTACTTTGACACAAAACTAATTTATTAAAGCAACTACTAGAGCAAACATCGGTTTTGATATTTTCAAGATTTTTTCCCCATCCAAACGCAAACTGAACAAGAATCAGTCCGTATGTACATATGATTTCAAACACATAATATTGAAATGAAAATCTGGCGTAAAGACATTTTACACAAGAGGTTATTCATCGTTCAAACATTACAGAACAATGCGTGTTCCAACTTTTTTCCCATACACACCCTGTAATGAGTGTAACAGTTCCAATCATAGTTCATTAAATTTAAAATATGACACACACTTGTCAGTGTATCATATACAATTTTAAATTTATCCTCATTATTTTTCTTTCTGCATTGAAAATTGGACGAATTAACCGTCAACGAGCACATATTCTGCATTTATGGATGATATATTGAAATTATACGGGAACAATTTTGTTGTAAATGCAGTGACAATATTAAGGGTGCTTAGACCTTCGACAATATGCATAAATTGCACCAGCCCCAATCGAACTTGAATTATGAATAATATCTTCTATCTATCGGAAAGGCAATCAACACTTAAATGCACATCGTGATTCCTTAGTTTTATTCAGTGACATGAATAGTGGCGAGACGTTTCAAAAGTCTACTCCATGTTCCATGTTTTATGTACCTCAGCAGCTGTGGCAGAATTAAGTCTCAACTAATATGAGTATTTCTACAAGATGAATTGGAAAAAGAGTCGAAAAAAGTAAATACAATTTTAAACTACAAATCATCACCCTAATAATACCCAATAATGAAAACAAAATTCCCATTATTTGCATCCAGTTTTAAAGTGAATCAAATTCCCTGAAAATAGTTTTGCAATGGTTTTTGATTAAAATGGAAACGTAAAATCAGTTCGATCGTGCGACAAACCCCATAAATTTAGAAAATTCAAATTCGAAATACGAAAAATTCAACCACAATCAACTGTAACCAAATCCACTATACGTCTGTCCACTGTACTGCAGTTTTTTTTTGTGATTCCATGCAACTGACTAGATACCTATTTAACTAACGAAAAATAAATTTCAATTGATCCTTTGTGTTGTTCAATTTCCCATGCAGCGCACACATAAATAGCAATTCGTTCGGCCCGACAATCTCACATGCAAATTAGCAATTTTAATTTAATATTCAATCAATATGTAATTTTTGATGCGGCACAGTTCCACAATGATAGTTCGGAAACAGTGACCAGTTGTTTACCAATGCTGAACCGGAAGAGAGAGAGAGACAGTTTGCCAACAGCAACAATAAAAAAAAAAAATTAAACGAAATTTGTGCGAAAATGAACGTTGGCTCTGCTCTAAACAGTTGAAAATTCATTTTCTAATTTATTGAGTGATCGAACCTCAGTTTTTTTCTATTTCATAAACGTCGAACCTTTTGCATTTATTGCTTCTAATGGAAAATCTTTTATAACATGAATTTCCCCGATTATTGGGCACACTGTTTATACAATATGCAAGCAGTGCTTGCACGTTCCAATACACGAGAAAACGAAATAAATTAAATAAACAATCAGTTTGATTTCCGTTCATAAATAAATATACGCGGACAAATTCCGGCGACAGTATGTGTATGTGAAATGTATTTATATTGTGCATTATGCATACCAAATGAATGAAACTCAATTCAGTCCAATGAATCCAAAACGGTTTCAAATAAAACAAAAACCAAAATCAATCCGTGATCGAGAGTAAATTAAACATGCACAGTGAACGAGCAACTGCGCATAAGCGTAATATTTCAACCAAAAACTAACTAAAATGTGCGATTTTGAATGTAGATTATCGGAAACACACGTCCCATGTATATATTTGTGTATATATATGCTATGGTTAAAATTGTGGGAATAAGCCGTACAAGCGATAAATTTTAAATACATCTATTTTGATTTTATGATATATGCTCAGGAGGCGTTTATTTAAATGCCCCAACAGACTACGTTACTATTGAACGCTGTCACATATTTCTTCGTCGGTTTTTTTGTCGTCAGTGCCATGGTTATTGCAATAACCAAAGTTAATGATACTTTGATGGCATCAACTTGATTGTATTTATTAAAAAATTTATATTTCACTTCTACCTAATTTTCAATAGAAATTGAATCAATTTGCGACGTGGTAGGTATCTTCTCTTCTCTTCTCTTGAAATGAAATTTAGACAGATATTCAAAAAAAAAAAAAAAAAATTCGACGCAGATCAGTGAGTAATATATGATTTTGCTTTTTTCATTCAATTAATTAACTTAACCAAAACTCCACTTGATATGGTATATAGTACTTGAATCGTTGTGGTTTATATTCAATGTTGAATAGTATCATTTGAACGCGGTAGAATTAAAAGAACGTATGATACGCTCACGTATTAAAACGTAACTCAAAACATTTGCACAATAGAGAGAAATAAAATTTGGTTGATGGTTACATTTGGACCGGTATGCAAATGTTACCACGGACTTTTAGATACAAGAAGCGTTGACAAGTGATAAAAATATCCGAAATTGTATGAAAAAGCCAATGTTGAAGAACCAAGCGCGGTTGTTGGCAACAGAATCAAGTGGGTTAGAGTGCACGAAGCGAATAAAGAATAAAAATTCAGCCACGCATTTTGGTTTGTCATCTAAAATTTTCATGTGTTTTTTTTTTCTCGCAAATGTTGTTGTACATGATGGTCGAAATGCAGCACACGCGTGGCGAACGGCCCCGACATATATATAATAAATGTATTATCGATCGCATTGAATTCCATTTACAGAGAACGTAATCTTCGCAAATCATTGAACGACATTCTTTTGACTACATTTTCTACAGCTGTTTCCACTTGATGTATCGTTTGTTTTTCTATTTGTTCGTTTGTTCGTTCGTTTGCTTGTTTGTGTCAACTTCAATACGCGAATGGTATAGACGTAGCATATGCATTTTGAATTTAGATAAGTCGAGATTAGCTTTCGGTTCGCGAATAGATTTGGGAGTCATTCGGCTGAGGAAATCAGTGATCAAATCAGTTCATCATCGAACCATGTCTGCGCTTGACATTGATCTTGTTCGTCGAAAACAAAATTTCTGTACATGCATTTGTACAACGAGCGCCGACTCCCAAGATTTAGACAAAAAAAAAAAACGCAAGCTATTGAGTGATGAACAGTATTTGCATGCAAAAAAATACAATCGTAAAATCTAAAATTTCAACGAATCCATCACAACACATCTACCGAATATGGTGATGCAAACAGATTGTAAGGTTTAAGCACAGATTATCTCTCCTCATTGCAAATGCACGTTTTTGCAAAATGCGACGCATAAAACATTATTCGAATCGCATTTGCGAAGAACCAACCAAGTGCGAATTGAAAACATCAAGCAGATGATTTTTTATTGTTGTTGTTGTTGTTGTTGTTTGAATCAAGGCAGAAAACATTGACTGGCTCAGTTAAAGTGGCACTAATAAGAATTGGTTTGCACACACGTCTTACTATCCAAATTCCAAATGTCTGGAAACGCTGATCAGCAATAAAAGTAAATATTTTCTCGCATCAAATCCATTCAAGGTTTTGATGGAAAACGTATATTATTTTGAATATCTATTTTGGTTAAATCAAATTTTCCAATTCAGCAATTCGATAGCTCACTGAATAGGAATTGGATGGAACAGAAATTCCCTTTATGCTGTACAATATGCTTACAATGTACCATATACACACACCGATGCTTACACACACATACACACGTCAAAACGCGCCCCGTTTATGATGACGATGGCGAAATTTAAATACGATTGAAATCATCCCATAATAATACTAACAATCATCCAAGTATTGAGAACTGAATAAATGGTAACTCGGCAACCGTTACATCGAGCGCTACGTTCAAGAATATGCGTATCATAGCGCTATCGCTACATTTTATCAATGCAGTGGGATTTTCAACATTTGCAAATAATTCAGTGAGATTTTCGACGTTTAGCCAAATTTTCGAAAATAGAGTATTTAGGTTGCGTTGCAATTATATTCTGGGAGCATGTTTGAGTTTTCATTTGAATTTCTATTTGAACTGCAGCAATTGCTTCTTACTTGCGTGTGCAGAAAGTTTTTTCCTTTTAATAATACTTTTACTTCCCACTCTGTTTCTCTCTCGGTCTCTGTCTCGTTCTTTCCTTCCTCTTTTCTCTCGATTCATTTCATTCTTTAATTCGTGTGTTCAAAACATGTAATTTCAATTTCACTTATGTAAAAGTATACAATTTAATCTTCAATCCACGTCGTTTTCTAGCAGAAACTTGGAAAGGATTAGTAATATTTGAATGGCTTCAAATATTCACTCTCCCTTTGTGCCATTGCCGTGAGTAACCCATGCATTTGAGCATGATGAAAATTATCAAAGCAGAAGATGAAGAAAAAAATTGCACATAAATGGGACGCGATTCCCATCTCCAATACGGTATCTGCATATGATTTAATGCATGATTAAAGATGCATGGGAAGTCACATTCACTATCTAGATTTGGAATGTTTTTTTTTTTCCACATGTTTCCATACAAACGAGAGAAGCTACAAATTCTACCTTTCGTATTTACATGTCGTTTACATAGAATACACATAAGCACTGTGATCATTTCTTTGAGTTATTTCTTGAAACGTACTTCCTTCTGAATGGCTCTGAAGAATCATAAAGCGACTAGTATTTCCAAAGGAAAACATTGTTACAATTTTATAGACTGTGCTGTGCTCAAAAGACAACTCCGGCCAATAAATAGAATCAATTTCACGAAAAAGTCTACCACTTTAATTGGGCTACGGTGCAGATCAAAAATGACAGATTGATTTTTTGCAACATTTCATTTTTGAAACGATGCAAGTTACGATTTTGATTTATCACACACAACAATCGCTGCTATGATAAAATTGAAGATCCTGGGAGGAAGTAGCGGGAGTATCGTTTTATATTCATTAAATTGGCAATTTATTCTTATCGTAAATGAAATCAGTATCAGTTACCCTATTTCCTTTGTCGAATAAAAGGGAGGGTATATGAACAGTAGGCACATGTATGAAATTGTTTGTAACCCTAAAAGTGAGACGAGACCACACCGTATAATCTGCATCGAGAACAATATTTGCAAAATGAAAATATTCTATTACTTGGTCAGGACTAGCCAAAAACTGCACGCTACCCTGCAACACACAAAATGTACATTAAATCCAGATTTACGAACTGTCACAAATTGTGACTCACTATGCATTTTTATTTTATCAACAGTCGTACATAATAGGGTATGGTATTATAAATATTACATCCCGTGTGCAAATAAAATGACTAACAGTCACTCAGTTGTATGTAGCTGTATGTAGTGATACACAACTAAAACTGTCTAAAATGATTGAAATCATGCGTTTTGTATGGAGACAATCACGTTTAGTTATTCTTTCAGTCAGTCGAAAAGTTTGGGACATTTTGACTAAGGGTGATTTGTGATTAAAGTTAACTGCAGTTGCTTATTTTGTTCGAGACAATCACTTCTAGTCAGTCAAATAGTCACTGAATGTCCCAAATTAATCGACTGACTTAGACAGTCAACAATTTTCCACACAGGATATCAATGACAACCGATATGCTCGTTCGTCTTTTGGCCTTTGCTTATCTACAATAAAACATCAATGACGGTTGCTGAAATTTCGTGTGGCTAACATAAACACTGCAGTCTGTCATTAATTTTTTTTTTCAGCCATTGCTCTATGATGATGCCTGATTTGTGTGTATATGTGTGTTTGTGTCGATTATTGTTGATCCGTATACTTGAGAACAAGCATTTTTTTTTCTGTTTATGGCGTTTCTAGTCTAAATGGTTTGGATACCTCTTTGTGTGCCGCAGTCAAGGCTACAAACACATCACCTGTAGTTTTTGCGTACCTCCTTTTCATGCGTCAAATGTTCCCTTTATCGCACAGTCTGCAATAGCGTATTATTGAAAATTTATAACATTCAACATGATCCTTATGCTGATGTTCACGCACTCTGCATTGCAATGATATATTATGTTATTCATTTGTGGAGCACGTGCGTGCCTCACACACACTTGCCATAGCGATTTACGTACTCTCAAACATCGAAGGAAGGCACAATGCGAATCAATTCTGTAGCAAAAAAAAATGGGGCGAATTCGAGAAATAAAAAAGAACGTATGGAATATAAATACAAAAAAAAAGGAAATACGGAAGGAAACCGACAGAGAATCTCAGAGTGAGGAGACGTGGACAAAAATACCCCAACTTTGAAGAATATGACGCTCTTTCATTTGATGACACGTATCGATAAAATATAAATATTAATTTATTTTCTGTTCACCGCCACATTCAGCGTATTCATCGCTTTGCGCGCCCTTTTTTTCGACTCCACTCATTCCCTCGTTCAGTTCTTGGTCTGAATTCTTCATGTTACAACGAAAAAAAAATATATATATATAAGTCATAACGTCAGTGGGCTACATGTAAAATTTATGTTTACCATTTGTGCGTTTTTGATTATGTGTGAATTGTGTCGGCGTTCTGTTATTTGAACACCGTACGTATATGGCACACGTCAGCAACACATCACTTGCATTCGCAGAACCGCATTGTTATGAATTTGAATCGAATTTGTTGGTTATATTTGATTTCGCCTGAATTTGGCAGTTAAGTTTCAAATTCGCACACTTATTATGTATGTATGTGTATGTGTATGTGTGTGAGTGAGAGTGAGAGTGAAAGAGAGAGAGAGAAAGAGAGAGAGAGAGAGATGGAAAATGTTCGACTGGAAAGTAAAGGCTATAATCACTCTGTGTGTCGCAGTATAGACGAAATGCTTCAAAATTGTGATCATTTATTATTTAAGCTATTGGCCACCATATTGATGCATCGCTGCGTTATCAAACAACAATGTTTTTTTTTCTGTTTCTTACATTCTCTTCTTTCGTCAGCCATCCATCCATCAATCAATTCTTTTCGAAATATTTTGATAAACAGCGAGACGTTAAATTGTGTCAAAAGAAATGCAGGCCTGAACAAAACAATTGTCCCGTTAAATATTGGTGTCAGCTAGTATTCATACTCATTTCTCTTCTTTTTTTCGGTTTCGCTATTGGAAAAGAGCAAGTCGCAAATGCCGTTGAATGACGAACGAAATACCGGGCAAAATGTTTGATTGCCATAATTTATGTGCATTAAAAAAGTGTATTCTCATTAATACTGCGGGCATTTATTTATTTATGCCAACTCCATACAGACTCATCAATTTTATTTGCCGCTTGCGTACGGCGACTGTATTTCCTTTTTGATATCGCCGTTTTGGACGATATCTATGTTGAATTTTATTTGTGTCAATAAAAAAACCTCAAGTGGAAAAGAAGTGAATATTTCGTTATCTCTTTGCCGCTGGGTACATGCGATGACTTTTTTTATATTTCAGTCATATTTATTTTGATTCGTTTTTTAGTGGTTTCATACTTTTTTTTCGCCATATCAGATCAATGGCATAGCATGATATTGACATCAGCTCACTGCCAGATCTTTTTTTGCAGTTTGACAATGGTAATGAATGAAAAAAATGGCCTCGCTCATATCAAAATATTCGATTGTGACATTTTTCAATGGAAATAATCACGTTGGAAGTTCAATTTATATACATATAATTGAAAATTTTAGAAAAATTCAACCACAAAAATAATGAGATTCAATGAAAATCAAGGGGATGGACACCAATGCTAATATTCTATTTTCGTGCTAATTTCGCTAATTTTTTCTAGTTTACTATTTTCCATAAGAAACACACTGTCTAATGCATTTTAAATAGAGATTTGTACCTCCATAAGAAATGTATTGAAACAATGTAAATCAAATGGCAATTTTATTTTTGGTGATTTTTGAGTGTTTGTAAACCAATTCTACATCTGAAATACATTGTTCCTATGTAATTCTTATGCGAGAGCGTTGCCCATAAGGAATACACAGCACTGTACATTACTTATGGAAGAGCGCCGCTGTAGATTAACGGTACTGTGTGCATAAGAAGTGTACGGTGCTGTGTATCTCTTATGGGAAACGCTCTCGCATAAGAATTACATAGGAACAATGTATTTTAGATGAAGAATTTGTTTACAAATATTCAAAAATCAGCAAAAATAAAATTGCCATTTGATTTACATTGTTTCAATACATTCCTTATGGAGGTAAAAATCTCCATTTGAAATGCATTGAACCAATATATTTCAAATGGGCAGCTGTATTTCCTCTAATATTTCATTTTTTTTGTGTGCTAATTTTACTAATATTTCACTAGTTTTCTAATGGTGTCTATCCCTTTGATAAAAATTGACTTATTCATTATATATAGGACTACCGTTATACACAAATTTAATGGTGTGAAAACATTGGTTTGCTATGTATGTCCAATCTCTATGAAGTTCTGTGCTATAGAAAAGTATGAAAAATATAAATCATGTCCGAAAAAGTGTTAACAAGTTGTTACAATATCGGGCATTCATCATATAAAGCATTTGAAATGAACGTGATAAGAAAATGAATTCGGCATTTTTTTAGCTAAAATATATTCTCTAACGTAATCACTTTAAAATGTGTGAAAATATGCTTTTTCTTATGTCAATTCGAAGTATCGCCAGTAGTTTATTCCTGTATTTTATTTTTGACGCTGAGATAAAAGAAAATTCAATGATTCTCACTTTTCTTGGTTACAATGCTCTATAGGGTCATTCATACTACAAATGACTTGTTCCTCCCCTTAAAATGCTCTTTACACAGCTGAAATTAAGTTGGTGCAAGTGTGATTTTGATACTATTACAATAAAAAAGATATTTTCTTTGAAAATGTACCTTCGGGGGAAAGTCGTGTCCTCACTATGAATGGAAAGCGTAATGAATGTGTTTTTCGGAAGTTGACGCGCGTGAAATGTGTTCAACGCGAAAAAGAATTGTCAAAGCAAATTACAATTCTTTTAGTGGCTTGCGGTGATATCACGCAAAGAAGCCATAAAATTAATACTAATTAAAATAATGTATAAATCGCTTGTTGCCCATTAAAGTGTCACAATATTTCTATTCACTTGGACTGGCTGATTCCGGAGGTAGTTTGGTTAGGCGTGAGTTCACCATTTGTTCTAAGACAAAGTTTTCAATTCATTTTCGTTTTACAAAGGCGCCATAGAAAACTTTATGCCGATGGAGAATGCAAAACTCTATACCATTGTTCAATTAAGTTGATTTTCATTATCGATTTGTTGGGCAGTTGTTGTTCACGCATACATTAGCATTTACATAGGACTAGAAACAACAACATCAAAAAAGTTCCCCATATAAACTAAAAAAAAGGAAAAAGAAAGAGAAAGAGAAAAAGAAGATGGAGAAAAATACTGTATACTTCCAAAATTCGATGAATGAATTCGAACGTTACCCGCATAATAATCAAACGAATCTAAACAAACACATTAAAAACTGTGTGCAATTGATTGTATTTGCGTTTGGCTCAAAAGAGTGTACAGCCTGTACATTAAAAAATCGTCAATCGCTTCGATATATGAATGGATGTATATAGTATACATACATGTGGGCAACTTTTACACGATCTGGTATAAATTCGACAATTAATTACATTGAAAGTAATTTGTACGCGCTGTTCAGCAACTTGAAAGCGCTTTCAGTATACTACAAACACTAGAACTTCCCAAATAAAATGTTTTTACACCATCTCTCTTTCTCGCACTCGTTCATCGTAAAGATTCGATTTACAGAGTGTCCCATTGAAAATAGTACAAGCCACACGATTTGTGTCATTGTAGTAGCGATGCTGTGCTCATGTCTATGTCCGTACTCAGCTAACTATGTCAAGCAGAGCAAGTTGTCTTGTTGCTGGGTGTTCCATGTCTCGCTGCTCTGTCCTGTCCATCACACCAAATAATGCTCGTCAAGTGTGAGCCCATGCAGCCCCATACATGCACGTACATTTATATATCTCTTCCTTTCACTCGCTCACTTGTACTCAAATGTCAATCCTTGTTCGTATCAATAATTTAGATTAAATACGTTGACGTGAACATGTTAACCATCACACATCCGTCTATGTCTATGTCTAATCAGATTAGATGCATTCGATTTATGTTTTTCGCAATATTGATATATTGTTCGTATGTATAATATATAGTCAATGTTCAATGTTTAATATTCAACCACATGTAAAAACGATGCGTGTCTGAGTGTAAAGCCTCTCTGATCGCCGGTATGTGGTTTTTGGTGTGCAAATAGCAAACAGTTTCCATTTCGTATTTACTTTGCGTGTCCTAAGCCCTGTAGCCACTATTTCACTATCTAGCATTCATTTTTCATGCCAGTGTCGAGTCAGCTGGGTGATTTACCAATTCTTATCCAATCATTTCTTATAGTATCTTGAGAGATCAAAGTTCGGCAAGAATGTGACATTTTCAACTAATGACACCTTTGGTTTTCTTCGGTTATTGCCTTGCGTTACACTCACTATATTTCGACTTATTTGAGATGCCAGAAAGGATGTTTGTTTCAAACATGTGCTTTCCGATGGCTAAGCATCTCAGAATTTCGTAAGCTACGGATATATCCGAGCATATCGACGACGCATACTGTATAATACAGCTGCACGTAGCTGCAACGACTACAATAGACGTCAACAGCGAGTACAACTACCATTTGGTTTGACGTTTTGTTATTAAGTTAGTTTAAGTAGCTTAAATGTAAGTTAAGTTAAAGTAAAGTACTGAGTTTCATGTCTAACGTTTAGACTTAATAGTAGACTTGACATGAAGCTCAGTACTTTTAATGATTTCTACAAAAATCAATAGATGGCGTTGGGGGTTTAGCATTTGCCTTGTGGTCAATATGCTCGGATATATCCGTAGCTTACGAAATGCTGAGATGCTCAGCCATCGGAAAACACATGTTTGGTTTGTTTTTAGCCTGTTTACTTGAATTGACCCATTTAATTGATACGTATATTCGAAGCGCTAGAACAAAATTAAGATTGGGGTGAAAAAATGCTATAGATACAAAATGAATGCAATTTTTGGAAAGTAAAAAAATGAGGACACTGAATGTTCTGAAAATAGGTTTAGTACAGATTTTGATCAATACAGAGGATATTTGTGGGGATATGAATGGAAAATATTTTGATTCCGGCCAATCCAAAAGCCTGCTATATGGTAGCCTTAGTAATTAAAGGTAATTGGATATATATGGTCGAAAGCAATTCTATAAAAACTTCTTCAGAGTTCTATTTACGTCAATATTGTCGATTCGACTTAACATACAAAATGTTGCTCAAATTATTCAGTCAAAACGGACATAAATTGTATTGGCTTGCAAAATGCAAATGTCAATGCTCTGAATTGGAAGTGTTATAAATTCAATCCTGTTGTTTTCATGAAGTTCTATTGTTAGTCAATGCAACGACCGATAGTTTTCATGGAAAATCGTATCGCTGTTGTGGATTCAGACTGAACAAAAAGTCCACTGAAAATTTTCGAGCTGTTCAATTTTAATTTTCGAATCAATGATTTATAAAATCATTTTCGAATGAAGAGTGTTTTTTTTTTCATGTGTTTGCTAGCGAAAAACGATATTTTGCGTGGATGCCGTGTTTTTAATGCCTGATAGGATTGATAGGATTATACAGCAACGATATCAGCATGGAATGAAAATAAAAGCAAAAACGTGAACAGTTATTTTTGTAATAAAGGCCACGAATGCAGCGTTACGCAACTTTTATGCAAATATCGATGTGTTGCGTGGCATGTGCATGATAACCGATGTCATTTCATAAAAATTCCAGAATTTTCCCGCGGGAAAAATATGAGGGAAGAACACTCATGCATACAAATGTCTTGATTCAATTAAATGATGAAATCATTATGACTTTTTTAGTCGAAAAGTGTATGGAAAAAAAAAATGGACGAAGTTATGTATAAATGAGCAGTAAGGGTTAATAACAACAATGGATATTTTTATTTGACAAAAAAAAATTGAAAAATCAGCGCTTTTAAAATTAAATTGTTTCGACGCTGTTTTCATTGGAAAATTGTCTTTGGAGAAAAAAAATTTATCCAATATGGTTTATTTGGCAATATTTCACTGCAGCTCACATCCACAAAGGCATTGTAATAATTATCGTCATTTTCATTATTGTCTCCTGATTTATTTTTCACATGGTTAATGGTTTGCAGCGGTCCAATTCTCTCGAAAAAGCTTGAATGAGATTCAATTGTTAATACAATTTGATCAGATTTTGGCGGTTCAACGGACAAACTATTTACGAAGCAAACCTTAAAAATAAGAGCGTAGTTATTTTGATTTAATTTTTGTTTGTTCTAAATAATATAAAACAATTAAACTAATGACATAAGAATGATTCGATTGTCGCATATTGAAAAATCACTTGGGAACAACGAACAAAATTAGGAGTAAAATAATAGATAACATTGAGACATTTGAACGGACCGTTGTGTGTGTTGGATTTCATTGATCGCACACATGGAAAAACTGAAGATAAACAGGGGAGAAAATGCCCAAAAGATGCTCGTAATACGGTTGGAGAACTGTCCAAGTGAATGCACACACCCAATTTATTAAATTCGAGCAACGAAGCAAATTAATTCGGTGGGTTGTCGTTGAGCTGATGCAAGCCTTACTTTATTTCTTCTATTTCTTTTTCTGTTAGCCATTCGTTATTGCCCGCTTCGATGTGGATGTGTCACGAGATAATGTGAAAAGCCGCTTTACGCTTTTTCTTCTCTCTCGACCATAAGAAGATGAAGTACTGAATTAGAGTATCGAGTTCCAAACAAACAACAAACGAATGAATAAATAAATAACGAAGAAATACGGAAAATCACGATATTTAAGAAGCCAAAGCTCTTCATGCGAAGAGCAGAAATTACATTTCAAGGAAAACAGATTATTTAAAAAAAAAAAATTCACGATAATACACGGTGGAAAATGCATGTCTACGTGTATCCGGATCAGAAAAATTCTACGTACAAAAATATAAAAAGTCGAGTAGGGAAGATGGCGACAAGAAAAAACAAGATTTGGTTTTCGAAGGAAGGGAGTGGAGCATATTAAATAGCATTGATAAGAATGGCAACAACAATGCCATATTATGAAATTTTACACAAGATGAAAATCAAAACAGAAACCGCACTCATTCACACTGCGCCACAGTGAAAAAGTAGGAACGACATGAATGAAACATATAAAAAACGAGACGTACTTTGTACACAGTAAAACATTTTCCGCAGTGAACATTCTCCACTTCGTTTCCATAAAATGCACACGAAGCGTGCACTTACCGTACGATTTCGTATTTATCATGATGTATTTTAGTTAAATATCCAGCGAATTAGCCATTTAAACCAAAAAAAAGAAAAATTCGAGACTGTTCGCTTCTTTAAAGCCTCACGGATCCATGCTATATCACATGGTGAACTCAAGCAACGTTCCCCCAAAATTTGTGATTACAAATAAACAACCGCCACCCACTGCTATTGTTGATCGTATTTCGTCAATTTAGAGTCAATCTCCCAACCTTTCTTGACTATTGATTTTCCTGTTCGTCCTAACAACGTTGCCAAATCGGTCATTCTCAGGTTAAAACTTAATTTTCAAACAGATTTTGTTGTTCGACAAATCACAAGTAATATTATGTTCCAAGTCGTTTGGATAATTCTTTCGGAAATGCACGGTAGAGTGTGACCTATGATACCTTCGCCAAGTCAGTCGAAATTGTGTGCGTATACATGTGAGGCAATGAATACCATGACCAAAAAAATGACACGTGCTAAACATTTCTTTCCGTTACATTCATCTGTATGCAAACCAATAGAATTTTTGTTGATGATACTGCTTCTTTTATTTCCCACTATGGACGCCGCCATTGTTATGAAAATGTTGAGAAATGAGTGTATTTAATTAAATGCAAACATCCGCGTAAGTCTATACTAAATAAATATGTTTTCGAAATTCGTTCTTTATTGTGAATAAACATTTTTTCCACACCAAATTATCCATTAAAAATATATTTATTTATACCAATTTGATATGAATTTCAAAAATATTTTTATTTAGCATAGCCGTAAGGCTTAGCGGATATTGGCATTTCATTAAACGCATTCATTTCTCGACATGTTTACAACAATGGCGGCGTCCTTAGTGTGAAAAAGAAGAAGAAGTTTCGTTCAAGCAATCGCACACGGATGGTTACATTATATTCTTTTCATGTAGAAATTAATTTGAACGTTTAATGGCTTACTTTTGTATGCGATCAACTTCGAAAATATAAACGAATTCGATTTGAAACGGCTCACAAAAAATGAATTGGAACAACATTTCTAGATTTAAAAAAAAATGAGCACAAACAAAATGATAAGTAAGCAAAATAATGTAAAATGTTCGCCCTAGCAAGGGAATATTGGTCCCCCAATGCAACTCAAATAAAAAAACATATACTTGAATATGATGAATACAAAAAAGGAGTAAATGTGAACCAGTACTGGTCGTCAAATTGTCGAAAAAAATTGAATGTATGATGAGATTCTGATGGAAATCTGTTTTTACCATGTGCTTTGGTGCTTGAGATTAATGCTGTCGGATTTGCGCGCATTGTTGTTGATTGGACTTGTGTAAAAATGCTCCCAGTATAATATCGGTTCAAATTTTTTTTTTCTGAAATATGTCAAGAGGCATTTTCTTTCCTTTTTTACAATTCTCATTTCATAAATGAACGTCAAGAGCCGTTTGAACTGTACGGTTGCTATGATGGGTTTTCGAATACTGGCTCGTATCTTGAAATTGACAAGCATTCAGTTCTGAAAATGACGCAAAATTTAATTGAATTGCCAATAAGCTGTACAGTGCACATAAAATATTTCACAGCAAGTCGATGGTGCTATAAAGTGTTTAAAGATTAGCTCCATCCGTGTCATTTTATTTGGATAATTTTTCTCTTCGCAAAGCATGAACATCAACAACCGAATCTATCTGTATGTATTATATCCAATCGTAAATAGCTGCGGAATTGAAATCGATTGAATGTTTGAAACATTCTTATGATTCAATACACATCGATCACAGGGCTAATTAATCTCCAAAAAAATTAATAACTTTTTAGACGTCTCAGAGAGAAAGATGCAGTTTTTGTTGATGGTTTCCTTTTTTTTTTTAAACGCCACAAGGTAAACGCAGTTTGGTAATTTGTACAGGATAAGAATGCTGGCAAAATATTGAGTGGGTGACCTCTAAACAACCACGATGGAATATTCCTAATGTCTTATAATACATATAAAAACCATATAAATCACAACAAATGAGCTAGATGTGGTTTGTGCGCTGGCCCATGAACGCTTTCCAAAGCAATATTTCATTTTTGCCCAAAATATTTTCGGCTTGTTTGTTCGCAAGTACCTAAAAATACCCCTATAGAACGAAACCGAACGTAAAGTTGCGTTTCAGCCGGCAAATTTGATTGAACATCATTCTGCCGAAATATTTGTAATGCCTTTTGCCTTAATACGAACATCGTTCATTGCGGCGTTCACAAAGCGTTAAATACAACATCGCATCGAAATGATGAAGGACTAAAGTTCACAAACGTCGTGTTTGCACAATGTTGTAAGTTGTTGAATTTATTAATGTACGTTTATTGTTTGGGCCTTGGATTTGCAAGCAACATGTAATTTTCATATATTTATCGTTGTTATTCGAATACCTGAGTTTTTCTAAGGCTTACTCTATCAGCTCCTTGGAAATGAGTTATTATGGTTGTGTTTATTTCGCATCGTGACGCTCAAAGAAAGTCATGCGTTTACTATTTATCATAGAAGTGTTTATAAATTAAAGTGCCCTTTAGTGTTCATATTCATACCATCCCATTTGAAGCAATATGTGCTGAGAGACTGCGACTTCTTGAATTATTCTCAAGTGCCAAAAGAGCAAATGGTAAAAATTGTAAGAACGATAAAGTCATGCATTTTTGTTGCTCCTGAAAATCAGGGCAAATCTAAAGTTGATGTTGGCTTTTGATTCTTGGTATATCTCATGTAGAAAAAAACACATAGTGTTTCAACACGTTGTTCCTTTAACGTTGCGATTGCTATTGGCAGCTCATCACTGCGAGTGACAGCTAATATGTTACGTAAGAAATAGATGTTTTTCTTCTTTTGCGTCGGATCACTCCAAAGCAGAGAATGTTAGTTGTCGCGACAGCAAACAGCATAACCAAAACATATTCATAGGCTACGTTGCTCTTTATATGCGATGATGAATCATCAAATGCTGTAATAGTTTCCCCATGCCGCCGTTGCCTAGCGACTATCTGTCAAGTCTTCATTACGCACCACTTGCTCTACCTTTGCCAAGAAAACAGTTTGACCTGAAAACCCATAAACAAGAGCAATTTCCCTTTGTATTGAATGCCAATCGATATTTTTCTGTACTTTTATCTTTTTCTTGTCCAATTTATTCGAAATGGAGACGCAAATGAAAATGAATGTATTTAATTTTTTGCGTATTCGTCGATTTTTCTGCTTACTGTCACTTGGAGATCGATAAAAGATGAAATAAAGGTACACCTACCCAAATTGTTGGCCGAAAAAAAGACAAAGCCGTGAAAATCGAGCCTATGTTATATACCTATAGACTCTATTAGAGTTGTCGTTATAACTTTTTTTGTTTTTGATTTATCCTTCCCAATTTCTAATGGTGCAAATTTCAAAGCTAAATGAGCAGAATATATCAAAAGTATATATTACGAAAGAGACACATTAATTTTAATGTCTTGCTTAATTCACAACAAAAATAGATTATTCCAAATTTTATCTCTTCCATTTACATTTGAAAGGTAGAATTCATAATATTTATTGCGACTCATAAAAATGAATAATAGCGTTTCTCATCCCATGCGCCAAAAATCAAAATCAAATCAATATATTTTTTAATTTATTCCTTAAAAAAAAAACTTCCAACTCACTGAACGATGAGATGTTGGGCTTTGTTGCGCGATTTCACTTCCAATCAATTTTCGTGCATGGTTCCGAATTTTGATATTGCATGCTTGAGTTGAAGCTTGTGTGTAGGTTTAGGTTCGGGTTTGGGTTCTGATTTTTATTACATTTTCTGCTATCTAGCAATTTGCATCAGTCTTTCGTTTATAAACTTTAAATGTTCACGGGTGAAAAGCGAACACTATGCGATTCAGAAGTATATCAGTAAATATTTGTTGTGTTGCTTTCGATTAGCTTTTAGCCAGAAACCGGGAAAAACGGTCGTCAATATAAAAAACAAACACATCAAACATATTGAAGGCAAATTTTTACAGTGGTAGAGCATTCGGATCGTATTTAATTTAGCATTTGATGCATAGAATTCTCCTCTCTCTATCTCTCTTATGCATGATGTCGCGCAATTAATTTTCCCCAAAATTTTACCAAATATCATTACGTATAACGTACCCTCATGCACCAATCTCAAGTGTACTGCCAAAACATTGGATTCTTAAGGTCCGCTGTAAGAACAACGCCGAAGAGAGAACAGCGAAGACGATTTAGGATGATAAATATGGTGTCTCGTTTAGGATCGAAAAAGCAATGCGTGTATGGGTGTACGTACATGAATCTGCAAATGATGTATTTTAAGGACGATAGAAGCATAAAAAATATGGGACCTTGTCTTTGCTTAATAATTCACCTATACAGTCTGTGAGGTGTAATTTTCAATGAGCAATGTTTAAAAAAACCTATCTCAAAAAGATGAGGGAAGGTGAAAAATCCTATTAATTTTTTATGTTTGAATGGGCTAATAAAAAGGCTTTATATCATTATTTTTTGTCTTCTTCTTCTTCATTTTCATCTTCTTCTTTCGGCTACATCATTTGTAGTTCCATAAAAGTAACACCAACGTATAATACACTTTTCGTTCTAATTTGACTGCGATGCAAGCATTTCTTTCGCACAAGGATGGCTTATACAATGCTTTCTTTATGGCTAACTTGTATCATATGGCGAAAAAAAAAAATTTGAACTGAGACTTGAGTTCAGCTAGCTCACGACGCCCCCTCTCACACATAAAATAAAATAAATTAAAACCAAACACGTGAATAGCTTTATCAGCTATTGCAGAAGATTCGCATATTTTTTAAACTTTCCCAACTTTTTGCATAAGGCTTCTCAGTATCGGACACATGCCAACATAAATTAACCAAACGAATGAAAAAAAAGAAGCAATCAGAGGAAATAAATTTCCAACAGACACGATAAAACACAAACAAGAATAAATCTCTTGTGAATTGCGATAGAAAAATTCAACGTACATCCAAGAACGCGATATTTTTTTTTATAGTTTCACATTGTTTTGCTACCATTTAAATTTGATTGACATTGCAATGCATGAAGTGAAAGCAGCTATCACGCGCACAAAACAAATTCACAACGTATGAAAATGAAACAGTGAGCCGAATTAAAGGCTCATTCTTGCATAGAATGGATGCTGTAATGGTGCAAATGATCTCGTTTCTCTTGGGACAGTAGCATGCAACAGTTTAGAACATGCAAAAAAACAATAACTATTCACTATCCAAATTTTTGCGATTTCGAAATGTTCTATGAAAAATTCTCAAAACTGTTATCAAGGTTAACTCTCAATTGATGAGGATACAAATGAAAATCCCATCAGCTATCACTCGGCTAAACATTATGTGGCTACAAATACGATTGTTAACACTAGCATAACCATTTCAAATGAAGTTATTCACAGTTTATATTTATGGATAAGAAAAAAAATACAAAACTCAACGTGTAATTTATACCGTCATAAAATGCACTTTCCACCCAAAAATCATATCAACTTCACAAACATGTAGTAAAGAGTATCGAGCTGTCACTAAATTATGATTGAAGCCGATGCTTAAGATGCAAATGTTGATATAAAGAATTTACTTCATTTAAAATAATCTATTGACATAATGCGAACTAACAAGTTTTACTGTCTTGTGGCTCGTCGTAATATATAGTCGGTGTTTTTGGCAAATAAGTTTTCTACATTTTGAAACATCGAAACATGTGATGGTAGATAATTGGCTACATAAGTAGTAAAAAGTTGAATTGATTTCTATGCTTAGATCTAATATTGTAGATCCGCTACAAATTATGAATTTACACACATAAAAGGGATTTTCTGGTGTGAAGTAGTGCATTCAGGCGATATTATTATAGTACTTTCAAGGAACGAACACCTTAGAACGTTCGGCATCTGTTATTGATGATTTCGAGAATGAATGTGATAAATTAATCATGAAAAATGTCAGTGCCAAATTTAGTGGCCGTGAATTATATTACTTGCACCCATTTAGGGTTTGGATAAATATCGCTGCACTGACTTATTGCGAAATAGTATGAGCATTAAACGTAGGCATTTTATACGAACCATTTTCGATCGCCTCCTTTTGTTTTTCGTTTTTTTTTTTTTAGATATTTTCACTGAAAAAAATGCTTGGTGAATATCTACGCATAAATCATTTAATATTTCAAATAGTAGCGACCGTCAATTTCAGTCCATAAATCCACAATCAACTTCTAATTCAACATGACGATAGGTTTGAATGTGTTGAGTTCGCTAGCTATGTATACACAAGCCAATGAGCGAAAAAGAGGGGCTTTTTGAATCCCTTCATCAATACAACAACCATAGCAGCAGCAGTAGTACCACCAATTGAAACGATCATAGCAAACAGATGCCTGGTAAAAAAAACCTCGTAATCACAATTACAATGAACAATATGCAATGATATGAACAGAAGTTTAGACTATAAATTATTTTTAATATTTTTCGTCGTGTGTTTGTGGGTGACATGTATGAAAGCGCTTTCACAACACATTCTCGTGTACAATCCATGCTAACAAAAGCTCTCTTCGCTCAGCAACAATGTGATGTAATAAATTTGTTGCGTAGTCATAGTGGACGTAGTTTTCGAATTATCGTCATCTTAGGGCTTCTAAATGGTCATGGCACATCATGTCCCGATTTATGTTATAAATTGAAATGATTTTACGATTTTTTTTTCCATCAAATTATATCGGTTTATATTATTGCTTTTACTTTTCCTTTAATAAGTCTATTGCACAAAGAGAATATGACATTAATATAACATCTAACTCCATCTAGAACTCTTTCCAGTAGTTGTGTTTTAGCGAGTGATATTACCTAGACTCAATATAGCAGTTTCAACTACTTTCGGGCGAAATTATCTCAAAATTTCAATGAGTCATTTGTTATGCGAACGCTCAAACGGCCATTGTTGATTTACGGACTAATTCAGTAATCCACAGACATTCAATGGCTACTGGATGACAAATCTACAACACACTCGAGTGCGTGTATTTGCGCGCACATCAACAGTGGCCGTTTGAGCGTTCGCATAACAAATAACTCATTGCAGTTTACTTTTGAGATAATTTCACCCAAAAGTAGTTGAAACCGCTATATTCAGTCTAGGTAATATTACTCACTAAAACACAACTACTGGAAAGAGTTAAATGTTCACACCGAATCTAATGTATTGAAACTCCATATACATGCTCAGAGTATGGCCTATTGTTCTAATGATAGATTATTGAAACGATGTGTCGCGTATAACACATAATAACTAAATCATTTTCGCTTCAGAACGATTGAATGGCTGAACAGAAAAACAGTGGAAGGTATCATTGGCTAAAGCTCCAATGTTTTTACTTGTAATGTCAATTATAAGTCTATTTTATTTTATGTTTCATATATATAACGTAGAAATAACAACAATAAACCACTGAAATTTGGAGCTATCAACCACAAACATGGCTAATAATGGAAAACTTGCTCGTTTGGTAATTGTTTCGGCATTACAGTTTGTATCAAATGTTCCCCTAATAACTAAACCAAGCAAATACTACATACATGGATTTATGGGAAAATAAATGCAAAAAAAGCGCCCACTGAATTTTTAGTGGATTTCAATATTTATTTACACTTGAACATTATCTTCGCTCGGTTGTTTCGAAGCAAGATATTTTGTAAGATAAAATATTCTGGATTCTTTGATTTATTTTTTGAATGACTTCCAATAGTACTCAAACTTAACAGAAGAATGTAGATTCTAATGTACAATTTTTCACTTCAAAATTATTTATATTCATAAAAATGTGGTAATAGCAATACGTTACCATTTTGAAGATATGTTGGCACATATTTTGGAGCACACGTGTGTCTATGGTGTCTCGATTCACAAGCACTTCCTTCTCGTTTGATACCTTATAAAAAATGCTGGAATTCATGACAAAATGCCAAGTGTAATAAATAAGCCACGACGTTGCATTAGAATTATATGTTTGCCAAAAATGTCACACGCTAAATGACAACGAATATATAGGGGAGAGTGGGGTATGGTAAAACTTCCCAGCAATTCGAAATGTTTGGCACATTCAAAAAACTGTCATAGTCTTGTCTTAGTATAAACTCTTTTTTCCAATATCACTCAATGCGTGTGCTTGTAACGTTAGATCTCTGTGAGAACTTTTTGAAAATGAGGTTCCAAATATTTTTATTCACCGTTCATGTTTGCATTGATTTCACAACATTTTTTGAAGAATCAACTCAGTTGAATATGTTTATAATTATCGTTTACCATTAATATTTCGACTCACAAAAGGAATTTTGCACGAACATTCATTGAGTCGCCCAAACGCGATCAAGTTGCAAACCTTAGTGGGTGGGGAATTGGAAAACATACTTTGTGGGGAAATTTGGTCAAGCAATTTTTTTCAATTTTTCAAGTCAAATTCGCATATTTTATGCATATTTATTACATTTCTTGCAAAAATTTGACAAATTATTCAATGCAATTCATACGCTCGAGCTGTTCACTTGAAATGCATAAAAATGATTGGCAGCTATTTCACAGACAACAATTGCAAATCCGACTAATAACAATCGCTACTTTTCGAATTATTCGTTATTGAAATGATTTCTTTTATCGTCTTCTAGCTCACCATAAACATTTTTCATCAAAATTGTTTCAGTTTTCTATCGATTTATGAAGTGTTTCACAATTTCCCACCATTTTTTAAAATCGAAAAATCAAGGGTTTTTTTTGCAGACATGGCAAATTTTTTAAGCAATTCGAATTTCAACAAGCGACAAGTGCCAAAAGTTTGATTTTTACTCATACGACCAATGGGAAAAATGACTAAAATGACGTTCGGTTTGGCGTCATCTGCAAGTAGGAAGTATTTTGCCATACAAATACGTTCAATTGTAGCTGTCATTGGTTGCTGTCATTGATAGTTGACAGTATATTTATATAGGAGTTTCATAGTTCAGCATTCAGCGCCAAGATATCGCTTAAATATAGCCTAAACACATGCTCCACTTAAAAACATAGGCAAATTTTATCATTGGTACGACTTTAAATTTCGGAAAAATGTTAATTTTTTTAGCATGTCATTAAATTAGGTAAAAGTGCGTTTCACCATTCCCCACTCTCTCTTACAGTTTGTAGTATGTATTTGCTATGCGGTAATTAGGAAAATGCTTACGAATGAATTTATAGTACACTGAATGAAAAGAGAATAGTCTATGTGTTGAAAGAAATTGGAAACTTGAATTTTATTCCGCAAAGAAATATACAATTGAATCTATTTTCAACATTCACAATAGTCCGTTATTTCGAAGAGAATCAAGAACATGAAATTCCACACAAACATGTTTGCATTCTCACCATGAAACACCGAGTTTAATATACGCTGTTTGAAGGATACGTTTTGCACTGATGTAGAAACACATTTATTTAATATACAAATATTGTTCAATTGATTATTAATTTGGATTTTTCACTATTTCATTTACAGATGTAACTAATATACCAATCCAGAGTTTTGTTGCCGAAGCTGGCAAAAATGTTACCCTACCCTGTCCAGGTATTTTAATTCATATTACTATCCATTGTTGTAACAGATACAATATCGAAAGATTCTTGCCTTTGACATCATTTTACTTTATGTCGAAATGTCAACTCATATTTTTAGCAAGATTAGTACATAGAATTTTGTACGAACCAGGAAGATGTACACATCGGAAAAACGAATTTATTATCATCATGCTATATTTTTTCAGGAGTAAATGAGCAGTCGCTAGTAAACGCCTTAAAATGGAAAACCACCACAACGATTGCACATTATTCAAACGGAATTCCACTTGTACACAACCACAGAGTAAGTTTTCTCTCTCCCACTTTCCAGTTTTTGAATAAACTCAATTCTCCAGTTTCACCATTAATTTTTAGACGTTTTTACATTCAAATTCATTGCATATGCAATGTAAAAAAGCACATTTGGAATGGTAAAGAGAACATTCTATGATGGAAACAAAAAAAAAATATGCTTGAAAAAAAAGTTTTATAAAATGTATTTGTGTGCATATAGCTATCGAATAGTAACCATCCATTGTTGTGACAAAAACAATATGAAACGACTCTTGCCTTTGACAGCATTCTACATTCTATGTTGGAATGTAGACTCATATTTGTAGCAAAATTAGTACATAGAATTTTGTGTGTACAGGGAAAATGTACTAATTGGAAAAACTAATTTATTGTCATCATACTAATTTGAACGTAAATGTGACAGAGAGTAGTGCAAACCTAAAAATTACATGCTCTAAATGTAATGAACACTATTCGTTCAATTTTCATTTACGAGCTTGAAAAAACTGTTGATGTAAAATTAACAACGTTTATGTGTGATAATTTGAATGTATTGTCAATCCATATACGTGATGACCAATAACACTAGTAAGTTGACAATAATAACTATGCTCTACAGAAGTCGGAATTATAAATTATTAGCCGACACAGCGGTAGGTACTTTGGCAAGGGCACAAAGTCAGCTCCCAGCAGAATAACTTAACGTTACATGAGTTATTATCAAAATCGAAAAATCAAAGTTAAAACTAAAATGCTGCTGCGTTCTACTACGTCTCAGCCACGTATGTATTGAACCCATCGAAGTGTATTTGGAGCCCACAATCCAGTAGAAATAAATCGGGAGTGTATCCATTAAACAGCTCAAAAACACCTGAAATCACAAATAACAATGTATAATAACAACATTTTCTGTTCCATCTTTACATGCCAATCAAAATATTACCTTTGTATAAGATGCATTTTGCAGCCACTGTATCACGATGCCAAACTGTTTTTAGTCCTGTTGGACGCTGACTTGACGCGTTGCTCTGTTGTGAATAGACCTCCGCCTCTTCGAAAGTAAGATGCGTTCAATCTTCGACGTATGTGGCTTCATCTTCTTCTTGTGCAGCAGCATTCTCCGTTTCAACGTTTCATTCAATGATTGATCGCCAGTTTTTCCGGTATACTTTAACCTTAGACAGCAACCGATTGTTCAATTGTTGATTTGAATTTTCTGCTGCATTTCCAACCACTTCACCTGCTTTATGTTTTGGTCACAGTTACACACGTTCCGATTTCAATTGACGCCGGCTCAATTGTGTCACAATGATGTCTGGCAATCCAACTTCTGGCTCCGGTTCACAATTGATCCATGAATTAAATTAATCAAAGTTATAATGGAACATACGGACGGATATTATTCTATTTTATTTAAATTTATTATTGTCCTTTAATTGTGTAAGACACAACGAGAACATGACGTGTTTGAAACGTTTAACTCCATCTACAGATTTTTCCAGCAGTTGCGTTCTTTTGAGTTGCGGTTTCAACTATTTTTGGGCGAAATTATCTCAAAAGTATGCTAAAATGAGTTATTTGTCATGCGAACGCTAAAACGACTACTGTTGATATACGCACTGATTCAGTGTACATGCAATGGTTACTAGATGATAAATTTACAATACACTCGAGTGCGTGTATTTGCGCGTACATTTCCGGTAGCCGTTTGAGCGTTCGCATAACAAATAACTCATTTTTGTATATTTTTGAGATAATTTCGCCCAAAAATAGTTGAAATCGTTATATGCCTACTCGATTCACAACTACTGGAAAAATCCGTAGATGGAGTTAGACGCCCGTACCAAATGTAATGAATTGAAACTTTATATACATGCTCGGAGTATGGTGTAAGAGGCAATAAAATATGATTTGTGTTACCGACGAAATATGAAAAAAAGAAGAAATATTCATAAAGCGGTTTTCAATGATATTTCAAACTCTAAATTTTATCGGTTTGAGTTTTCTGGAAGAAAAAATCATTCGTCACAACTCAATATGTTCATTTATGTCTCATGATTACAGCTGCATCGAAAATCTGTTGAACATAAAAATGAAACTAGCATTCTGAGATGATGTGAAAAATCTTTATATTTTACATGCGCACGAAAATTTATGAACATATTTTATTATGGTATGCAACGCAAAATTGTAACGTATATTGTTCGCAGATATGCCCTGTTTTTTCTCTTCAATCTTCTATTTTTTTGTTCCAGGGCTGGAATTCTATGACATTCCACCAAAATCGTTCGGAATCAAATTTTTTTTCGTACGTAAGACTATACTGGAGTGAAAGAGAGACATTCCACTAATTTTCATCATCCCAGCCAAATTATTGCGATAACTATCACCCTTCCTTGAGTTATCGGAATAATTCCGGTAGAAAGATGAAAATCAGTGGAATCTCTCTCTTTCACTCCAATATAGTCTTACGTACGAATAGTGTTGGCCGTCGAACACTTTTGAACGCTTGTTCATTCGTTCGACATTCATTTTGTTCAAAAAATTTTTACATTAGAAAATTCGATGTATTGATCAAATTTATAATGTAATCGTTACAGCTCATGCTTTTATTAGCTTTTATTATAATTTTTCATAGTAATACCAATTTTATTCGTGAGATTTTTAAATAAAAAAAAACTTTGTTCGGACCGAACATCGAACAAAATGAATGTCGAACGAACGAACGAACAAAAAAATATTTTTTAAAATTGTCGAACGAACGAACGTTCGAAGCCATCACTACGTACGAAAAAAATAATTCCGAACGATTTTAGTGGAATGACTAAGTACTCCAGCCCAGTGCCGGTATTCTGGAATACAATCCGCAAAAATCATGCGGAATTATTTCGAAAGTTCAATTGGATTTTTAGAAGTGGAAAGATAACGTTCAATTATCATCCCATGTACATTTTTGAATTGAACGTCTCCCTTTCACTTCTAAAAATCCAACTGAACGTTTGAAATAATTCCGCATGATTTTTACGGATTGTGTTCCAGAATACCGGCACAGATGTGTAGTATGCATTCGCATAAATATTGTAAGCGAACAATATGCTTTACGTTTCGTGCTCATAAAAATATTTGAAAAGGAAAAAAAGGAGCACACAAGCTGCAAGCACACATATTTGCGAAGCGATACAAAATGGATTATGTTGCATTTTTCCTTTTGCTTTACGATATTCGTTGAAAAATGCATATTCATAATCACTTTAGAGGATCGTTGAATACAAGCTACGGCTAAAAATTAGAAATGCAACACGCTGCAATTTATCGCGGTGAAGGGGAAGACATAAAATTGAATGATGAGCACTTTTGAAATGAGTACATCAGTACATACAAAGTACAATGAATACAAGTAGCCGAACATGTGCAACGCGCCAGTCACTGTTCAACGAATGTTCATATGAAATACCATACTCGTATGTAATCATCAGAACAGGAGGAATACAGACAAATTTATGAGTTTTGTTTTGCCAAAGTTTATTCTACTAATTGAATTAAACGATTTTACGGTTACTGTCAAATATCCACATATAAATCACATTTTCGTGAACAATCTAGGGGTAAAAAGGTTATTGAAATGATTTTCCTCAAATGGACCTGTTACCAATTCATTTTTATTTGGAAACTATTTCAATTAAAATTGGTGTTTTTGCCCTCATTCAGCCTCCCTCTTCCACATTCGCAATCGGAGCAAGAATAGAAAAAAAAATAAACAAGAAAAACGTCGGTTCTGCTTCATTGTTTCCTATTTTTGCTCGAGCGCAAGAAAAGCTTTCATTTTTCAGTTCGCGATTTACTTTCCGTTCATGCGAAATGTTTTTGGTTCGTGTCACGGAGCGGAGGAAAAATGCTATAAGAATGCAAAGAAAATCTCGTTCCATTTATAAACGCATAGATCCTTATCTTGATGACATGTTGCAGTGTTACTATAAATTGGATTCTGCAACGACACAAAAAGCAATAATAGTTAATGGTACAAAAGCCAACAGGGAAAATGCAACGCACAAAAGCTATCGAGGAAAGAAAGAAAAATGTGCGGACACATGAAATCCCAAATGAAAAAACAGCATAAAAACCAAAACGGGGACTAACGTAGAATTGGAATCAAATCTGACGTGCACAAACAAATGCAAACGTGCTCGAGTACATTATTTCTGTGGAGAGCAGCATATAAAATGCAGATTTAAAAATCAAAAACAATGACTAAAATGTAATAAATCAATATTTTTTTCCACCATCTTTTGTTCCGTTTTGGTTGTTTGCTCTTACACCACTGCACGGTCTTTTGTCCGGTCCCCTTTTATTTCCATTCCTTATCGTCGTTGACTCGTCTCTGTTTCACCATTCGAAAATAAATACAAATGCCATGAGATTGCAAAACAAACTAACGAATGATTTCTACAAATACATTAGAAAATTAATGCAAACAACAGAACGAATAACGAATGACTAATTTCATATGCCCATTTTTGCTTTATTCGTTGACAATCTGCAGCCAGACAGCGTAGTCATGTATATGTTTGGTCAACTATGCTATTTTTCTTCTGTTCTGATTTGTGTGTGTATCATATGGGCAGCAACAATACTCCATGCTATACCAGTCTTTGAAAAACGACTTGGTCACGGAAAAAACAACAACTCAAACAAAACTATTGTATTGTCAATGTTTTGATATTGAAGTTGAATTGTAAATACATTTTGCTCTTGTGAACAGCTTCGGCGAGGAATACTTTTTTCAGCTTCATGCATTATGAATAAATATACTATGCATTCATGCATTTATACAAAAACAGTGGATAGGCAATTTATTATCGGAGGATAGTCATCATATCGTCCTTGTAAAAGGAATTATTTTTTATTCTGTACGCAATTTTACCAAAACACAAAATCTCATCATCGCAAAATAACCGTTTTCATTCATGCTCGATTTATTCGCAATTCAATCTATAATTCCAAAATATTCTCTCTATTGTTCAATCAGATGACGCTCTCACCGCAAGACTTTAGTTTACAATTTCATCCAGCGTTATCAACTGATACTGCCGAATATATTTGTCTAGTAAACGACCGACATAGTCCAGAGGCCATTATCGATTTATTAGTTCAAGGTAAGTTTGTTCATGAACATTCCTTCAATTTTATTAAACATTCGAATAAATATTCTAAAGTGTATGGACGAAATACACATTATGAATTTATGCTTTTGATAGAGATCTCGGAGTTTTTGCTCTAAACGTTTTCATCCGAGTCTCAAGTTCTTGCTTATGTTCGTATAATCCATAGTCGGAATATTCTTATACACTTATAATGTATTAGTTGTTGAACAGTCAAGCTATTGCATAGTAGTAGCGCCACTAGTGAGTTTCGCAAAGAACTTCCGAGAATAATAGCGACAGCATTCAAAACAGATTATGACAAAATATCATTCGTGTCTGTGTGCGTGTGGTTTTTTGTGTCGGTATTGGTGTGCTATGCTGCACTATACCGGTTTTCGCGCGAGCTACTGAAGGCGGCGGTACTAATTCATTTGTACGAAAACTTCAACATTTATAATGAAGTGATTCTTGATATTGGTATAATCAATTACAATTTGAGAATAACTTTCATTTGTGAAATTTATTATTTTTGGGGTACAAAAAATGTTGTTTGTTAGCCATTTTCAAACGATATCAACTTCCTTAACATACATTTTCACTTTGTTGAACGAAAGTATATTCCAATTAAGGCTTATATGTTTGTAAGCTAGTTGATTGGTTGGTATTGTACAGTGAATTACTGTAATTTAATTCATCACTGAAAATTGGACACTCCACTGCCATTCGATACTTTTCCGATGTTTAATTCAATTAAAATGTGTGCTGTGCATAGCAAAAGTCAGATTTTCTGTGTATGGGTACAGCATAGACTCACAGGAGATTATGTAAGAAGATGCTGTTGCCAAGAATGGTTTTCCCAAACGTCAGCCATTTTTTTCGGTGCGCACTTTAATGTAAATATGATTGAAGTCGAAAATAGAATACAGATGTGGAGCTGATTAAAATTTGACAAAGATTGTGAATTTAATTTTTCATATCCAAATCATTATCAAAGCAAACGGTAACTTACGTGATTCGCAAATTATAAACCTTTTGTTATTGTCCTTCATACTGCCCAAAATTGTATACAACCACTGAATATTTCTCATATACAGGGTGTTTTTTTTTTTGTGGTAACCGATGTTTTTTTCAGAAAAAATGGTGAAAATACAAAAAATGCTTTAGTTTTTGTTTATTTTTTGGTAAATTTGGACTTGTACAATTTGTTTGGCCACCTTTTCGAACGAAAATTCTGGCAAGGGGCCGGCTTTGGCCCATTTGGCGTAAAAGTCCAGTTTTTGGGCATTTTCGATTACTTCTGCAAATATTATGACCGATAAGATGAATATTTTGCTTCGGATAATGTTTTCGAGAGCTCTTGGGGACCTAAACTTGTTGTTCTTAGTTTTTGGTTCAGGGCTGGTATTCAAAAACCAGCCAGAAGACGTCGAACACTAATGCTCAGTTATTGGCCAAAATCGTATATTTTCGTAATTGGACGGTTTGCGGCCATTTCGTTCAGAAAATCTTCGATTTTTCGCGCTGATTATTGAAAAAAATTATTATTTGGTTCGAAATCTTCAATTTCTGATTGCAAAAAACATGACTCATCAGCTATTAAGGCCACAATGGCCGCCAGTGGCCGAAACTGGCAGTTTTTCGAACACGCGGGCCAATGGCCATCACATATGACACAAACAGTGCACTGTGAACGATTTTTTTTATTCAAAGGCTTCCCACAAATACCGTCTGTAGCTTTGGTGGCATAATAACGACTGTTACGCTCTTGTTCAGATGAAACTGAAGATGTCGAAGAACTTGTACTGAAACGCCCAAAAACTGGACTTTTACGCCAAATGGGCCAATGCCGGCTCCTTGCCAGAATTTTTGTGCGAAAAGGTGACCAAACAAATTGTACAAGTCCAAATTTACCAAAAATAAACCAAAACTAACGATTTTTGTGTATTTTCGCCATTTTTTCTGAAAAAAAACATCGGTTTCCACAAAAAAAACACCCTGTACCACGGTTAATAAGTACAATAGTGAGCTACAAACATTTCAATTTGAAACTAAAAATTACACATATAGACCTCTGTCCAATTGTTCTTTGGCATCATAGTATATTTATGAACAACAACTTTTGACACCTTTCGCTTGTCAATAATTGCCACTCTGGAACCACCTCTTCAGTACAATTCACTGATTTCTGAACAAATAACAACGATTTCGTTTGTTTTCTTTTTTCAAATGAAATTCAAGAAAACAAAATTTGTTCAAAAAAATCGTTCATTCTTACTTCTCTTGAAAATTCACTCAACCATTTTCAAAGGATACACTAGTATATGTCATACGGTATTTGAATTATCCTTCACTCCAAGATACACATTTACTCATTATTAGTAAACAAAATGAGTTGGTTAAAATATTTCAAGAGAACTTGAGCAACTTGTTCCAATAAAAAAATATTGTGTGAATGCAATTTTTCTCATGTAAATAGAGAAAGTTTTATAAAAAACCATACCGCAAAAAATGAACATTTCTCTAGATTAAAAAATATGTCGGACTCTTAGGTGAATTCGCTGTTTTCCTTTTCGTGTATTTTGATAGTATATTAATTTGTTATTTATATAAATTGCATCTCTCATCTCATGGGCCTCAAACTGTCTTTCATGAAGTGTTCACTGCTTTTTCGATCCCTCCCCATCAAAAATACACAAAACTCACTCGCTTCAGTTCAACCATCACTGAAAGTGCAACACTCATCAACTTAAATTTGTTTCATACTCATTTCCGCTTACGTAAATATCGTTAAGTACACACCGGTGTCAACAATTGCGAAGCAATATTGCGCTGTGATTCAGTGCTATGGTTGTTGGAATAATACGGTAGAAGATACCACACCAAGAAATACAAGAGACACATAAACCTATAGAACATCCCATTTCAAGAGGTTGACTCCGTAATTCATCCGTTTAAAGGAATACACAAAAAATAGAAATACACTATGTATTTTGTTGACGATTGAAGTAAAGTATATTAATAGCGCCTCCGAACATGATGCGACGTTGGATGCGACGTTTGCTAATGGCGGCACGAATCAACATCTCAGTGTACAACACACACATAGACTCATTCTGTAGAATATCCTTTATCCGTATGATATTTAACTTGCCTTGATCGAAATAACTTCAATAATAATCTGAAAACTAATTATGAAATAAAACAAAAGAATGATGTAATGTTGTGTACATATGACTTTAATGACTGTTCTGTTGTAACGGTATAAACGGAATGAAAGCAAGTGTCAGAAGTAAAAGTGTATTCTCTAGCTGTCAAACTGAATTGTACTAAATAAGTGTGACGTCTCGTCCACATTTATCATCACTGCATTCACACGAACGTACACACAAAGACTTAACTATCACACGTACGTATAGTTACAGAAATTAATGTTTGGCGGCGCTCCCAACAAAGTTTCCACAACAGTTCTAAACGTCAAATATTGCTATAGCATATGAGCTAGGTAGTATTGGGAACACATGAGCAACGATTAAGCTATATGAATCTGACAGATTGGTCAAACGAATGGAAGAATATTTTTGTCAATAGGAAGTTGTTTTGCTACAGTTGACGCATTTTCCACAGAATTATTTTCAAGTTTTTCCTAGCCAACACCACTACGCGGAACTCATCGCATTGAATATTATGCAATATTGATGAAATCCGAATTTTCTTGAAGTTGAAGCAAAAATAAAATCTATACATTTTAATCTTATATTAATGAATATTCGTTGATTTTCTATTAGAGTTTTCTGTGTCGTCAGCAACATAATACATTCTGGTAATTTCATATGGAGTAATTTTCATGCTTTCATCCTCCGACCACCATAGATGTAACAAATGCTATCACATACTTTGATAAATTGACACGTTGTATGCATCTCTATGTATAATGTTGCAACAATCTACATTTTTCAAAGTCAATTTGCTGAAATTAGTATTTTTCAAATTTTCAGAGATCCACAAGACAAAACAAATGCAAATGACCTGATTTTTTATATAACAAAAATAAATGATTTTGGTAATATGAAATGGTATACAAATTGCCGTCCACTCTGAAAATATCTCAAATCCTAGAACTAATAATAAAATTTAGGAATTTATAAGAAGGCACACAGTTGGAATTCATGTGAATGCGCTCACTTGACAAATGACGAATAGCAAATATGACAAGTCGAATTACACACCAACAATCTATTGGGAACAATTTTCACAGTTGTCTGTAATTAAATCGACGATTAATACACCAGACGTGAAATACACCAGCCCCTTTTTCAAATTATATCAGATTCAAAACAGCGTTTTTAATTAAATTGTTAATCAAGGGAATGAAATCAAAGGGCGTCTTTCATTGAATTTGATTACCGTTTCAATACCGCAACAGAGAGATAAAGAGTAATGTTATTAAACTTCCAACTGGTTTTATCTAGTATATAGATTGAGAAAGGAAAGTAGCCGCAAAAAGAGATCAATCCCATAAATAAAATGGATTCTAAAATAAAGATGACTTTCAAATATTGATGATAGATGACTTTATCCGTAATCAGAACTACAAACAATGCACAACATTCTTCCAAAGCATTAGCTTGCTGTATCGAAGCTCAATAGACTATACGTACCATAATATCGTTATATGATGTAATTCCTTTTGAAATATACCTATTGATTTAAACCTTTCGATGAATTAGAAAATGCCGCACAAATATTCAGGTTACATCGAGTCAATGATGTTGAGTAAAAAACGAAGAAGAGAAGTTCATTAATGGATTAATGGGAAAAACGTAAAATCAATTTTCTATATACGCATCATTATGAGAAAATTATTTTAATGAGAAAACGCAAACTTTTCAAGTTTTTGCAGCACAGTATTCAGGTATAAGATGTGTGATCAAAGAAATATTGAAAGTATACACAATCTTTTACATAATGTATAAATAAAAATTCGATACAAAGAAAGCATTTGCTTTCACATTTTCAATTCTGACAATGAACATAAGATTCGTATACAGATGCAAGGATTTTTTTTTTCTTCTTCGTCTGAATAAAGTAAAATTTTGTAAGCTTGTTAATGATTCAGAGTCGGAATTATCAACGAATCTAAAACCAAAAACAATATCTTGAGTGAATCGAACATTTTTGATTTATTAAAAATGCTGTGTTGTCCCTGCACAGAGTAGCAGAAAATTTTTATTTTGTACACAATAGCATTTCATCTGGTAATCGATTTAAGGTTAGAAAAATCGAGAACCCGAAATAACAAATGGAAAGAATGGATATCCGTAATGATGAAATTCCATGACTCACACGAACCAACAATGACAGTACAATTCTGAAAAGAAGTCAACGGCACTGTTTGTGGGCAAGGATTATAGGCTGACAACCACATCTAAGAGCATTTTTATCTTGTGGATTCCAACAAAACATTATCATTTCATTCGGCTTTTCATCGAATTCCAATTTCCAACGAGCGTTTCTTTGTCTCGCACATACGACATACGTTCAATGATAACAAAGCTGTATTTCGATGAGTCGAGTGCGATGGCTGCAACCAAAAAGATACATTTAACTAGCGTCGTTTCCGTCTCTTTCTTTTCTACCCAGAGATTACATTCCACATGTTGTATTCGTGTACAATACACTTTGAGTTCTTCATATCTATGATGTGCATAATGCAGCTCGACACCCATGAATGTATGAATAGTCGCTGTGTCGGAGCTAGAATGTGGCTCAATATTAAATCCACCATGTATTAGATTTTATGGGCAAACACAAGATTTTTCAGCAAATTTGATTATCACTTTCTTTGCCATTCAAATAACAATATAACGTTGGCAGACAATAACAAAAGGCTAGAATATGGAAGAATATAAAAATGGATAGAACTAAACGTGCAATATCATTTATACTTGTTAATGTTCTTTATATTGTGTTTTTCCATTCAAGTACTAATTTGAAAATCGAGTCCATGAACTAAAAATAATGTCCAACAAATTATGTTCAGCTACTTGAATGCCATGTTGCTATTAGCAACACAAACGTAAGTGATTCATATTTCGTTGAAATGTTAAAATTCGTGGCGCGTTGTTTATCATCCATATTTATTCGGATGATTTTTTTTTCGTTTCTTAATTTCGCTTGTTTTCCCCATCCAAAAAGGCATGAAAAAAGCTAAAGCAAAATGCTACAGGGGAGAAATATCAGTCAAATTCCCTTAATAGCATTTTCGGAAGAATCAACTTTGGAAAATGTGAAAATGAGCATGTAAATAAAAACCATTTTCAATCATTGTAATGGGTATCAACGTCACTATAGAGATTTAAAATGGCAATTGTCTTCCTCCTCATCGCCAATTAATGTTGTTATGACAAGTGAAATTCATGATGGTTCTATCTCTTGGTTCCCATAAGTATCCTTAACCACAAACAACAAAATATAGAATAAATGACGGAGCATAAGTGAATGCATCAGTTGCGGTTTGTGCTGTGAACAAGGTGACATATTGAGTTAGAATCGATTCGGTAAAATGACAATAACGCCTCAATGTGATCTCAATATCAGTAGTTAATCTGAATATTTATAAAGACTGAAATGTGAGTAAATTTATGAGATGCATGGGCAGTGTTGTGACATTTATGTGCCCAAGTACATAATATACGCGATTTTTCTTTTTTTTGTAAAAACGGGCTCAAACTTATTCACATGTAGACAGGCGGCATTAGCTTCGAGCGAATAATCAAATGAAACGGCAAATTAAGCACGAAAAATGAAGGAGTTGGAATCGATGTGGCCTTACATATGAATGGAATAGGTTTCAAAGCAAGGGATTCTTTCTAATGTGTCTTTTGAGTACCGCTTACATTGTGTTTGCATGTGTATTAGCATCTCATCGCCCAGAACTTTACATCATGAAAAATAATAGTATACTTATTTAATCTTAATGCGTGCCACTGAACAATTTTATTATTCAGTTCGGAAAGATACAACGATTCGTTAGTACCATATGTATAATAAGAGAGCGAGCATAATAATAATGATGTCGACGAGCAGACAAATACCATCGTCTATAAAAAAAAATTACGCATACATATGAGATAGAGAGAGAGAGAGAGAATGCCGACAGGACGTTATCAGGCGGATTGGCTTAGCATCGATCTTGATATGCATTTGTATAAAATGAAATGCTATCAGGCACATTCATTCATGTTTATGAATATTCCTTAAGTATTTTTGCAATTATCGTATGCGAAACGAATTACAAAAGCGCCACAGCGGCAAAAAGCGCACGCATCACATATTAAACTAGCACTGAGCGATAGCATTTGAGTACTGAAACGCTTGCCTCATTTGTTTTTTTTTTGTTTAAATGCTTTACAGATTTTGTCACTGGCTCTGTTTTTAATCGAATGGGAAAATTGCCAAACACTCAACAGTTTCCGACAAAGTTTTGGACTCACGCCTCTCCATTGACTCGATTCGTCAATACGATTCCATATTTTTATCATAAAATGAGTCCTAAAATGTTTTTCCCACATTCGTTTTCGTAGCTGGTTGATTGTTGATAAAAGAATGGCGCTAGGCATGTTGAAAATTGTATAACATCCGCACTCCAATTCGCACAAATTCGTTGACTGTATTACGTATGCTGCATGCATATCGAAATGAAAACGATTTCAAATAAACTACGATCATAGCTCTGTAATGATCGTTTTATAGTAGGAAAAAGTAGTAACTTCAAAGCCAGCGGCATCATCACCATTTTGATTATTAACATTAATATTATTATCATCATCATAACTTTTTCGCTTCTGGCTGTGTATGCGAAAGCACTTTCAATAACGCAATGTACGTTCAGTGAATTCAAATTCGATAATTTTATCTGGTGCGCCTTTCACTCAATCCATAGCTCTGTACATGCTGTGCTTCATCGCCATGTGGATCTTTGCGCTGAGCATTTCCGATTCGGGATTATTTTACGATTTCGCATGCACACGATATAGAACGACCCACGAACTCACTACACATACACATACCTGGGAAACAGTAACACTCACTCGCTTACAGTACAAATTTACAGATGGCGCATTCATTCGAGCTGTTCATCTCTCGACGGGTGCAATTCTTATTTGAATTTCAGTGCCAGAAAAGTCTTTTACCCAACAAGAGGCTTCTCGCACGGTTTATGCTGACAATGATTAATTTTAAAACATGAATCCACACATATACATACACATTTTCGAATGACTTCTTTTGAAGATGTGATTTTAAAGGGGTTATAAGTACACCAATATAGCAAAATCACAAACTTTGTATTTTTACTGTTCTGACTGTTCTGTGAGTGGTCTCAAAAGCCTGAAGCTAAGCGGAAGATGAACGGGAAAAAGTACCCAAAAAAATTTTGTTTGTTGAAATGATTAGCATTATTTTTCAATCGTTCAAAGAGTGTAAACTCCGGGCTTTTCTCCATCGGCTGTTTCAAACATGTATGCATTGAAAACAAAACAAAAAAAACAACATATACTAACAGCATCAACATTTTAAGCTGAACACAGACGCTACGCTACGTTAACACTTTCAGCATAGAGCCATTATTTCGAATGCGAATGCGAATGCGAATACGAATACAAAACGAGAAAACACAAATAAAACAAAAGAGAAGCGAAATGAAGAGAAATAGAAAAAAAAAATTGAAGTAAACGAGGAAAAAATGTAAATCTCCGCCATTTAGTGATTTTTGAAAAACAATGCATGTGCGTTAGGTGGAGCCAATGCTTTTCATGAGCAGTGTTGCGTGAGCAACATTCGAGTGGCTCAAAAATGGCAAACCGTAGACTCAGTGAATGACGGTAAACAGCAGTAAATTTACATTTGATTGTCTTCCCAAATATCGAATTCATTTTTTATATTGTTTGTTGTTCTACTTCCTCTTCGTTCCCATTGCACGAAAAAAGGATGAAAAAGCACGCACCAATTGATTTTACGTGATCATCAAGAAAACAATAACAATAACAACGGCAGTAGCAATGGCATCGTCCAAAGCATCTAAGAATGGAATTGAAACCTCAATTTTGCACAATTTTTTTTTGTTATGCAATTCCATCTCAGTTATTTTCTTGCATCGCTAAACATAAATGGCTTTCACTTTTCAATTAGGGAATAGAAATGATTGGCTTTCGATAAAAAAAAACAATGGTCCAGGTAGAATGAATGTTTTACACAGGAAATACAATCAATGTAAATGGGAAAAAATTGGTTGGACGAGGCAGTACAGCTCAGAATTATCGTTTAGGATTAATCTAGACTTTCACTAAGCTGGCGTTATTCACACGAACTTCTAATTTTGGATGCAAATATAAAAATAAGCTATTGATCCTATCTTGTGAAAATTCCAACTTCATTTTGCTTAAAATCGAATTTCAATAGTTTGTCAATTAAAATATAAACGATGAAATTATTGTGCTATTATCCGTGAATTTTCTTTATGGAAAAAAATGTGGTTTTGTTTGGACTGGTATTTGTCACATAACAGCTATCACTCAATGGTACTAATTGAAGTTGTTTTTGTACTGATGTGCGATAATGTATTTTCGTTTTTGATAGATAGTGAACAGGAGAATAGGGAACAGAATGAAAATTTATTATTTTATTCGAGAGATAGTGAAAAAGGATAATCAAAGCGATGCATGCAAGTTGAGAAATATACCAAATTCTAAACGGCAAAACCACTTTGCGAGGGGAAAAAGTCACAAAAAAGCATAGATGTGACAATTGGGTAATGCAGGATTCTGTTCTTAACACATTCACTATGTATCATTTCTTAATGATGTGTAAAATGTATGTAATGGGAAATGCACGTCGAAATCGAAGAACACAGAAGCCCGACAAAACGATAAATTCTTTTTGTCAGAGATGCATCCGTTTCCACATCGTCCATCATTTATCAGATATTCAAGGAACTAGATCGAATTGTGTATTCGTAAATGCAAAGAACGAACAACAGCAACATGGAATTCATTACTTTGCACATAAGCACACAAGTGCACACAACAATCGACAAACAGTAAATGCTGAGTAATCACCAACTAACGGTAGCCTTTGTAGCCTTCCATCGGATAATGTGGAGACACATAGATAACGATTGAAGTTAAGGGGTGTTGTTTGAAATCATAGCGACGCATGATATGTATGAAATGCATGGCATGCGATGCCATGCAATTAAAATGGTATAAATCAGCGGTGTGCGCATGAAATGTGTAGTACATTGATCAAATTCAGAATCAATGGTTTTATGTACAGTGTACAAACAAAGCAGGGCTTTTTTTTTATACATAGATATGTGAAACAGCCATCATTTAGATCATATATAGGTATGCCTCTCTTCTTTTGAAAGCTGAACTAGGTTGAAATCCATTGAATTACTTGATGATTTACACGAGTGATTTGAAGTGCACATTTCTTTTTGTTTGTCCACGAACGCGGTGTTTTAACGATTGCCGATGCGTTATGCAATCCGAATTAAGAAAGTAATAAGTTGTTAGGTGATAGATTGATCACTATGGAGTCGCATGTATGTGGATGAATGAGAAAGTCAACCCCACGGCAACGGACGTCATTGGATTCATACTGTATACAACTGTCAAAGCATTCCACCATTTAAACCTCCCAATCTAATAACAATCCAAAGCTCTCCAATGATATGTTGATCGAATTCGAACAGACGAAAAATCCCACGCAAACTCCAATTGCAACATTGTTAATTAGACGCATTTAAAAAAAAGTTATTTGCCATTAATTTGAAGAGATTACTAACTTACTTGAGTCAATATGTTTTTTGGTTCATTTTCAACATACGACCTAATCCTTTGACGACCATGGTGTGATTTATAGCCTATGAAGTTTGAAGTAGATTTAAGCATCGGTCATATTTTTTACTCAATTTCAATTACGTTTGATATATTTTAATTTAGATGTTCCTGATTCGCCGGAGCGACCACTGATTACAAGCTTCACATCTCGTTCAATGAATTTGTCGTGGGCTCATTCTCAAGAGCCACGAAATGCACCTGTAACACATTTCCTAATTGAAACCAGGTAAGTGAAATCGGTTAATGTAATTATAAACTATACCATTATATGAAGGCCGATTTTATTTGCAGTCAGATTTTCTGCAAATAGCGCTAGATGCTATTTGCAGCGAGGGGCAAATCACTCTTAGGTATTACTTTTACATAAATGGTATTACTTGGTATTACTTTCCGTACAAATCAAAAGTAATACCAGGTGTATTACTTCTATTGATCAGTATTACTTGGCATTACTTGGATATTACATTTTTTCGGTATTACTTTTTTCATAGAAATATCAAAAGTAGTACCAGAGGTATTACTTTTCTATTTGGTATTACTTTTGAGTGATTTTCCCCTTGATTTGCAGTCTAGAACAAAATAGTCATGACTGCAAATAGTGCTGAGTACTATTTGCAGTCTTATCAATAAACATATTTATCAACGACTGAAAATAGCGCTGGTTGCTATTTGCAGTCTCAAAATATAATTTGTATTAGACTGCAAATAGCATCCAGCGCTATTTGCAGTTTTATATCAGTGGCGTTGAGAAATCACTCTCGCGCGCGCGCGCTCATGATTTCTCAACACCACCGACACGACAAAAATATCATCGAACAATTACATTATCATCAAGAAAGTATGTTTGTTCTTTTCATATCGAACCTTATATTCATTGCTATTCGCAGTTTTATTTCGGTGGCGTTAAGAAATCATGAGCGCGCGCGCTGAATGCTATTCGCAGTCAATGCATATAAGGTTCGATATGAAAAGTATGATATGCAGTCATGACTATTTTGTTCTAGACTGCAAATAACATCGGCCATTATATGAAACATCCACAGTATAGAACTTGCAATTCTTCAATTATACATTAATCCGTCCATGGAACACATTTCAATAGTCATTCCTTTACTATGTGTATTTCTCTCTCAAAGTATCAATGAGCCGCAGTGATGTGATGTTATTTACAATTTTAAAGTAAAGTGTTTCCGTTGATACGTTTTATTTAAAACTGTCTGAAAATAATATTCCTGCGATTATTTGTTTGTGCTATGACAGTATGGTATCGAATTGCATGTACGTGGCATATTGCGTTCTGTTGCAATGTTTTGTTTCACTTTGAATCTTTAATCTCGTTTAATTTACGATGATGACACGTCCGTTACATGATTTTTTGTCGACATATATCGTGTACTCATTTGATTTTTCGCCTGATTCCTGTCACATTCCCTTATACAAAACATTTCAGAGATAATGAACATACAGAGGGAAGCTCTCGAAGATCAGATACAAAATGATCTGGTACGGGCAAAAAATGCGGCATCAAAATGAAACCAGCACGGAACGTTCACACAACAACAATATCGATGGAAAAATGAAATGTCTAATATACACTAGCGCGTGAGCATAGTTCGACATGCACAGCATACGCATACGAACACAAAGGAACATGGGAAACGTGCAAAAAGTCAAACCATTTATAACATTCAAAATATTTATTGATTTATGTTTTTTTGCGGCTTTTTTTCATTGGTTTGGAGGCGGCTGAATGCGATGCAGTGCCAACGTTTTGCCCATTGTGTGTTGCGAGTTTTTGCGGGCAATTTCGATTTTGTCGTCTATTGAAAGCACATGAGTGAATTTACATTCGACAGACGCATCTGCAAATACTGTAAACGCGCCGCTCGTTGGTTGACGAACCTTTTTCTGGCTCCGTTCAATTCTGCTCTGTCGTGTTCATTGTGCGTTGTGTTTTTGCACATGATTTTGATATTCATGTGCTACTATCAGACGCACATATACACAGAATCTTCCATGGATCCGTCTGCCGTGACGACTGGACATTTTTCGTGCTATGTCCACTTTTTTCATTGTGTCGCTGTTTTCATTGTCGTTATTTCTGTCGGTTTGTTTTTTCTCTCTCTCTCTCTCTCTCTCTCTCTCCTTTCTCGCGCCACCGTTCAGTTGCGTCGTGTTTTGTTTTAAATGTTATTTTGTCGTGTCCGGCTTGACACATTTCCGATTATTTCTGTCTATCTAAATGGATATTTATGAATGGTGTTGTACCTCCAAACACTAAGCACAAAATGTATTTTTATTCCCATTTTTTCACATTTTTCTACCACTTCCAATATGACGTTTGGTATAACTATGTGAACAGTATTTCCATAATATCCGCACATGGAATCTCGGTGAAGCTTCGCAGAAGATGAAAAAAAAAAAAAAGATACGATGAAGCTGATGGGAAAAATAAATCAAATTTATGTGCGTCACATTCTTTTTTTCTGTGCACAGGGACCCGTCGCGATGCATTATTCTACTCAGAGACAAAGAGACTTGAAAAGCGTCGAAGAAGTGAAAGCAAACGAATAATAAGTCAAATTAATCCTTGTTAAAATTATGATCATGGCTATTGACAAAAATGAATTATAGTTATCTTGGGTCAGTGAGATGATGAGTGAGGGTGAATGAATGAGAGTGGGAGAATGGCATGACCGACAGCAAATTGTCGATTTAAACGTAATAATTGGCATGTTGGCTATAAAACCTTGTCTAAATGGTAAAACTTCAAATATTCAACGTGCTCGCCTCGTGTCCCATAAGATATTCGCAAACAGTTGAACAAATAAATTGTTTGTTGAATAAATAATTAATCTTACATCAATTCTTTTATATATTAATGCCATTGCTGTTCTTTTGCTCCCTTTTTCCTTTTGAACGATAATCTTTGTAACAAACGATGCTGACACAACACCAACCGAATTTCCATTTCGCGTCATAGGGTCGGAGAGAATGGACCATGGGATCAGGTGCCACAAATTAATACCAAATCAAATATCACATCGTATCAGGTATGTATATATGTAGTGTAAGTGTATATATGTAAATGTATAGCAGCATTATTATATATGGTGTATATTTTTTTTTTTATCAGGTAACCGGATTGATACCATTTACGGTCTACAGCTTTCGACTACGTGCTGTTAATAAATTAGGTATTAGCCCTCCGTCCAAGGAATCATATTATATTGTATCATTAAGAGAAGGTAAGATTAAAATTATCATTTATAATTCTGATTCACACGGTTTGCATCATTTCCTGTGTTATAGACAAAAATGTTTTGTACGTTTTGGCCGAAAATAGATAGAAATGAACTAAAACGGATAGATGCCAGTTGATATGCTCGGATGATAGTTGGTTTTAGTATCTTACAACATCCATTGTGTATTTCAATATGGCTCAAGATTAAAGATGACAATAATGGCGTTGAATGCATCTTCCATTGTGTAATAATGAGTTTGGTGAAATGAAAATCATAAAAAATGTCTGATATCGTGCATTTATCGTCTGAAAATTGTGTTCTCGTTTTGGTCGATCCGACAATCAATATCACCTGAATTTCACAGTTTTGATCGAACTAGCTGATGGATTTCCTTATTATTATTATTATTATTTTTCTTTACAAGCGAATCTAATAACAAGAGATAAGCAGACAAATATTTGCGGAGCTGGACGCTAAGATTATATTTCAAGTATTATAGATAATGAATGCCAAACTTTTTCATCTAGAATTTGGGGCTAAATGGGAATACTGTGAAGTCTAGGCCTATGAGCACAATTCGATGAGTGTCTAAAAAGTGATGTACATAGAAATGAATTTGAATGTTCCACGAATGAATCTGTTTTCTTCACTTATTCTTGAGTGACTTTCATCACTGCAGTGTACAATTGAAATTATATCATAAAATGTATTCATATATTTTGTTTTGCAACATACGACTCGGACATTTTATTGGCTGCTAAGTAGTCCCTAATGTGACTAAAACTGGTATGCGGTTTAGAGTATATCCATCTCTGAAAGAGTTTTTTATGTGATATACTGTGCGATTAAAGTAGCGGTAGCGAAATATTTCCAATACTGATATCAACCTAACGTAACCGAATTTCAAATGATTTAAAATCGAATAATCTTAATAGTCGCATGAGATTCTATGTAATATATGAAATACCAAATACCATGGATTACACATTATATATATATATATATACATATATATATATATACATTCAATATGTGTAACGTGGTTACCTTTGGTAACTTACCAAATACAAATTGAAACATAATAACGTGGCGGATGGAGTTGCAGACGACTGAGTAATGGTGGTGACGGGTTACGATGATTATAATGCATGCTTGAACATAAACTGTAATAAATGTATGTTGGCATATGTAACAGCACCAGTAGCGGTATAATCAGCATATAACCGCAAACGGAGCAATTAAATAAAGGGAGGACGAAAGCGTGCAAGTGAGATGAAACCAAATCCAATAATGATTTTTGAAGAGTATGAGTTAAAGAGCATTCCCCAAATATTTAACTCTAGTGCTCTAGTGTGTATGTTTATTCGACATTTTCACGTATGCATGATAAAAATGTATTTAAAAAAAAAAACAACAAACTGTTTCGAACAATAAATTGGATAGGCTTCTCGTAGCAATGGTATTCCGTTGACTATGCTAGTTCGCCCATTCAAAGCAATGAATCGCATATTCTTGCCATCATTAATTATTTTAACCAAACATTCCGGAAAATCTGACAAAGATTATTCAGATACGGTTGTATGCTACTTGTTTATGACACCAACTAATATTGTAGAAACTTTACAGTTTTCAATTTGAATCGAATAATCAAAACAAAAACATGACAATGGAAAATTGACGACGACTAGCTTCTAAACGAGTGCAAATTCAAACGATTCTGAAACAACAGAATCAAAAATCGGCACAAGAAGAGTCTGCTCAGCTACTTAAATATTTTCGGCATTCGCTCATTTTGTGATTATGATTTTGGTTAAAATCATGGATAAGCAATGATTGATGATTACAAGATCATATTTTTTAAAGACGTGTTTATGCGCTTGACGCATTCATTCATAAGAAGTTATCATTAATTACGATTGACTTCAACTTTCTTGTGTGTAATTGAGAGCGACTCAGACGAGAATGAAGAAAGACCCCATCTATTCCAAGAATTAAGCATTATGAATATTATAACATTCTACACAGGATTTCTACTTCTCCTTCTATGTTCATGTATATCAAATTAGTTTTAAGTCTCCGATAATGATTATAACCGAACCTTGCTTGCGTTTAAATGATTTTGACTGACTGAGTATTGTGTATTTTGGTAGAAGGAAACATCTGAAATTATTCCAAAATCGTTTTATTTTCGAATGAAAAGTAAAAAAAAAAGAGCTTTCGAAGAGAACGTTATTGATGCTGTTTTGGAATATATTTGCTGGATCCACTAATTAGGTTGTTGCCATGACAAGCGATACCATGTTCCAAGAAGATTAAGTTGATTCCAAATTTTCTTGCTTGTGCAAAAGAAGACGAAAAAACATAGAAACCTTACTATTTTTGAGCTAATTTTTATTGTTCTCGCGTTAATGCGTCTTGTGGATATATTTTATTGTAGGAGTTTTTCAAGATTTATATTTCTTTGGATAAAATCGTCTCACGTACGTTTTTTGGGCTTAGCATTGCTTTTTCGAACGATTGCAATCTGAGCAGCAGTGTTTGGGGTTGGAAACGATTGGCATATAGTGTCATTTTATCATTATGAAATTGTTTACAAAACAATCACAAACGGCATTTCGCTGTCGACGTGTGTAAAACATATTTTCTGACGATTTTGTCATTTTTTTGTTATCATTCAGAATTCACCAAACGTTTCTGTTCGTGGCGCAAAACGCAAGTCGCGGGAGACAGGCATTTAATTTTCATAGATAAGCTTACCATTGCATATCACATGCACGAACCACGAGGCATGAGGCATGGGGCATGAGACATGAAACACAAATGTGAACTAGACAACAGAGAATCAGCAATACTGTTAACGCGTATCGCGTAATAAAACTATATATCATTTAAGCTGTGTTGCGCATTACCGTTCCAACGCTTCCGCTTGTTCCTTTACATTTACCTACTTGCAATATGGCTTTGTTACCAGTTTTGTTATTGCTTTGTATTCATTTCCTTCTGTTTCTGAGGCGTATTTTCACTATTTTGTTTCGATATTCCTTCTTCTTCTTGCTGACGACACTCTTTTTTTTCCTACACACGACTATTCCACGCCGCCATACATTCTGTTCTCCCTGGTGGGCATTAAACTCGATAACTAGTGTTCAATCTGGTAACCTGATGATAATTGAACTAATTGTCAGGGAACAAATTTCATTCTGAGTTTTATTCAATCGTTTCAGTCCAACAACCATGCTAACTAAGGAAATACAACAGCACGAAAATATTACTAACCTCCGTGAAATCATTGCAACTTAGCCAGAATGGGAAGACTTCCCTTTTTTCATCGTCTGATTTTTTTTTCACTCTGGCGCTGCGCTAGCTAAAAATGATTTATTATTACGAAATCCCATGAATACCAGAGTAGGAAAATACAAAGCGATAAGCCAGTAAAGGGAAAGAATCTGTTTCTGAACCAATGATGTGTGGCGGGAGTTAAAAAGTGGAGCGAAATTTTTTTGAATGTATCTATTCGGTAAAAACGAAATGCGGAAAAATTCATTGAAATTAAAATAAAAAATTCTAACCTCACCCAGGCGAAAAATACTTCACAGATGCCTGTACTATTTGTTCCATTTGTAATCTTTTAACGGTCTGAGTTATTACCGCCATTATTTGGAAAATTTATTCCAAAGATTTTTTTTAACTAGGGATGCATTTTACGTGATAGTTTGCAAACATTAATTAAATGATGAAGCGAAACGGAAAAAAACGTCACAAAACTTATAAAAACCGGGAAAATCAACTTCTTGTTGTATCTGGAATATGAGTATTATATTTTTTTTTCGTGCGTGGGGGAATTCTTCAAATGAAAATATATTGGCATTGTGTCTTATAGTTGGTATGGTACAAAAGCGCATTTTTTTGTGTAAATAGCAATTCAATACGAAATGCATGCAAATCGGGATACAATTCTGTGTTGGCATATTCAACATTTCATTTCAAGCAATGTATAACTTTTACGCATAAATGACATTTGTGCACAAATATAATGGCAAATTCATATTGTTTATATGGAACAAGTTATTTTCCCAACAAAAAAGACCAAGCTTAAGTCGGAAACTTATGTATTGGAAAGAACGTGTGAAGGCTTTATACCATTTGTGCTTTTTGCAATAATATGGAGCCGCCGTGATTATTTACCAATCAATAGTACTGAAGTACAGTGTATTTGAGCCCGTCTCCACTACAGCTTGAAAGCACAATGGTATAAAAATCTGCAAGAATTTACGCCTCGTTCTATGAACAATTGCAATTGTATAAGACATTCCATAGTGTATTTGAACGATATTCTAGCAAGTTTTTATTTCTTTTCCGCAAACTTTGTTTGTATGGAAAAGTATTGGTTTTACTAGCCAAAATTTCATGACATCTCCTCTTTCGGACCACTATAACGTCACGCCAAACTTCAAAATGCACATATCTGTACACTGGAAAAGCACATATCTGGCAATGTAGATGGGAACAAATTCTATCGATCAAGACCTATCTGCCTCCAAAAACATGTTGTTTACTATGAAAAATGTGTAAAATAGCGATGAGCGTATGGCGTCGTCTGCGTTCGCGTTCGCGTTTTTTGTTCGCCGATTATCTCAAAAAGTTGACAAGATAATTGAGATCTGTAAAAGCCAAAAGTTTTGGCATGTCGAGACATAGCTTCGGATTGATTTTGAGCCCATTCTGATTTACCAATTTCGTACCATAAGCCTCCGACTGAGGACCTGAAAAACCTTGAAAAATGACACTTTTGTACGGGAAGTACCCGAAAAAAGCATTTTTCAGGGTTTCGATCAATGCAAACTGCCATTTTTTTGCAAAAATAATGGGAGTCTGTGAACAACCGAACACCTACTTGCCCATAAATTTGGTCCAAAATCGACATTTCTTGAAATTTTCCTCGAAAAATAGACTTTTGTATGAAAAATCACACAGAAAGCCATTTTTTAGGGTTTTGGTCAAAGCAAACTGATGTTTTTTTGCAAAAATAATGGGAGCCTTCAAACAACCGAACACCTACTTGCCCATAAATTTGGTCCGAAATCAACATTTCTTGAAATTTTTGAAATTTTGTTCGAAAATGACACTTTTGTATGGAAAATGGTCGAAATAGTTATATTTTAAGATCAAAAATGCTATGAAAAAAGGGTCCATTGAAATTTTGGTTAAATATAAAGCGGGAGGTAAACTAGATTGCTGCGGAGCGGAAAAGTTTGGATTACGTATGTAATTCGTTTTATTTATTCAGAAGAAAATTATCATTCAATGGTCAAAATATGCTCCCAAAACCTGTGAATTAAGATCATTCGAAAAGTCGCTATCATACACACTAAAATATGGAATAATCAAACTACCCGCTTATTGTCAGAATTTGAACAATTGTAGAGCGCCATCCATAATTGACGGCAAAATCAGCTGTAAATAGCCCGTAAGTGATTTCGACATATTGTGAAATGTTGCGAAATCACACCAATAAGTGCTGAATTTTGCCATCATTTATGGACGGCGCTCTACAACTTCACACTTCGTATTTTGTATGTATTCAATACAAGATTATATGCGTGTGAATCAAACTAGTAGCCAATGACACTTATACGCGAGTTGATTTACATCTAGCAATAAATGAACGAAAAATGTCACTACTTTCACTAAACTACCGTCAGATGTCACTTGTTTGACGGTTTATTTACATCATACACTAATTTCAAAATGACAGATTTAGGTGTGTATCACTATAGTAATGTGTTTAAATGCTTTGACTGTGTCATACCGTGTGATTACATAGTAAGTCCACGGCACACATTGAAAATACATTGAGCTATGTATAGTTATGTTTTGGAATTATGTAAAATTGATTTGATTCCCGAATAATGAACAAAAATTAGAATATCGAACAACAAAATTTTCAGGAAAATTCCATTTATTGGAAGTTTTTAATCTCTCTCTTCAGTGTTTGAAATAAAATTTACATTATTTTCAAATGAACCAATTTTTCTATGTGTACAATAAACATATGAAATTAAAATGTTCAGTATCTTAAAGAAGGTTGCGACCATTTTTGTTAAATGGAGTGCATTAAATATGAAGTCACGACCATTTTTTATGTATTTGAATATTTTGGAAGAATCATTTAGTGGAATCTATTTAGTTTATTTCACACTAACACATGCTCATATACAGAGTACCATGATGCATGAATATGAATCGAGCAATAAAGTGTAAAGCGATTGAATTCTTATGAATAGGTTGAAGTATCAGTAACTCTGGAAAATTATGTCTTTTCTGAAACATTTTCAAAAATAGAATATCTTTAGTAACTGTTTGTTCGAATTGTATCATTGCAACATCTGTTTGAGCGCTAGTTACAAAATAAGATTCTTTTAAATCATCATTCTTATGAAGTTAGATCAAATATTCGTTTATTTGCTTGCTACGTAATTTTATTTCCTTCTTATGCACAAATTAAGAGAAAAGTGGGAGTGCAACAGTGAAAATAGAGCAGCAACAACAGCGTTTCTTGTTTAATTTTAGCCGCTTTCATGTTCAAGTAATTGCTTCGTACGCAGAAGAGATGAAAAAAACATAAAATCAGTCGTCTCATCTCTTTCCGAAGGAAGAGAGCAAATAAAGGCACCGAAATGAAATGAATGACGGAGGCCACGCAATGTGGTCAGATTTTTAGAGAACATGGGCATACTGGCTAGCCATACTGTGTGTCAGAAGCAATCTGATTGTTGGCTCAAATCACTAAAGTCATGACTGTCGTTGTTCTAAAATGAGTCAGCGTCTCTTATGCTCCGGATACACGCGCTCTCTTGGATCTAACATCGGCTGAAATCCACGAAATGAAGTGAATGCATGGCCGTTGAGTCCGGAAAGAGGCAAAGGAAATCCAAGACAAAAAGAGATCCCAGTATCACTGGTTGCAAATTAATTTCGAAATAGACAACATCTCATGCACACTTCCGACGCAGCCATGTTTCTGGCACTTTTCCGTTATTTTCATTTATCTTCACTTTGAATACCACATACACATTATATCACACATACTGTGCCGAGACTCGAGCGGTGGACAACATATGTTTGTATTGAATGGCACCACTGTCGCTATTCAAATAAGCACAAAAACGTAGCATCGTAATAAAAAAAAAGACAGAACAATTATTTTTTTTTCTTGTCATGACTCTTGGCCGCCGCCTCTGCTATCGCGTCCGAACTAAAAACTTTTTACATTGATGGCAACTGCTCCGTCGTATATACGTATTTCGTCAGAGAATGAAGAAGAGAAAATGAAAGAATGGAAAAAGAGAGGGAGCAGGAGTCCTGTTGATATAGGTTTATGGCTGGTGTGGCGCTGTTTGGTGTCACTGTGTGTGTTTCATTTTAAATTGCGTTTAGTTCACTTTCACCACTTGACGCGTGATTTTCAGATTTTCAAAGCACAAGGGTTAGATGTGAATTATACCGTACTAAAACGGATGTGAGATGAATAGATACACTTACACATGCTTCCAATACATTCAAATGAAATACACCATTTAAATATATGATTTCGGTTGTGCTTTGTGCGAAGCATTTTAATGTTTTTGAACGACTTTAATGTAACGAGATAAAATTTCGGACGTGCCACTGGAGCATACGCACAAGAAGAGGAAGTCAACGAGTGAGCGTAAAAAAACTTTTCATTTATCTTCGTTTCGTTTGTTTTGATTTTCTTCTCTCGCGGATTTGTGGGTGCTTGAAGTTGTGGGATGGAGCAGTCCGTAATGGAATGTGTAACTGTACTTTTTCTCCTTCCGTCCCTTGAACCTGTTTCCGCCCACTCTTTTCTTCCATATGATATGTTGATCAGCACCGGCACAAACGTACTGAAAATTAAATTTATTTAAACCGATTCATAGTTTTCAATTCGATCAAAATTAGAATCATTTAATTTAACGAGAGAAATAAATAGCTATGAGGTCTCATGATGATGTCGACGACAGAAAAAAAGATTGTTGGTAAGCGCGCACGAAAGCAGAAATAATAAAAATGAATAAAATGTCAAATATTTTTTCGTTTTTAAATCTCGCTGCGATTATATCAGTGAAATGAATTTGAACCAACGACATAGAATAGCAAAGGCCGCGATCCGCGCATTAATTTTGGTACTATGATTCAAATTTAGCCACCCAGAAGTGTTGGTGTGTGTGCAAACAAAGCTAATGAAAAATGAATACATGGCGGCCAGAGCAGACGAAGAGCGACACTCTCACACCAACGCTGAGCTTAACTTAATTTATATTTCCTTTTCCGTAAAGCAAATGGTATTCAAATTAGGAGCAACGATATCACAGCCGGCGACAGCCTGCGCGAGTGACGAAAGCACCCTAGTGCTGAAAGTCGAACTCGCACAATTTAAAACTACGCCCTACTATAGACGGACTATAGTCGGAATTTCGGCTGTTATACGCTCTCAGTCTATATTTCGCCTAAAACTCGAACTGATAATCAACTTTCAGGCGTATATTTGTCTGAAATCCAGGCGTAAAAACGGCTGGAATACAACTTACTGGGAGGAATATCGACTGAGAGCGTATACTAGCCGGAATTCCGTCTATATTCAGGCGTAAATTTTAAACAGTGCACCTATATATGTATACACGCAATTTCGAACTTTTTTTCTGAGTAATTATCTGGTATGAATGAAGTATGGTTAGAAAGTTCCTAGATCATAGGCCCAGAAAATGCACTCAAACTAGGAAATCGATCTCCACAGATATGGCCACTTGAAAATTTAGAGCAATTCTCAGTTTTTTCCATTTTACGGATGTTGGACCGGGCCCGTTAATCTTCAATTCATTCATTTTTCTGAATCTAATCGTCCAGACCTTTCCAACAAGCCCAAGAATGTCGAAATCGGACCAACCGTTCATGAGTTATGGCCATTTGGAAATTTTCTTTGCCGTCGCCACCAATTATTCTGAGATATAAGTTTTGTCTGTCTGTCCATAGTTTTTGTTCGATCTGTTTCAAACTTTCAGGCATTGAAGTGTATCAAAAACAAAGACATTTTTGTTCCGCCACTTTTTGATCTTGGTCTTGGCGGGCCTTTGAAAATTCAAAAAAATGGCCTTCCTTCCAATGGCTACTGTGCCCAAACCAGTCAACCGATTTCAGACTTTTGGATATCGTTGAAAAGGTATCAAGGTTAAAATTTTCCCATCCGCTCGATAGAGCCTCCATCGATTGAATCGAAAGAGTTTTTCAAAAG
>NW_022601408.1:940354-975479 GCF_009176505.1 Sitodiplosis mosellana
CTTTTGAAAAACTCTTTCGATTCAATCGATGGAGGCTCTATCGAGCGTATGGGAAAAATTAAACCCTGAAAGGTATTGAGGCCAGCTATCAAACGACACCTATTTCAAGTTAAAAGATTGCGATGTATAAACTAGTTAGACGAATGAGAAATTGGCAGATTGAAATCGTTCCGAAATGATTTTATAAAATTGATATCACACGTTTTGTGTTCGCTTTCGGCACGAGAATTGACTTTAGTAAAGTTTTTTTATTTGATAGACAGAGACAGTGGGAAAGAGAATGGGGGGGAACGAGAGAGAATAAAAAAAACCATCTTACTGGTGATGATAAAAGCACAAGTAAGTACACTGAGAGAAGGCAGGAAGGAAATATTCCAACCCTGTGTTGTAAATGTTGTCATTGCAGACGATTTTGTGAATTGTCCAACCATGGTTGGAATATTAATTGATAGCATTTCCACACTTGTCAAGTTCCAACCATGGTCCAAGAATGTCAACATTTACAACGCCGGATTGGAATATTCTCTTCCTGCCTTCTCTCAGTGTAGCAGTCATTCGTTAATACAAACGCTAAGAGAAACAACGTCAAAACTGAAATCACAATAATAATAACAATAATAATAATGTGTCATCGAATTATGAGCATTTTTGTGAGTTTTACCTCCGTTATTCCCGTTCTCGATTGGATTAGCCACCGTCTACGCATTATATTGTGAAAAGAAATGATTTCGAAATGTTTGAACTGAAAGTAGCGAAAATAAAGGGAAAAAAAATCTCCAAATATTTGCCGTTTTCGAATAAATACTCCGTCCTCACCATTCATTCTGACTGGCACCCTTATGGTTCGAAGTTTGCTTTTGTGAATGTGTGCGTTCATTTTTTTCCCTTCTTTCTTCCTCCAAAATTCGAACGATGACTTGAAATTTTTGTCACGCGATATGCTGTAGACGGAAAATGGAAAAAAAAAGTTTTCTTCATTTTTTATAATAAACGAGCACAGCTGCAATTAAACTGAAAGTTTAACATGTACTTGATAACATCGGTTACCTAAATGAATCAATCTCATAGGAAAAAAAATGATTGTTAGTAATTAAATATCAGAATATTGCATGTGGTTCAAACAATTCGCAAAACGCAAAAAAGGATTCACGCAATAACGAAAATACGCTTACATGATTCGTCGATCAAGCATTGCTCGTACTCATTCCAAGGCCTTCACGTTCCACTCAATGCGAAATGTTCAAAATTGATCACGTTATTTCTCATTTCATCGAGTTCGCACTGCTTCAATCATATTGTTGGCCGTTTAGCGAGTGTTCAGTTTTGCAATGCTAAATATGTGCATTTGGAAGAAAAGAAAAGAAAAGAAAGGAAAGCAGCAAGGATCAAGCGAATGTACATTTCCGCACCCCTGTCACACGTACATCCTTCATGTGGTTGCAAAGTGAAAATTCATTCAACACACAGCAGGCATCCACTGAGATTGAACAGTGCTAACGAGGAGAGGAATGGAATATGTGTGCACCTTACACTAAATTATAATAATTTAGGACAGCAAAACGAGTGAACGAGCGAACGAACGCAAGAGTGAAAATTCGTTCTTTCGTTCATTCGAAAGAAAATAATGGTAATATGCCATCCCATTCTATATCAAAGGCAGCGGCCAAATAGTATGCGAAGGGTTCAAATATATCTATTGTACAGTTCAGTTCAGTTCAGTGGCGTAGCCAGAAATATTTTTTCGGATAGTGAGTTCAAACCAAGGGGCAATCCACTCAAAAGTAATACGTAATACCTGCAAAGTAATACTGAAGTAATACTAGGTAATATTTACATTAGTATTACTTAAAGTATTACTTATACAAAGTATTAACTTTGAGTTGTTTGCCCCTCGGTTCAAACTGTTGTTGTTAAATCTATGAAAGATGCGAAATGATGCCGAGCAGTGAAAGCTGCTTTTTCGATTTTTCTTTTCAATTCGGTAACTTTCCCATTAATTTCATCTATTTCGAAGATTGGGGCTGTTCCCAAATCCCTCACAGCTACGCCACTGCTAATGTTCATAAATTACAAAACTCCTTGCAATTCCCAAATACAGACATTACAATGCGATAATTTCCAAGAAATCGCGCACAAAATTGCCAAAGAACAGCCGTACATATTGACCCACACAATATCTGACCGATTTTGAGGATAGAAGGCGGCACCAAAATTCAAAGTCGAAAAAAGAAACAAAATAAAAGTATGAAACGCATAAAACATTTTTTTTGTCAATAGTAAAAAGAATACGATGAATTTCCATGGTAAAACAGTTCGCGAAAAAGAACTTTTTAAAATGGAGCACGAAACGGGCGGTAAGAACCAGTGAACAATTCAAACAGAAAAATAAAATATCAGTCACTGCCAGAAAAATCCCACGTAGAAGTGTGTACGAATGAGTCAATCCCATTAAAAGTATAAAAACAGAGCGTTTTTCTCCCTGCTGTGCTTTTGCTGCCATTAACTTGGGCTGGCGTTTGGACTGGAGCTTGCATTGAATCGACTGTACCTGCAAATGTGTGCTGCATAACATTTAGTTCTCATTTGTTATAATCCGAAAATTTAAAAATAATATGCTTCTTCTAGTCTTTCTCTCGCGCCAAGTAAGCAATGCGCACCGGAATTCATTGGCACTAGAAGGCGCATTGGCACATAGTCAACTTCATATGTATTCATACTCACGCGCATACTTGCATTCAATCGCTTATTAGGTATTAGGTAACGGTGGAAATGTTTCCATGCAGAGTTTTTCCTCGGCATTTCCGCTGCTTCCATTGCCGTGCGTAAGAGTGTTGTATGTGCTTGCGAATATTTGTTATAAGCCGAAAAGAAATTTAATGGCTCATATTTGCATTTCATATCAATTCGTATATTACATACTGTAGGACATATACCGAAATGACTGCGGAACGTACATCAGCATCACTAATAATCATCAATAAATCCGTGTCGCAACTTGAGCCGGTGAAACATTTCAGCGGCAAGAAACGAATTTTTTTTTTTCAATTAATTTGAAAAAGAATGAATTTAAATTTTTATTATTTAAATACAGCACGTGCGGATCAAGGGTAAACCACATTTCTATAATGTTCCGCATCAATTTATACATATAATTACATACATGATTTCACTGGCTGGACTGCTCGTACGCTCATGTATCATTTATATATGTCATGTATCAAGCGAATTATCTATAAAAATTGTGTGTATTTGCGTAAAACTTTGGCAGTTTCAGGTCTCAGTTAAGTTCTACACACATCAGTAGATATTTAGATAAGAGTCAACATTGCGGGTGTTCACTGCTGAAGACTCAAATGCACAGCGGCCAATAACAACGCAAACTGCGAGTGTGCGGGAAAATGTTGGAGTGTACAAAATGAGAAAAATCACGCTGCGCTAGCTCAAAGAACACTCATTCTTATATTATAATACATAGCATCACGCTAGCATTTTCCCCCTTCCAACACATACAAAAATTCGGTTGTGCAGTTTGAGAAGCTATGTGCAGTTGTTGCATCACAAAGTGCATACATCTGTCCGTGCAAAAAAGTGAAGCAAAGAGACACTTATCTACAGCCGGAGTTGGAGCCATAAAACGAATGAGTTATATTGTGAATATATTCGAAATAAATCATGAATCGAATGAAAAACGCATAAAACTGAATATTAAAAGATATATAAGAGCGAACGTGATGTGATTTATTGCTGTTAAGTTTACAGCCAACGGCCAAAGAGAGAGAGAGAGAGAGAGAGAGAGAGAGAGAGAGAGAGAGAGAGAAAGAGAGAGAGAGAGAGAGAGAGAGAGAGAGAGAGATGTACAGGGAAAAGGCTCTTTTGTTTAAATACATATTTCCAACCACGAATTGTGTACTGCATAAATGCATACTTGCTGCTTAGTAAGATTAAATTAGATGAGTGATTGGACGTGTATCCAAACTGACGTAATTATATATGGAAACAAAGATTATCCGTGCGGTAATTATGTTGACCGATGTAATTATGCTACAACTTGAAAGTACTTCTACGATATTTCTTGTCTACGCGACGGTTCTGGTCTTGGACGATTATTAAGCCCTTGACCAAAACCCCCATTTTAATCCATACAATCCATTCAGAACAATGCTGACAAAAAGCAAAAATATCACTCGACTAAATACTATTTCACTAAAATCACAACATGTCATGCACGACAAAATAGTTGGTATTGTAGAATAGAAGCACTTAAATTGTCAAACAATTCTATCCAACTCGATGGCAGGTCTGTACAATGCTTGAAATGAATACAAATCGTTAAATGTTCACAACAAATATTTTTCGCTAACTCAAAATCGATGTTTATTTTATAATCTTTTTCACAGTTCCGATTGGCAAGCCAGTGACAACAATTGCTCACAACACATCGTCTAGTTCAATTTACATATCATGGAAACCACCGCCACCCGATACAATATTGGGCGAATTCCTTGGATATCGCATAACGTACCGCGTCCGCGACAGACACAATGATACAACTGAAGAGATTTACATAAGAGATAGCAGCGTCGAGGTGAGTACAAAACCGATGCAAATTGGAAATATAGCCAAATATTCCAGCTGAAAATAGGTTAACAAAGACAGCAACAATGAACATGCACAATTGGGGTCGGTTTTAATGCTAATACTCTTTCTTCAATATTAACCCTGATACCATTTGGTGTGTTCATAAGAAAAATAAAATGATTTAGAAAAGAAGTAGTAGCAGCAGCAGTAGATCGAAAATACTATCAGATCAAATTTTAATAGAAAATCGTTTCGCCTTCGTTTTTCAATCATTTAAAATTTCGCATGCATAATCGAAATGAATAAAATGTGCTCCACGATTCGAATTTTATTATTTGCATATCAAATTTTGAATTCGGAAGTAGTTTTACGAAAATTTCGATGGTATTTACTTTCGTTCCATTCTTCCGTGCATTTTCATTATTCGATGAAAAAATGGTATCCGATTTATGTACGAAATGTAAGTTTCATTCGTTTTTCTACTCTGTCTCACATTATTTTCATCTTTCATCTTTTCATGCTGAGCATTTTTTTTCTCCACGTTTTTATATTATATTTGCTTATGAAAAAAATCAATACTTATGCTAAAGATATTTCAATGGAAATTCGACGATGTAAAAAACTGCGCACCTATTTTCACATCTACCGAAGTGCGGAAAGAATAAAAAATAATCGAAGTCTTGATTTACTACTACATTCCATTCGCTGTTGTTCCGAACAATGCATTCAAAATTCGCGAACTTTACCGGGTTTTCTTTTCTTCTTCTTTTCATTCGTATTCCGCATTCAGTTGCATCCTCAGCTCATTTAAAGTACAATACAAGAAATATTAACTTAGTTATAACCATAGTGAGGATTGTGTCTTACAAGTGACATCAAGTGAGCAAATAAAGTTGCAATTATTCTAGTTTGAGTGATGCAGATGGTGTGTAACGGACTTGCGGCTTGTATGGAATGAATTCAATGCGAGTACACATTTAAATGAATTGTAACAATTTATTTGTCGCTTGGATTTGCACTCGAAACAGATCAGTGTACCATGATTATTTACACTTATAATTCTTCATACACAAGCAATTCATTTTTAAAAATCACGACTCGCATATTCAAAATGGAAATTTAGTTAATGAAGTTTAACACTTTGTTCGGATGATTAAATTAAATTCATGAAACTAAAGAGAATTGAACGAGTAAAGGTACTATTTCCTAGGCGGCCGATTTTGGTCGCCGATTCAAGAGGGCATTCGGAATTTTTGCTATAACTTTTGGGCCACTGAACGGATTTTAACAAAATTTACATCTTTCAAAAAATATAAAATTTGTTGCTAATAATAGTCAGATTTGAATATCTTTGTGAACTTTATTAAAACATGGTTATAATTTCATGAGGATAGTCGCAAATTTTCTAGAAGACATTACATTTTCAGCTGTACCTTAACATTTGGTGAATGAGTTTTGGTTTCCTTCTGTGCACATTTTTATAAAAGGAACATTAATCAGTAATGGAACAAATTCACGGATAGCATTATTTTAACTCGTGAAAACCGTAACAATGGCAGTATTTTCACCATTCCTTATTTATTTGTGTGGAATAAATCGAATTATTCACATCGAACGAAGTCTGGACATCATAGAAACATGTTTGCTATCCACAGATCAGGCAGTTAAAAACATTATAAATACATGTACACCATTAAAACAATAAACAAATGTCGAGATTTTCGTCATCTTTGTATGCAATACGCTTTCAAATTGTTTTCTGATATATTTTTCTCCTTACAATTTCATTTTGATGGGCAATAACGGCGACATTCAAAAGAACTATCATTATCAATACTATATTTGTAATGTACTTTGCACTTGACCATTTCTCTACCGTCATTTATACGTTCATTGCTGCCGAAGATAAGATCCGAATAAGCACCTCTTGTTCATTTTTATTTTTATGTTGTTCGCGCATATAAATGTCTTAGAAGATGACTGACGAAACTTTGCCACCAAATACAGAGTGCATGCGGGATAAATACAAACACATAGGGAAAACTCAATATATTCAGAAAAATCTTCTCGGGTTGTGTTCGTGCTGCCCGAGCTTCTACAGTTTACGCTGAATAATTTTTCGGAATCGTATTTTTGTGCAACGCTTCTCGTTACCTTTCTATTTAGTATGTAAATTGAAAAAGAAAACTTTCAGCAATATAATAAAACTCTAATTGTATTGAAGGTAACAAACCGTTGAATGCATTTTCGTGCAAATAGTTTGCCTTCACTACGAACATCTTTTGCACGATCCGAGTGCGCGTCTACAAGTCGTAAACATAGACCCAGCGAATATAAACAATGCAGTATTAAGTCATTGTTTTAGCATGTACTCGAAAGAGAGAAAGGATGGAAAAAAGCAAGTGAAAGCGCAAACGTATTTGTGAGCTTGTATATATGGATCATAGTGAGGGAGATGAGACTCGATTCAGATGTCAGCCAACGAAAAGATTTTTTTTTCATGGATGAATGTGATCTTATCCTTCGTACGTCTTCCACCTTTTTTGCAAAGAAGGAAATCATTTGGAAGTGAACACAATAAATTGCAAACGAGAATTTTTCTCAACTCCATCCTAGTCAGCACGACGGAGCATAGAGTGTAGATTTTAGAATGTTTGTGTGGAAATGCTCAGCATAAAGATATTCTCGGGCGCCTTTCCTTCATGTATAAAATGAATTCAATGGAACAGTTGATGCAATGCATTGAACAAGCGTGGAGTTCTATGTAAAATTGTGCGTTGCATAGAATTTTACACCTGTGACTGACAAAGAAGTCCTCAAAACTTTCGAAGAATCCCATTTGGGATAGCTTCATCTTTCATAAATTCAATTGTAGGTTAGATAATACATTAGATGTGAATGAAAGTTAAGACTTGATTATTTCGTTTTCTCTTTCATCTCACACTGAATTGCAATTTCCGTCAAGTTAGTTTATAAAATAAAGTGCACTATTCGAACTTTACACCTCGATGGCGGAGTAACAATGAATTCGTTCTTTTTTCGTTCGTTTTTTTTTCACCTACTAACAAAAATCCTTGGATTATGCTACATCCTGAATAGTACCTGTTATCACTTTCATCGACGATAAATTGACAGCCGGCATGCAAAAGTGCGACATATATTTTTTTCCCTTGAAAATCGTAAGAATGCGATTTTTAAGAACTGAGATTCTGCGGAAATGGCAGCGTTAGAGGCAACACAGTCTTTGAGAAAGTTCTTTGTCTGAGTGAGATGTTGAAATTCGTCAAACGTAGTATCGTACTATCTCTTTATTGAAAATTACGTTGTTTTACTTTTTCTCGCAGAAGTTATTTGTGCTTCTCTTACTTGTCAATCGACAGTAATCGTATATGTCTGGAATATTAAAGAAAACGAAAAGGTGAAATTATGAATAATGAACGAACAGCATCCCTAACAGCTTCTTCTTCTTCACACTGTCGCACACAATGGGCGCGGCCATATTGAAAATGTATACAGTATATTGAGTGCGTTTAATGATGCGTCAACATGCGCATATGTTATTCGATTTATCATCTTGTGCTACTGCTTAAATAAACACTATTACATTTTCGGCCGATAGAAATTTTTTCTAATTAAAATTGACACGTCGTAACATGTAACATTCGCCAAATCGCAAGAAACAAGAATTAAATCTTGCCAATGCAAATTCCGATAAAAAATCGTATCATTTTCTTCTAGCCGATAAAATTGTGTGCCGTGTTGTGCTCAGTCGTATTAACGTGACGATTATCGCGGCAGATAAAAACGGATAAAAAGACACCGCGAGCAACCAGTCGTGCTCGTTCGCATTTGGTCGCATTAACGTGACAATTCACGATAACTTTTGAGCAAAAATGATATTTTGAAAAATCGTGAACCATATTATTTCTATCGATTTCTATCGGCTTTTTTAGCACTACATGGAATGTAGGCTATTGTAGTTGTTTTTTTTTTCCTATGCTTCACACGGCTTCACATCGAGCTAAACCAATGCGCGCAAAATGACAGTGCGCTGACATATAATTAAACGCACCCATTTGTGAACATTATAACCAATATGGCAACTTACATGTATAGATGTGTTAGTTAAGAAGAAGAAGCAGTCACACTGCACCGTTCGCATACGGACGACGAACAGCGACGACATTGAAAACGAACATGCAAACTCACATCGTGCATCCCATGAAAAATGATGCATTGCAGGAAAATCGTTTTTGAAAAATGATGTTATCATGAGAACTGCATTCTTTTTTACAGACTTGATTTCGTATGTAATTTCGCAAATGAGTCTGTGAGAAAAAAAACCAAATCAATTCTAAAAGCAATTTCTACCGTATCATTTACAACGTGTATACATGACATAGTTGCAGCGTTGTTGTTGTTCTTCTCTTAACTCACACATTGTATAATTATTATTCAATTGTATTTTGCAGAGTCATGAGATACACAATCTCGAGACATATACACAATACCTTGTATCATTACAAGTATTCAATCCAGAGGGACCGGGACCCGCCACAACTGTCCTCGTGATGACTGACGAAGGGGGTAAGTAACTCTTTTTTTCTGCACTTTTAGCAAAGTTCAAATTTTTGTTCGAAAGCGATTAATATTGTTGGAGCATAGCGGACGACAGCTTGTGCGAGTGATGAAAGCGTATAATATATTAAGTTACGCTTATTATATAACGATGTGAATGGCCATTTCTCTTCTTCATTAAATTTGAAGAGAAAAAAAAACGTGCATTGGACTGGCCTATTCGTATTGCTATAGCAATATTGTCATTACTCTATAATGCGAAACCATGTGCGAAACCAATCAAGCATAATCAAATAAATCACATTTGATAACAATGTAAAATATTCTTCTCTTACTTTTGATTCGAAAATGCTTTAAACATTTATTTTTGTGGTTTTTGTTTGCAACGTAGTGCCACTAAACGAGCAAAGAATTAAAATAGTCATTTTTCCAATTCAAATCCTGCCCTTGTTCTCAGTTAGAGAAAAAAAACCGTTAGACTCTTGCTTCCATGCTATGGTAATTTCTTCGTTTTTGCTCGTAAGTACATGAAGCTCTCCGTGTTTGATAAATAAAACCACATGCTGATATTATCTCTGGCATAAAATGGTTCATATACAAATGCACCTATCCATTACCATTTTTTTTAGCTATTCATCTGAATAGTTTTGGCTTTATATCACACTAGCCATTCTTCAAGGGGTTGATATGTTAGCGATGTTATGATTACAACAGAGGTTCTAGAGTACCAAGTGTTATGTTTTTTGTTAATTTCCAATTCTGGTTGGAGATAATTTTTATGCGTTCAAATGTCGAAAGATTTTCGTGACAGTATGGTTTAATGTTGTCTCCACAATTTTTACACCGAGTATAAGTATGCAGCAAATGATCTGATGTGGTTCAGTTTTTAAAACTCCGGACCCTGCCTTCAGAATCGCTTAGTGGGAAATTTGAAGGAATTAGCATGAATCGTCAGACAGCAAACAACGTTTATATATCAAGTGAATGCATGGAAAATCCTAAAGAAAAGTCGGTTCTTTGTATTTGAACGGAAAATAGCAACAACGTAATGAGAAAAGAAAAACTCGAACAAAAACACGTAGGAAATTGCAGCAGTATGCGTGTTCCTCTCGAGAGCATCTAGTTCAAAAGATAAAAAAAAAATAACACATTTTCTGATGTGTCACTTTTCGTTCGGACGCTTATTCGTAAATATTGCATTGGTTTAGTTTTTATTATTGCTTTTTTCATCATCATCTTTATGCTCACCGATATGTGGTACATGGACAGCAAATGGTGAAAAATGGTTCTTGGTTCATTTTAAATACTATCGTTTCCATGTAAGATGAGTATCTATCGCAATGAGTATCTATCGCAAATGCATGTGTAATATATGAACTGCTGAGAATAATAGACTGACGATAGCAGGCTTTTCACAAAAGCGGGATAAAAATCTATTTTTCGCAAAAGAGACATTTCAAAAGGTTGCAAGCAAGAGAGAAGTATATTGTTGTTGTAATGACGGCTTTAAAATTCAAAATGCGACAAAATAAAATGTTCCGTTTGCGTGCAACCTTTTGAAATGTCTCTTTTGCAAAAAACCAGCCTCTCTGATCGTCTGTACAAATAGATAGGAAACGTCAAACAAGAACAATAAAGCGTCACCTGGCGACTGGTTGGAGAAATAGAGAATCATGCACATAGTTTGCTGTAACAAGTATGCGTCTGTGTAAGTGCGTCTGTGTTAGTTCAAACGTTTAAAGTATGACACGTTGCACTTAGTCCCCAGGTGCCGCTGTATTGTTTACTATTTTCATAATCATAAAGGTTGCGAAAAACAAATTTTTATCCCGCTTTTGTGAAAAGTCTGCTATCGTCAGTCTATTATTCTCAGCAGTTCATATGTCGTACGGTTCAAATGATTCTGTACTTACAAAGAGTAAATTTGATTAAGCTAAACGTATTCGCCAGTTTGCCGTATGCTTGAACCGAACCAAAATAGCTTTTTCAGCGTGCTAGTCGACCACTTTTGGTGTGAAACAATCTCAACGACTGTTTACATAACGTTTTGTTCGTTGCAGCTACATATAAAAATTAGAAGAAGTACTCAACACTGGGAGAGTTAGATAGAGCGAGGGAGCGGGTGAGGAAGAAAAGAGAGTGAGAGAGTGGAAAAAAAAGAACGAGAAGAGAACAAATAGCAGAGATTGCTGTAAGCTAAAACAGACTTACCATCAGAAAAGGATTTTTTTACAAAAATCGATAGCGATAAAAATGGTGGCGAAAGGCATATTCCATAAGTTTTTGCTGTTAAAGCAACCACACTGCAACCATGTGAACCTTGCTGATATGTGTGGTGTGCAACGTTGCACCATCTGCGGAAATGTGTTTCAGCAATTTTTTTGACATGTTTGTTCCTTCGCCACGTTTATCTGTTTTTTCCTCTGCTCCAATCCTTTGTTTTTGTTTGATTGCTTTCATGGGGTTATTTAAAAATCCATCCATCATTTTAAATCCATCGACGATAAATGTGAAATGTATAAGAAATTATTCAACAAAAAATGAGGGGATGCAAAACAGACACATTTCCTTAATCATATAAAATTTAGATGGTTTTTGGGAGTGACTACTTTTGAATTATATCGTATTTTTTTGCAACAAAAAAAGTGCAAATTTATTTGTAAGATCGCTGGTATTGAACCACAAAAGCCATCGACACACTCGCATTTAATAATTGTTGATCTCAATACGATAATTGACTATTGTTGACTATTTTTTCGTGGTTGTTTTTATCTCACATAATGATTCAAAGAGATGAAACGATCCAGAACGAGAGGTTCATGCCTTGATACCAACACTGTGAATATCGATTTCGAGTAGTACCGATCCGCTGTTTGAACTGCTTTAGCTGTTTTCACATACGATATGCACATCCGTGTACGATTGGTTGACTGTGATTGCTTCTTCTTTTTCACACTAAGGACGCCGCCATTGTTGTAAAAATGTTGAGAAATGAGTGCGTTTAATGAAATGCCAATATCCGCGTAAGGTTATACTGAATAAAAATATTTTTGAAATTCGTATCAAATTGGTATAAATAAATATATTTTTAATGGATAATTTGGTGTTGAAAAAATGTTTATTCACAATAAAGAACGAATTTCGAAAAAATATCCATTTAGTATAGACCTACACGGATGTTGGCATTTAAATACACTGATTTCTCAACATTTTCATAACAATAGCGACGTTCATAATGGGAAAAAGAAGAAGCAGTATCATCAACAAAAATTGTATTGGTTTGCATACGGATGGATATGCTTGACACAAAGAGAGCATAGCAATACATTTAATATGACGTTTAGACTCGGATACCATATTAGACTTTCACATAAAATGATTTTATTTTATGTTCAAAGCGCAAAAGTTTATGATACTATTTTTTTCCACTTGTCACACTGTTTACACATTTTTGCCCTTTCCCACGTAAGCATGTGCTTTGTAAAATTAAAGTTAACCATAGAAAAAACTAAATGTGAGTATTAACATCTAGTCCATTTTTGCTTGTACACGTAGCTGCATCACTTTGTGCCTTACAATGTATTCAAGATCAAAGCTTTTATGCTGCATGGAGGATGGAGGTGTAATCGAAAAATCGAACCAACCAATGTTCCTTAAATGAGATTGTATACATATACACTCGTTTCGAGCCTTTGGTACCAGTTTAGAACATGCATATGATAAAACGCTTTCCAAAAGAAATGCTATTATGAATATGCAGAGTATTACAAAACAAGGATGGCTCCTTGACAGTGCTTACGTTATTAAGATTCTTGCAGCAGTATTTTCCTTTGTATATATCATCAGTTTTTGCACATTTATTTTCCTCGAACATTGCCGTAAATGTCATTATGTAGGCCCCAATGGTTCGTATGTATGTCACATACAACAAAAACAAAGCATTCAACCTTTGAGCTTTGTGGTATTTCATATTTTCACAGCTTTGTGTCTAGACATGATGACTCTTGTCTCAACTCATGATGATATCAATACATAATACAATCACAATCAGCTTTACATTATTCCCATGCAGAAAAATCAAAGAAATCATATATACAATGGAGTGTCCGCAATCAATTATGATTATAGGCGGACATTTAGACCCCTGCCAGCACCCATGTGTATCGAACTCAAACAGAAAATGATAGTGTGTTCTTGTGACGAAAGTACACCTAGTGCTGAACGAGACTGGGATATTACCTTCGTAAAAATATTTGAAATTAGAGCTAAAATGATTTTAACGCCAAAAGTGCAACTTCACACATTGGAATCTTTGTTAACATATAATTGGTATTAGGGCTGTTCTGTATTTGTTTTCGGCACAAAAATTCACCTCAAAAAGAGTTTGTTTTTTCATTTAATAAGTAAAGCAAAAAGCGAGAAACCACTCCAATTGAATACAATGTCGAAAAAGTGAAAGAATTGCCGAGAAAGCTGTCGACAATCAAAACCAAGCCAGTTTGTTATTAATGAAGGTTGCACCTCAAACGCCCGCTGTTCAATTCAATTGAAAATGATTAGCCGGACTTTTCTTCGCTTTCTTCACGCTCTTTCTTTTTCTGACGTCTCATCCTTATTTTCGGTCTCAAAAGGTTTTCGTCTTGGCATGTGTCTAATGTGCTGTTGATGGACGCATTCCATTCGACCGATAGTAACGAACATCGTATTTGCGAAGCGGCAAATTCCAACATTGACTTTTGATCGTTAGATGGATTGATTTGGATTTTTGAAAAATAATTGAAGGATATAATTTGCTCATAGCCGAGCATTTTTCGAAGCATTACGTCGTAAGTCAAGTTAAATGAATGGCTCGGCTCACGAAACAATGGAGCATTCTGGCACAAAAATAATGAAACACCGTCTCGGGCACGACAACATGAATGGACCGGGACCCGCTTGGATCAATATTTAATGAATAGGCGTCTCGCTCGAGTGTCAATGTGCAAATTTTCTGTCGTTTCTTTGTGTGTTTTTTCTCTCTTTTCGTTGCTTTGTTCGTGTTCTTCGGTTTAATTAAGAGAATAACGAAAAAAAAATTCAAGGCACACACCAAGCTATGGAATCAATTCTATCTTTTATTTCAATGTCTACTTGTTACTTCACATTGTTTTTGCTAAATCTCAATATCCAATTACTTAGGAGCATACAGAAGCGTTGCAAGCGAATCTATTGTTGATTATGTATGTATGTAACGTTTATAATAACAATAATAATGAAAATTCGTATGGCTGCAAGGTTCTATGGTGCCCATACACAGACAAACCACCACCACCAAAATCATCAAAACGAGATATCATGACAAAATACGAATACTAAATAATATCGCCATGAATATTGCTGTTCATTGAATAACACGCTTTGTCTTGACTTTGTAGTTCAGTTGAGGAGCCGCGGCGTTTGCTCGTTGATTCCTTTTTGCTTCGAGTGTTGATTGGTATTTGAGACTGAGCGCACATTTCCAAAAAAAAAACAAACTAGTAATTCAGCAGACGGTAACGCAATTCTCGACCCGTTTACGCGTAGCGAATGATTTTTGCCATTGATGCGGCATGAAAAGTCAGAGTGTATATTGCACCATTCCGTGTGTCTGCTAAACAGAAACCAATTTGTCATTGCTGCGTTATTGACTTGATTACAACCATAATATATCCTTTGTCATATTTCGTAAATATTTCCAAATTTATTTTCATTTTGGCGAAAAAAAAACTTGCCATATTGTAGACTAAACAAGGCAAATTTCAAAGACGAACGAAAAAATTTTCCGAAAACGTAATAAAGTATAGCGTTGATAAATGAGATAAGTATTGCATGCGATCAATTTTTATTTATCACGTTTCCCTCTGTTCTTAAACGTCGTTGTTGCTGCAAAGTTTTTATAACGCATTTTTCATGGAGAAATTTTCTAAATCACCTTTCTCCACAAAATTTATTCATAACACTTTCACTCGTTGAACTCCACATTTTTACACAATATTACAACGATTTTGCACAGAACAGATTCCAATCCGCATTTTATTGACTTACTAGCCGACACAGCGGTAGGTACTTTGGCATGGGCACAAAATCAGCTCCCAGCAGAATAACTTAACGTTACATGAATTATTATTAAAATCGAAAAATCAAAATTAAAACTAAAATGCTGCTGCATTCTACTGCGTCACAGCCACGTATGTATTGAACCCATCGAAGTGTATTTGAAGCTAACGATCCAGTAGAAATATGTCGGGAGTGTATCCATTGAACAGGTCAAAAATACCTGAAATCACAAACAACAATGTAAAATAACAACATTTTCCGTTCCATCTTTACATGCCAATCAAAATATTAACTTTGTATAAGATGCATTTTGCAGCCACTGTATCACGATGCCAAACTGTTTTTAGTCCTGTTGGACGCTGATTTGACGCGTTGCTCTGTTATAAATGGGCCTCCGCCTCTTCGAAAGAAAGATGGGTTAGATCTTCGACGTATGTGGCTTCATCTTCTTTTTGTGCAGCAGCATTCTCTGTTTCAACGTTTGATTCAATGATTGATCGCCAGTTTTTCCCGTATACTTTAACCTTAGACAGCAACTGATTGTTCAATTGTTGATTTGGATTTTCTGCTGCGTTTCCTAAACCTGCTTTAGGTTTTGGTCGCAGTTTCCCACATCTAAATACATGCAATATTAATGAATAAACGATATTTTATTCAATTTGTTCAACAACAATTTCATCGATGAAGATCCTCGCGGTGGCTTTCATATTAATGCATTCAAACAATATTTCAAATTCACTAAACTGAACAATTTTTGTATTATAAATGTAATACAATGCAAAGTTACAATGCCAAAAATGCCCACAGCAAACTCAAATGTTTGATCTGATAAAACAGATTCAAAGTACACTTCCCCGGTTGAATTAAGACCTTTCCATCTCTGAAAATAAATATTGATGCTACTATATTCAATCGGACTCATCTAGTATTTCCACATTGTTTCAAGAAAAATGCTCTTTGTAAATATGTCTCAGTAAATAGCATCATCAATTAATCGGTAACAAAAAAAAATCTATCTGTAGGTGTATTAAGCTAAAGTAATGAGGAGAAATCTTGCGATTTAGCTGAATCGAAATGAAACGGAAAAGAACTGGACTAATAAATTGCCCCATTTTACAGAACTTTTTTTCGCTGCATCTTCATTTTCTGTCCATGAATAGATATTATATGAAAAATTCTCATTATTATTCATCGCAATATCAATAATAATTTATTTTTTGCTCCTTTTATTCGCTTCGCATGTTTGTTTTGTCTTCATTATCATGTCGTAGCATGGTATCGCAGATTTACTTTCATATCGCTTCATGGAAGGGTCATTTATCTTCTCTTCTCAATGCTTTGTGTTGCTTGTTTGATCCGGCTGGAAAAAAAGGAAGAAAAAAATGTACTCCAACACATCATCATACATCGAACGGAGAAAGAATCCATAGACCCAGCATCAGCACTGCGCCACTATAATCGACTACCTCGATTTAATGAGAATGATTCTATTCACCATTTTCTTGAAATAACTTTCCATCATTTCGGAATGAGTATCATTAATATTTTTTGCTCGGTCTTCATTTTCGATTGCATACGATTCATATTGTCATATTTTCTTAGATATAAAATGCTAAATAGTCATCATTTTGTCTGTAATGATAATAATAATAATATGAGAAAATAAAAGAAAAATCTTATACTCAAAAAGAATTTAAAAAAGGGAAACAAAACGGACAAAGATGGAAGCAAACACCGAAGAAGAAGTGCTTCTAGACATACAACACACAAAAAATTGGATGGCGCAGACCTCATTCAATCATTTTATTCCTTGAGCATTTTTGTTCCATCATCCGCTTTTTTCCCCATTTTACCAATTGTTTTCATCTTGCCCCGTCAGTTGAGTTCGCGCTACGTCTTAAGCACACTTGACAAAGGGAACGTTCCGATTGATACAAAAAGTCATCGTCATTATCATTAAATAATTGCAAAGATTGTTTCGGGCAAATTGTTTTAAATTTATGATACGAAGTATGAAGAGACCAAGTGATTTTATGGTGCTTGTACATTTCCATTTGCAACAAAATATTAGCTTAAGATGGGACAACAAGAAATATACGGTCACAACTAAAAATGGGCTCATTAACCACTGAATAGCCGAATTAATTTCCATGCTATTTCAAGTTGAATTCAGCATGCGAATTGTACCACGTAAATTCCAAGTGACTACAAATTGGCGTGCGCTGTAAGCGCTAACATAAAATAAAATGGATTGCTTAGTTCGGAGAGTAAGAAATCGTATCACAATTTGCGCTTCATCTAATTGCGTCCATAAGCGATAATCGTGCACCATTCAAAATGCTTTCAGAATGTTAGCTGATAACACCTCTGCAAGCTCGAGCTCTTGTGGGTGGAGCAGTGTGCAGCCTTCACCGTACACAATGACAGTTCATTCGGATGTACAAATGTTTCTCCAAATTAAGTATATTTACCGTTTCTCCTTAAATGTTTATTTTAATGATTATTTTTTTCCTCCTTGGATGGCGTCGTTCATAATTAATTAGAAAAAAAAGTAATTAGACAAAGGTAAAACATCCTTGTTGTCGATGTATATGTTTGCTAAGAATTTACACTACAATTCTCATTTGATATATATCGCATGACCCCACAATTGTGTAATATTCTGTTTCCCCTCTTTAGCTTCGAAGACATCGCGTCTATAGAATCTACGGAGCAAATATGAAGACACATTTTTTCAATTCTAACTTCAGTTCAAACATTTTTCTCAAATTGGAATTGGTTTCTTAGTTCACTAAAGAGTTCAATCATTCATTGAATCCGATACAAACAGTGGTTCATCGATGTTGTGTGTCAAGTGGTAAAAAAACATACATCAAAAACTGTAATTGTTTTTTAACAAGAAAAAATATTGGAACGATGCTGAAACTAACCAAAAGTATTATCTTCAATATTAAATGATCATTGACGTGGTTCTAGCAAACTATTTCAGAGCTATTTACATAAACTGCTTTATTACATTCGTGCGTTTTATGTTTTGTGTGCTCCGGAAAGTGCTTTAATGTGTGTATTTTGTTGGTATATAAGCTTGAGTAGCTCACAAGTTGTGGGTCACAATAAACCCACAAGCATAAAACAGAACGAAAATAATCATGTCATCAAATGCAAAAGGGGAAAAATATACCAGCAGAGTATGGTGAGGGTGTCAGATGCCGATTTCAACATGAAAATGCGCCTTCGATAGTGCATCTCTTAAAACCCAAAAAAATGAAAAGAGGGGAAACTTAAAACACACTTTTTCAGTCGGATTCGGTCTATCTAACTCGTGAACTATCGAAATTTCAAAACAAAATAATACGGCAATCGTTGCGCCACTAGTACTCAAAATTCAATTTGTACTAAGATGTCGTCAGCTTGACGAACAAGAAAATCAAAAGCTTCACGAACACAAACAGTACTGGAGATTTTCACTTCCAGATCTTATTGGATCTGGTTGAATAAACAAATTTCGCAGAATGTAGCTTTGGCCTTACCATCAGCTGAGTACTGTGAATGCTACTCAATATTTTATATGAAAGTAAGTCATTTAAAAGTTGAATCCTGTGAATATATTGTATTCTAAAAACTGGATAAGTACGTTGTGCATGTCCATGTGCTTTGGTTATCTGAAACGTTGGTTGGAATATTTCACCAAAATTATTGCCATGTATGAGTTTTTATGGGAATTTCGTCACCAGGGCTAACGAAAATTTGCGAAAAATATTCATTTTATATATATATATATATATGTAAATGTTTGCGTACATCTAGATAAATGTCAATGGTCTGAACGCAGAATAACCGAAAAAAAATCGTTATTCATGTATTCATGGCATGTATTACGGAAAAAGCTGACAAAGTGGTGGCTTCAATTAGAGAATCAAAATAACAATATAAAACACTGACATACGTAGAAGGTACTTCTGTAAGACAAAGCCACCAAACAGATGACTTTAATTAAATTTTGCATGTTCCTTTGTTGTTTATGCACTACTTCAGTATTGTATGCTCCACTCACTTCTTGTTTTTGCGCCTGTCTTTATATCCAATGTTCAACAGACGAAACAAAGACTTAAGGGCATTGCCGTGGCACGGCTAAATTTCGATAAAATCGACCAAAGCTCGCAGAATGACGAAAAAAGGAGAAAGAAAAAATCGCAAAGAAAACAGATACTGACAAAAAAGCAAAATCACAATTGATCCCAGAGAACAGAGAATACATAAGATTAAGTGAATGTAAATATATACACAACGGTAAAGACATTACTATATATGTATAGCCTTCAAAACGGCACGCACATAAAAGTAACCTTTGTATATACAATTATGTTGTCTGTGGTACTGATTTCACGATGACGAAAATTTGTTACAGTTGAAAGAAAATTGAAAGAATTGTAAGTCGAAAAGGGATGGGGAGGGAAGCGAAGCGTGCGCGAGAAATACTCATGTAATTTGGCGATGCGAAGTACACATCGTGAGCAATGCAAGATCGGTGAAAGTTTAACAGGAAAAATCATTCATCACGAGAACAAAGCTTGGTCAATCTAAGCGTAAGCACATATGTTTCTGGCACATACACACACTCACACATATACGCCATTCAAAACCAGACGACGCCATAAACCACAAACCCGACCAAAATAAATGGCACTAATATTTATTTTGTGTTAGTCATTTTTCGAGTTGTGTTGGTACGGAGTGAAGTGAAAAGAATAAAAGAATAAATTTAACAGGGAACTAACCATTTCACTGTGGAAACGTAACCACAAAATAACAAATCTTCAACATGGTTTGGGTAAGTAGAAACCATTTGCAAAGCATCGTACCGAATCGTATCGTGTGCGCGTCTGACTGTTGCATTGCATTTGGTGAACCCTACAATGCCATTGGAGACAATCAAACTGGAAATCATTACTACACTTGACGGATGAAGGGGAGGGGAGCTCCACAGAATAAAGGGGCTATGGAATAAGAAAAAAAAATGGAAAAGTACGAAACAGCGATTGTGTGCTGAAGCGGAAGTGAAAATTGTTATCAGGTTTAAAAACTTTCTGAATGACATATGGCCGTTCCTTTGTGTAGTAGCTACTACAAAGCGATAAATTCGATATCTTGAAATTTCTCGCTAATAAACCGAAGGATCTGAATTTCAAGGATTTTTCGTGACATTTAATGAAGCCTGCTTGATGCGCAGCATTTTGTGAGCCCAAGAAATATGCAGCGTACACACAAAGATTACTACATAGCACAATGCGACTATTAGTCAAATGTACTATATCACGACGAATGCATTCATATTAAACCAAGCAGTCCGAGTCAATCCAACACAGAAAATCAAAACGTTTCGAAAAATTTCTGTATATGGCCCTTGGATCTGCGCACTATGTGTAGCATAACTACTCCAGATAAATGTGCACTTCAAGAATTTCTATGATAGCGTTCATATTCAAAAGCACTGCACCAAGAATACAATTCTTCAAAATTAACGGTATACGAGCATATAACTCATTGAAACCACCCGTCAACTGACATTGGCAAAAGTAGCAAAGCATATGGCAATATTTGTATGATTGAGACTCAATCATTGAGTTCATCTTAGTGCAAACGCGAAGCACTGAATGGAAAGTAATGTTGCCTACACTGTAGGCCCTACAGTACAAAAGTACAAAATAGCGATATGAATCTACGCATTCGTATATCAAAACGAATTGAAGTTTATAAGCGAAAAAGAGGCGATGTTTTTGCTCTTACGAAGCAGAAAAATGGCATAGAAATCTTTCCGGGAAAAAAGTTTTCGGGACCAATTCCTATTGACACGGTGTGTACGGAAAAGTAATATATGGTTGGTAATATACGGATTCTTGACTACGAAATTTCACGCTTTCTTATTTACTCATTTTAAGGATGAAGTGAACTTGATCCTGTTGTTTATTGCTGTTTGACCAAATTCTCAGGAATATAACGAGCTCAAAGAAAAGCATGAAAGCAAAGAAAAAACAAAATTTTCCGAAAACACGTAAGATAAATTGTAAAAGTTCTCTTTCAATTTTCTTATGTTTTATATGACGTGTCTCGGGATAATTGCGATTCGTGCTTTTCTGAGATTTTTTTGACAATTTTCTTCAACAGAAACATGAATTTTTCTGCCAAAGTCAAGTATTTCTTTGCAAAATTTCAAAATTTCAAAAATCAGTATAAAATCAGTACGAAGGTTAAAAATATCAGTTTTCGGTAAAAATCAGTATCGAACAAAAAAATTGGCCAAAAATCAGTATAGTACTGATAAAATCAGTACACATGGTAACATTAGGCGATATTCATTTCTATTTCCATGCAATCACTGCACGTTAAAATATAAAAAGTTATTAGAATACAAAGTAAAAAAATAGATTCAATTAGCTTTACACATTTGTCATAAAAGATCGCCATAATTTCAGCTCCTAATGCAAAGAACCTGAAACCTTTTCATGCTTTTTGACAGATGTACTAAATTGAATGTTTTCTGTGTCGTTATCTGTCGTCGGTGATACTAATATCTTGGTAATGGTTTTTGTCAAACTTAACGCTCCGTTCTCTCACTCAACCGACGTTGAAAGGTCGCGTTCAGTGTCGGTATTGATCGATGAAATGTACTAAACACGTGATTGTGTATTACGATTATGAGTTGTATGGAAAAAAAATTCACTTTCAATTGAAAATGTGAGATTTGATGTCTACAAAGAGACAAAAGAATGATTTGCCATTCATTATTGTGTACTAGGGTTTTTTTTTCAGATAATTTTCGGCTTTTTTTAAAACAAAGTTGCAACACTTGAAATTGGTCGTGCTGTGTTTTAAACTTGATGATGACAATTTTTTCACTCTTATGTTTTGTGCATTTTGCATGCCAATAGTCGGAAAAACGGTGATTTTCTTTTCTAAATTGGTTTATGAATGAAAAAGTGATTTTGTATAAAATTGGATAAACAATAAATGAAATCTTCATCTGACCCGTACGACAAGATATTAGTATCACCGACAACAGATGACGACACAGAAAACATTCAATTTAGTACATCTGTCAAAAAGCACGATTCTTTGCTATAGCAGGTTTCAAACTCTTTGCATCTCTTTAAATAGATGTTAATACTCAGATGCTATCATATAAACCTGCCAACGGAAAATTTCACAACAACTAAAAATCGAAAAAAAAAAATTTGAATTGTCTTTAATTCTGATAAAGTGTTTGACATAACTACGTCGAAATTCGCGTTCCTATTCTAGTTGCGATTTTTTTCAAATGTTTGAAGGAATTTTTCATTAGAACCAATTCAATTTGAGTATGGACAATTGGACAATGAGAAAATCATTCACAGCAACCATTCCAAATGGATCAAATAAAATTTACTTTCTAGTTATGCTTTGCTGAGTTGGGAAATTCAAAAAAATTCTTTCTCTTACGTCTTCATCCATGTTTCGAATTTGACGTCTTTGAACGCTTGTTTTGCGTGCAATGCACGTAAGTATGAGTACAAACACAAATAAAAAACTCACATCACTCATTTCCCAAATAAAAAAAGAGAGGAAAAAATGATCAAAAGAAAGATTCGCCCATTCGTGGTGATGAACGAAACAAGAAGTATATAGAACAAATACACAGGCAAAATTGTTCACAGTATCAATCCGTATCTGTCGATGATATTAATGCATTCGTGTGCAAAAAGGTGAACTGAACATACTCGAAGAAAGATGTTACATTTGCTTGAAATGTGCCAACGTCGAAAATATGCTTACGTTTTACCCAGCTGTGAAAACTGAAAATTCAATGCACAAAAGTTTGCCCTTTCCTTTTGAAACGTCTTTTGTTTCTTTTTATTTGCGTGACGCGTCTACATCTATATTTGTGTGGATTGCATTTATTTTTCCCACCATACGAGATCACAAAATAAACTGTAATGATTACCCGTAAGATAGCTAGAGCTCTGTGTAATTGCACACCAATTCACCGATACATAGCTTCTGTTCAAAGTCTTTGCTTACCAATAATTTGCGCACTGTGCAAAAACCAAGGCAAAAACTGGCATTCTTTATGGGTGTGTACCTTAGTCTTTATAATAATGCAAGGTTGATGATATTTGTACGTACAGTAAATTTCGTACATAGCTCTTGTTTTTATTCTTGGAAAGACTATGCGTAGGTAGGTATGCATGGAAACAGGGCCTTTGATAAGATTATCGACTCGATTATATCGAGTTTTAGAGAAAATTTATTTAAACGTATTTTGGCTTATTGTAATGACAAGACAAGGTGACGCGCACTTAAGCTATTGCTCATGTACCGCGTACTTAAGTACTTATTTATCAGTAGACTTATCATGTCATTTCTAGTGTCAATTATTTGTTGTTGATGATATCAGCATCAATTCTAAAGAACATTTAAAGCTAGCGACCAGTACTACACGCAAACTTTATCAAGTGTCATGAACTAAACACAATTTAAGTTAGGAACAGCACGTTAACTAAAAGTACGTGGCACTTAAACGTGGATTTAAACGAATTCGCTGCTGTATGTTTATTCTTCAAAAATAAGCGTTTATCTGCATATTGGCGGATATCGGCTACATCGGTCTCTATTGTTCTATATTTTTATGTTGAATTCACATTAAATGTACACGATTGACACGAATATTCAATTTATTTCACACCGATATACCAATGAATAGCGATGAAAACCAATAACATAGATAATAGCGTACGACCAATTGATATTTTCCCCTGGATTTATGACATTTCGTTAAACCCTATCGCAAACCGGGATAAACAATACATGTAATGGTTGACATATACAAATGCGATAGAATTAATCGCAAATCTGATCATCTACTCAGCACTGTTAGATATAGGGTAGGGTGGGGTAATTCGCCGGGTGGGGTAAATCGCCGCACCGGCCTTTTCTCGAAAACGGCAATACATATACAAAAAGTTCCAGTGTCATTTTGAAGAGCAATTAATTCCCGATATTTGGATATATAATTCGATATTTTTCATTTGAGTACAGGCTCTGTACAGGCACAAACATGTTTTGCACTAGTGCTGAGTTCATTTTTCGGATCCACAGAATTTCAGCTTTGACCATTAAAATTTAATATTTTTTTAAAACGGGTTGATGTATTTTGTAGCTTATCACCAGCTCTTTCTTATGGATATAAATTTGTTTTGGAATTTTTTAATATTTGTGGTTAAATCGAGCTTCAAACAGAAATAGTGAGGGTGGGGTAAATCGCCGCACAAACATATGGGGTAAATCGCCGCACCTCATTTTTGCGTTTTACCGCTAATTGGTCACTCTAAACACATATCTGTGAATGTAGCAATGTAGATGGACTTTATACCGGTCAATCAAAATTTTCAGATCTCAAAAATATTATTTTTTGACGGAGTTATGTCCAAAACTGTGATATGCTTATGGCGTCATCCGAGTCTGCGTTCGCATTTCTTGTGCGCGGTATAACTTAAACAATTGTCAAGATAATTAAGATCCGAAAACGGCAGAAGTTTTGGCATGTTGAGGCAAAGCCTCGGATTGATTTTGATATTCCAATGCTGCAACATGAGCCTCAGACTGATAACCCTAGAAATGGTATTTTTGTTTGAACAAGCCGATAAATAAACCACTCAAAACTGCTTATAACTCATATCTGTGAATGGAACAATGTAAATGGGAACTATTCCTATCGACAGAAAGTTTCAGATCTCAAAAATACCCTATTTTGACTGATATACGTTCAAAATTGTTAACATTTAATGGGTATGTTTCATCATTTTTGGGTACCAGTTTTCTTTTATTTTTTGAGAGTCATGAAACGTTCAAATCAGTCAACCGATGGTTGAAATTGTTTATATTCGAATGTCTAAAGATAATTTAATCATAGAATAAAAAATTTCTCAAAGATGAACTTATAAAACGCACTGAAAATACGGCTGCGGCGATTTACCCCACAAATCACGGTAGTGCCCGAAGGGCAATACCGGACCCCAAAAGAGATCATATCAAAAAAATTTCTTCTATAAAAGTTAGGTATTGACTCAAGCTAAATAATGAAACCAAAATTTCCTGAATTTTTTTTCAATTTTAATGGAAATATTAAACCAAGAAAAAAAGTGCGGCGATTTACCCCACCCGACTCTATAGTTTATCCCGGTTTGCGATGACATTTAGAGGTAATGTTTTCTCCATGTAGTTTTTCGGGAAAAAGCATGTGTTTCGAAAACATCGGTGATGGCAAAAAAATGACAAATTCAACCAAAAACCCTAAAAAAAGAACGCGAATGTAAAAAAACACAGAAAGTGTGGGAAAGAACAATGTGAAAATTTGGGGTGAAACTCTTGTTTAGGTAAACAGAAATAAACTTCGACATTGTTAGCAAAATGTAACGAATGAAATACCAAATAAAAGCTGACACAATTCAATTTTATTTTTATGGCCTCTTAAACATCTGGTTACTTTACAACCAGCACGTGAGAAAAGGTTAAAGAAGCCCAGATTATAAAATTCAAATTTGTTTGAATCCAGTCCAATTTTCTGTTTGGTTGTTAACCATCAGGTTTTAGATTAATCACTGTATTGCTGTAAAAGTTGTATTCTTTTAACTGAACTTTCTTGAACTAAGGGGCGAGCTACTGATGAAATTCCGGAAAACTATTGACATACCTCTGAATTGTTTTTGTTGTTATTGAAAACGATTATAGTTATTTAAGTAGTATCAGTCATTTGTATCGGTACAAATGGCCCAGTCTGGCGTTGAACGAGTTATTTTTGTTGACAGATTAATACGATATTTCATGTAAATCCATATATCAACGTATGGTACTGCAGAAAATACGCATTTATTCAGAGGTAATGAATTTCCCAATATTTTACCCCTTGTCTTGAACTCACAAAAATATATCATACATTCTTTTCCGAAATTTATTTGTTAGCTGTTTTTGAACAGACATTCATTGAGATCAATGCTTTCAATAGGTCAACTACAGTATTAGAAATAGCTTCACTCTATTTTTTGTAAAAATTTCGTCTTTCAAATGCGATTGATGTTATCCAAGTTCCACCTCCATCTACCACTTCCCGTGCTTATAAATCCATCGCCTACATAAATTTTAAATATTTGCGAAGTTTTCAAGGCACTGTTACCTTTTCTATTAAAATCCCCCATTTATCGAAACAGGAGCACATCGAGTTGTGCGTCTACAAATACAAGATTGTATGGAATAAATTGCTTGTTGCTCAGCACCTTAATGCGAATGAGAAATCATAAAATTATTTCTTGAGATAGTCGATGCTTGAATCACAAACAGTAAAAAAAATTTCATCACCTAGAATATCTTGTGCGCTCGCGTATGAAACGAAAGCGTAACAGTGAGCAATAGAGAGTAATATTGAAACTGAATGTTCAGAGAAAAGGACAAGAAATCGATGACAAGTAGTAATAAAACCAAGTACAAACACAAAGCTGAAAACCGCAACGAATGCAAGAAACATTTCAAAGAACGAGCGCACGGGGTAGACTATAGAATAAAATTTAACGAAACGAACAACGAAAAACCATTAAAAAGTAAAGTCAGGGACAGACAAGAAAACAAAAGCAAAACTTTTGCGTCCAGTACCTCATTTATTGGCGCTTTCTTCACGTTTATTCATTGCCTTCTGCTGCTCCGCATTGAGCGGTCCATGTTCGCTTACGTTTTCATTGAAGGCTTTTTGCACATTGGTTTTTGTTTTTTTATTCGGCAGCATTTTGCGCACCTCATGCCTCTTTACCCACGGCATTGTGATAAGATGAGTACGTCCTACGGTGAAGTGTGGCACTATGTAGTAGAATTGCGCCACAAGACGGGCGATAGTATCATATACATTCGGGGGGGGGGCCCCGGAAAGAGCAAAGTCGACAAATTTTTCCCTCGTGCTTCATTGCGATAAAATCATTTGGTGGGAGGGAGAGGAATTTTACAACAAAGCCAAATTAAAATTTACATAATTATGTGAGTGAAAAGGTAAAAATTGAATTTGGGTTGTGCTGTGCTGACAAAAACAAAAAATGGAGTAAGAGTGGCATAGACAGCTAGACGCATACACACATACGCACAGAGAAAGAAGTTGAAAAAAATCGGATTATCAATAACAGAATTTGAAAGTTGGCCTTTTTGTCGGTAAATCCATATTTTTTTTATATTTGTTTCCTTCGTCAATGAGTAAATATAACGCATTTATTTCACAATTGTTGCAATGACCCAACTGGTTGTCATTCTATCTTTATTCTAAGCTCTACTTTGCAACGAAAGCCAATTTTCTTTTCACTTCCATAACAATTTCTTGGCATGAATAAATTTTGATTTCAAAGCAGAAAATTGAAAACCAAATATTTCGCAAGTGTCAAAGATTATTGGGGATTCGTGCATTTTAATGTTTGAAGCGACGAGTCGTACCACGAATAATGTGGTAATTTTTTCCCTCCAAAAAAATTGCATGTACAGTGTTTAAAAGAAGAAGCTGATCGAATTTTCACCTCAAATTACTTTAGAATTAGAAATGCGTCATTTTACAAACATTATACAGAGGAAATTTGAAAAGTTTACCAGAAGAAGCGAAAGTATCAAATTAATGAAACCGAATATATTCGATATGGCTACGAATTTCTGTGGGCTATAATTTTTAATCGGCTTTGTTATTTTCATAAGTCTACCATTCGACTTAGCCCAAGCACTCTCTACAAAAGACACCAACTTTATTCACCTGAATCTCTTCAACATCTCCATGTAGAGTTAACATAACGCGTCTATCTATTCTAATACAAAATTCGATTAAAAGAGATAAAAAAAAAAAACGAAATGCAATAATCAACGATAAACAGACTTTACTGACAATGTCATAATCTATAATTTGTTATCAGTACTAGTGTCCACAATGGCGGAATAAAATGAAAAGTTTATTGCTTCAGCTACCATTCGTTGAAACCAATTGACTCAATATTCCCATTCGATGGACAAAGTTAAATCGAAATAATGCAGAAACAGTGGGATACATTGCAATTTACTTCTTTATTGTGTTGCCTTAGTTGTTTTCTTCAATCTGTTTTGTCCCACTGTAAATGATTACACTATCAAATGCTAGTTTTAAAATAATCAATGACACATTCCACTTCGAGTTTCATCAAACTTCAATTAATTGCATGCTTTTTAACATATGCACCTTCATTCTGAAGCAAAAATATTTCTTTTTATGTATTAATCTATTAAACTGCCGATGTGGAGCAGAATGTTCAAAGAGCGTACTCTTGATATTAAATTTTATGTATGCAAACAAAAGTTCTAAAATGCAAATGGAAAAATATCACCATTATTCCACATTTTATTTTGTTAGTCCGACACTCCGTTGGCATGAGCTAAAAATACTTTCAAGTTGTTTATTTTACCAAAATATTTTCATCCACGTGGCTATATTCAAGTACGTGATGTTGAAAGAAATATAATAGAATTAATTCGATATCTTCCTTTCAATTGCTCATCTAGATGAATCCAATACACGATCTTTTTGAAATGAATAAATTCAATACATTTTAAAGAAAAGTTAATATGCACCAGCAATCATTCTAAGGTACTTTCGTTTATTCAAATTGTTGGCCAATTCAAAGAGTAATTATAGTTTGAAGAGAAAACCAATCAAATTATACGACAAATCAAATTACAGTGCGTGACAGAGTTAAGGCCAATCCATTTTCTAATGTCTCATGAATTGAAGTTTGGAAATTAAGTCAAAACTTTGCACTGTGAATTCTGTTTAATTGCCAAATATTATATAATATTCACAATGTTGTCTCCATCTCGGCTTATTTTTATTGACTTGATAAGGTTACCATCTTCGTAGCTATTTTCGATTCAATTCGTCTGCAGATATCCTGCAACCTGACATAAATGAAAATGCAATTAATTGGCTTACTAGTTAGATTCGACATCCAAGTAGAAATAGTATTATAGGCTTTCCGCAATGGTTCTTCTGCCATATAAGTATGTGAACATTTCGATAGATGGAACAACCTTCAAGTCTAACTCTACCTTCAAGTTGATATTATCAAGTCTTCAGAGCTTTGAGGAAGCGTTTTAATTTTCTTTTGATGCTATAGATGTCGTTGGCTGGTTGTTTGCTTTAGCGATTGAATGCAATTCAATAACATTCTTTTCATACTTGAATAAAAATCTTTTGCCTGAGTTTCGTTCATTTAAACATGAATCTATTATTTGCATTTTTTTTTTTATTCTCACATAATTTATTTGAATCGGTGAAATTGATGATTCTTTGATGGAAATAGAACAAGAATTCTATTCGTGGGTCCGATTTCTATCGATGTATGTGTGGTAACCCAAAAAACGGAAACAGACGTTTGTCTCTTTCTGTCGATATTACGGTACGCACAGAGTGTATATACTTATTTCATATTTTGGTCGCAGCTACGCTACCTCGACGGTCGATTGGGTGTGTGAGTGCTCAGTATGTAGTTGTGTGATACTTCTGTGTAGTATATTTGTATACACATATATGCGGTATCATTTGAATGATGATTTTTTTTACCGCACGCGCTGACTGTTGACAGTGCATCTACTTTGTTTTAGCTCATCATTTCTTTGGGTATCTCATATATTCGTTTCTCTCTCATACGCATTGTTGTTTTCACTATCTGTCTGTGCAGTACAAACAAAATCTTCATCGGTAGTTGTAGTGAACAAAAGAGAACCACATCAAAAAAAAAAAAAAACACATCAAATAATGAATAAAAACACAGTGAAACAGTAATGCAGTAAGTTGATGCAAATAAGAGCATCAAAATTGAATTCACTTTTCGGTTTATCTCAATCGTGTGTGTGTGTCGCATCGTTGGAAAAAAAGTGAAAAGTTGTAATAAATGTGTTACAGTTTTAATATCAAAGTTTTCGATTCCAATGATTACTCATTGGTTCCAGGAATTTGCAAATTGAATTGGATTGGTCTAGCAAATGTTTGACACTTCAGTTGCATGAAGATAATTTTGGTTTCGATGAATTTATAATAAACGATGCAATGCAATCGCAGTGCCGCGCCTCAGATAAACCGTTGATCTGTCGTGTCTCCCAAAAAGTTCGTTGAGTTATTGGTTTGGTTGAGTTATCGGGCTGGGACATAGTAAAACCAATAAATAAGTGCAACATATTAAAACTTCAGGCAATTTCATGGAATTGGTTGGATGCTGACTACGGATAATTATTTTGCGTGAATAGCAAACAACAAATGAAAAAGTGAAAATGCATATCGCAAAAATCCGTTTTTAGAGTCGAATAAATTGAAAAATTGGAAAGATAGTTGAAATAAATATGCGTATAGTCACGGTAGTACTATAAAAGCCAGAGTAAAAGCCATGCAATAATTTCAAACAAAGAAGTATATTGTGTGCAAATGAAAATACTGAAATAGCTTTGTGTGTGACAAAAACCAAACCAAAACAAAAGGGAAGCCAAAACACGGAAAACAAAAAAAAATTATCCGAAATGAAAATCGTGCGTAGACACTTTCTGAGCTCATTATTTTTCCCAAAGGATTACGGCGTTTCATTCACGGGTGCATATTATTATTACTGTATTTACAGTATGGCATATAGTGTACAATTCTGAGCATAGAAAGAAAACAAAATAAAGTTTTGCATTGAAATGGACGAACTTACAACAGCGCCATGTTAGACATACTCAATTCAATGTATTTGTAGGTATACAAATTGAAATATACACAGAAAACACACGCATACTCATTCAGCACACCAAACCACTACAACCACAATGCCATTTCATCGGTTCAAGCTATTCATTCCGCAAGCCAATGCATTCGGTCCATTGTATACAAACTCATACACATACATCGACACTCCACATCATCTATGCCATCCGGCGTTTTATTATAGATCGAGTAGAAAATTCGAAAATAACATTGTATTGCATAGCTTAGTTTGAAATTTTGCCGAATGAATTTTTGTCATCTGTTTGTTCCAACCAACGGACAAAGCTTGGTGCTGGACAACGGTACATTCACGACAATTACACAAAAAAATCGATACATGTGCGCTGTGTGCATTTGTGGTAATTGAAACACCGAATCGACGTTCGAATACGACTGCGAACTTACCACACAAACATACAGACAACAGTCCGAAATGATCGCAGATAAAATAATGTTTGCTCATGAGTGGATGCATATATATACATTGACATCCAATTTTGAAACTCAATCGAAAAACATGTCTATGATTCACACAATAAAAATAGCTTTAAAATTCATTCAAAATTATATGCGATAGATACATGGTTTTTTTTCATATAACAAGAATTGCATGGTCTCCATAATATTAAAAACCAGCATCCCATTCTGTTGATTGCAAATGTAATTTGAAGCAAACTCAACAGATACAAATGTTAGTGTTTGCTATGGACCATCCCACGCCCAATTCAAATCGATATTTATTGCCTGATGTTATTCAGAAAAAGCATTGTTCGTAATTTTCCCAAACTTGTCATGAAACTAGACCCTTGATTGATGTTTTCCGATTCATTATTGAAGCGAGAGAGTGCGAAAAAGAGAGAAACCGAATATGATAAGGTTTTATCGAAATCTCATTGCATATTTACAAATATCCAGCGCAAAGCTAATATTACGTTCCACATTATGACAATGGAAATAAAGACAGATAGCAACAATGCCCTGATGAAGAGGAAGTGAAAATAAATAAAAGGCATTTATCGTTTGCATGTTATTTTTTATCACAGTTGACTCAAATGCGCTTTGTAATCGCTTCAAAAAAAAATTTGAGTCACAAATAATAATCTCGCGTTTATTATGACATTTATCAAAACATATACTGAATACAGTTTGAACAAAACCGAATCAATTCCAGAACTAAATGTTGATAGCATTGCAACAGAGGCACACATACATTTCACAATCGACTCATTCACATTTGATTGTCCATTTTTGTTCTTTGCTAAACAAAAATTCCTGTTTGATTTTTCAATTCATTTGCGTTTATTAATTACGTCGCATAATTACAATTTTAGTAGGTTAGAAGTTTTCAATTGGCCAAAAAAAAAACCGGATACAAAATGATTGGAAATTAAATTGAAAGCAAAAGTGTACAAGTTATAATGGGTGTTTCAGTGTTTTAAAGATAAAAAGAGAAGCTCAAAAACAGAACAAAGAGAAAGAAAGGAAAAAAAAACAACAAATCGGCTTCCATTCATAATATTTGTAGAAATGAAAGCATAAAAATTAGTGTCCAAAATGTGTTGGAGACTAAAAATCGTTAGATAAACGCATATTTAACGAATGACAAACGTTTCCATCAGCGGAACGATTCTCATTTTCTACCATATATTTGGTATTTAATTCGATTTGAAAAAGGAAACGATATACGTGAATTTGACGAAAATGTCAGCAGCTCTGATGACCAATTTGCTCATATCGGATTTTGTTTTGACTACATTTGCAACACTGCTGATTCTGCAAATGGGGACAAATAGTATACAATTTGTAAGTAGCAGTACAGTCACCCCGTATCCAGACGCAAATGCTCGGCCGACCATTACATCGAAATTAGAAAATTACCTTACGCCATCAAATATCACGACAACGACAACTGGCTACTTGAATGTTTACAACGGAAATGATAGCTACGGTAAATTTCTAACTGCATTTATTGAGGAAACATTGCAACTAACATTGCTAAAACATAAACCAAACAAATTGACATTTCATGCATATCAATTTGGCTGGCAAAATTTGATCGAAACTGGCATATACTGCAACATTTCATTGATTTAATTTAAGATTTGATTTGCGAAGCAACAAATTATTTTTGAGGGATTTATTTTCTTATTAGTTGGCGTGAATTTTATTCGCCTCTTTCTTGATTAGTTTTGAACCAACATTTGACAAAAAGAGAAATTAAAATAAAATGCGTACGAAAGTCAGTCTGAATTATAATTAACTAGAAAATATGTATCATCATGTAATTGTTTCGCTTTCCGGAAAACATGTTAATTTTGTGATAGGTTTTCTATGATAAAAAGCTACTAACCACATATTGAATTCTTATCCGATGGAGTAATTAATAATTTGCGTTTAATTAACAGTTATTATTTCTCTGCCTAACTAACTATGTATTCGATATTGGCGAAATTACCGAAGCCAATGTCAAAAAATATATCCAATAAGCTTCAACAAGCAAACATAAAAAATTCTGAAAGGAAGCGCATAACAAAGAGATTTTTGCACAAGTTTGACTTTTGTTAATGTCACACTGCATGTCGCACAATTTACAGTTTATTGTTTATTTATGCGTCACCAACCACAGCGTTTGACATCTGGTAATTTTTCGTGTTGATTCCGCAACTTATTAGTCTTCATCAATAGAGTGGTCATCGTATTGATATGGATAAAAGTGCTAGTCCCGACTATTTTTCTCCAAAGTTTCCACTTTTTCATATAGTTTTATTCTACAAACTTATTAGGTGTATTCATTCTCTGTATGCTTGAATTTAATTGTTCACTCATTAATACTCTGAAGAAATAAATGTATGGTTATTTTAAACTGTTTGTTTTGAGCAGGAATTTCCACATGATTTTGAATTATTATTTTGAATAGAGACCCATAATTTTGTGTTGCTTGGTTCAGAATCGCTAAATTATAGTTTCAGTGCATCCATTAAAACAGATCTTCCTAGGGGGATTTCTCACGAGAAAAAAAATGAATGAATTCTTATAAATTTTGAAAAATTCCTTCAATTCGGTCCGATTCGATCAATTTTTGTCGATTCGTGTAAATAAATGTACCTTTACACTGAACTTTTGAATTATGCTTCAATCAGCTTCAATGAAATTGTTCTGGAAGTGGGTTTTGGTGGATCTCGTCATTTCAGTACATTTTCATACAATTTCAATCGAAAAGAAGAAATAATAGAAATTTTTGCACATTTGCTCAAACTTTTTGTGTGAAAAATCCCCCTAGTCTTCTGCTTTCTGAAACACATATTGCTTACTTCTGATGCTATCATGATGAACAAATTTCGATCACACACAATCTTTTTTCCAGAGACTGCATATTGGCTGCTGAGTAGGCCTAATCTGAGCTGAATTTGCTAACTCAGGCGCCTGAAGCGTTATTTTAACGCATTCACAGTACAAAATTCATATTCCTATCCAGATCAGCATCAAATCTGACTTAGTAAATCTAGATGCAAAGGGATATTGCAACTTTTTTGACCAGAAAAAACGCCATCTTACGTCGTGCCCGTAAATTATTTTACTGTGCATTTCGATGGTAGAGCTTGAACAAAAGTTCAACACTATGAATAAACTTGGAAAGAGCTTGATAAACTTGATGAAATATATATATTTTATGGTAGTTGCAATACCCCTATGTCTAAATGGGAATATGAATTTTGTACTGTGAATGCGTTGAAACAACGCCTCAGGCAAATTCAGCTCAGCTCAGGTCAACTCAGCAGCAAATGTGCAGTCTCTGCTTCTTCTTTTTCTTAGTATAAAGCTAATAACATAACCGTTTTAAAACCACATTTCCCTTCTTTTTTTTAAAGCTCCTTCTCATAAATGGTGCAAGTGCTGAAAAACTTGATGCACTTCAGCGCTTGAACTCGATACGAAGAGTGAAGATAGATTAAACAAAACCTCCTTTAAAATTTACAAATCGCCAATAAAAATGACAAAACGGCAATAAAATTGACAAAAAAATTCAACAAAATTGACAACAAATCGAAATAAATGTAACAAAACAAACAATAAAATTAACAT